>NC_089756.1:44986261-45103761 GCF_040412425.1 Macrobrachium rosenbergii | reverse complement strand
AAAGAGATCCCATTTGTTGTAATTTATATATATATATATATATATATATATATATATATATATATATATATATATATATATATATATATATATATATATATATATATATAGTGTGTAATGTATAATAATAGCAATGCCCTCTTAATTTCTATAATTCTTACTTTTTTTGATACGCTTTCCACTACAAAGCCTTAAGTGCAAGAAATACGAAGAAATTATGATGTCCGGTCGCAGGAAACGAACCTGGGTCAAATATTTCTTGCACTTGGATCTTAAGGCTTTGTAGAGACAAGCATATCCAAAAAGTGTGAAGAATTCAAGAAGTTAAGAAGGCATTGTGGCTATTACAATTACATATGTATCTGATAAAAAGTGACCAGTAGATTCTATATATATATTTCAGCCTAAAAAGCAATAAAAACGATTGCCCACTTGGCTATGGTGGTGAAGGTGAGTCTATTCCAGCTCTAATAAATATATCTGAAAACGACAGGTATAAGTACGTACGAGAGGCAATAGACTTTTATCCTTCTCGTGGTCAGGTTGGCAACGTGATCCCGTTCTGATTATGGGACCGGGTTCGTTTCCTGCTACCAGACATCATAATTTCTTCATATTTCTTGCACTTGGATCTTAATGCTTGCAGTGGTAAGCGTATCCAAAAAGCGCGAAGAATTCGAGAAGTTAAGAGGGCATTGTGGCTATTACAATTACATATGTATCTGGTAAAAAGTGACCAGTAGATTCTATATATATATATATATATATATATATATATATATATATATATATATATATATATATATATATATATATATATATATATTAAACAGGCGGAGGTTTCTCGAAACCCAGCAATACAATGAAGGCAGGGGAAGCACATCAACAGGTCAAGAAAGTCATATTTTTTCAGTTGCAACGTTTCGAAGCCAACCAGCAGGCATCATTTTCAAGCTACAAGTAATAATACCTAATTAGTACAATAAAATTATGTGACAAATATTAAAATACACAATATAAATTACACTACACCAAATACAGTTAAAAATACGAATAAGGACCAACCGTTAAGTGTTGAGACAGAGGAAGGACTGACCAAAAACGTAAACAGTTCACGAGAGATAAATAGGTCTAGACGTAGCATGGGTGTTCAGTGGGGGACCAGTTTTTTAATTAAAAAACTGGTCCCCTCACTGAACACCCATGCCACGTCTACACCTGTTTATCTCTCGTGAACTGTTTATGTTTTTGGTCAGTCCTTCCTCTGCCTCCACTCTCAACAGTTGGTCCTTATTCATATTTTTAACTGTGTTTGTTTTAATGTAACTTATATTGTGCATTTTAATATTTGTCACTTAATTTTATTGTACTAATTAGGTACTATTATTTGTAGCTTGAAAATGATGCCTGCTGGGTGGCTTTGAAACACTGCAACTAAATAAATATGACTTTCTTGACCTGTTGGTGTGCTTTCCTGCCTTCATTGTATGTATGTATATATATATATATATATATATATATATATATATATATATATATATATATATATATATACACATATATATATAGATAGATATATATATAAATATATAAATATAATATATAAATATATAAATATATAAATATATATATATATATACGTATATATATAGATAGATATATATATAAATATATAAATATAATATATAAATATAATATATAAATATATAAATATATAAATATATATATATATATATATATATATATATATATATATATATATATATATATATATATATGAAGTTTTTATCACATCACCGTGATTCATATACAAGCATTAAGCTACAAACGTCCTTTAATATCCAATTCGCTCTACCTCAGAAATAATATATTTTCATATATGTTACCGAAGGGGAATTTTTTAGTTGATAATAAGTACGCCGTCCCGTGGGCTCGAACCAGCGAAGGACAGGAACTCAGGACTACAGGGACGCATTAACCCTCGCTCTACCTCGGAAATAATATATTTTCATATATGTTACCGAAGGGGAATTTTTTAGTTGATAATAAGTACGCCGTCCCGTGGGCTCGAACCAGCGAAGGACAGGAACTCAGGACTACAGGGACGCATTAACCCGCGAACTAAAAAATTCCCCTTCGGTAACATATATGAAAATATATTATTTCCAAGGTAGAGCGAATTGGATATTAAAGGACGTTTGTATATATAATATATATATATATATATATATATATATATATATATATATATATATATATATATATATATATATATATATATATATATATATATATATATATATATATATATATATATATGTGTGTGTGTGTGTATATATGCACAGGGTTTTTCGAAATTAGAGGCCACCCCCTCTACAGCATAAACTAAAATTGATATGGACAAAAACAGAAGTAATTCAGAACAGGCATTCATTTAAGTTTCTCTCTGAGTATTTAATATTTTGTGTGGCCTCCATCTGCCTGTACCACAGCCTATATTCTTGAGGGGTATGATTTCAGCAAATCGCAAAAAAAGCTGAGACTCAAACTTCATTTCCTGAGCACTTTGGTCACCTCTCTTCGCAGGTCGTCAAGGCTTGGTATACCATCATAGTTCACTGTGCGTGCTTCAACACGATCCTTTAAGATACTACCAATGTTTTTACACACATTAAGGTCAGGGCAACTGCCTGGAAATTCACTTGACGAGAAGAAATTGATACCACTGTTTCGAAGCAGCTCCTGTGTCTGAAGAGCCTTGAAACATGGTGCCTTATCATGCAAAAATGTGACTTCTTCAACAGATAACACATTTTCAGGATCTTTGAGGAAAGGAAATACTCCACCAGTAGGCACAGTTTCTCTGAAGTATTCGCCATTCCATGACTGTCTTTTTTCTTTGATGATCCACATTAACCATTTGGCTGTGAAACAGTGAAAAATTCCCAAACATTCAGGAAATTTCACAACTTGGCGATAGCTCACGTCATCGCCGATATCATCCAACTTTGCAGCCCAAATGATGTCATTTTTATGATTTGGCTTCCTGACTGTGTAAATGAAGAATTCATCTGATGCAGCAACATGGAGAAAGTCAGCTTCATCCCAATCTTTAAGAAATGAACCACAAAACCATGCACGGTCTTCTCTCTGTTGCTGAGTGATGTTGGGCTTGCTGGTAACATGAAATGGCTTGATACCAGATTTTTTCAACTCACAATATACAGCACTATAACTTCTCTTCTTCCCCCTTTTTGTTTCTAGTTCAAGCACCAATTTACGTAGAGACTTTCTTGGCCTACCCACTGCCTCAGCTACGATGTCTTTTGACTCCTGAGAAAGGACTTCAGGCCTTCCAAGATTCTAACTCTTTTCAGGATGACAGTCATATGGATTTTTGTTCCAGTTTCTTTTAACAAAGGATTCATCTCTTTTAACGTATTTAGCTATCCAGGAACGTGAAATGAAGGATGCGCCAGCATCCCTGGCCTCTCTGAAGGTTATAGCCCGGATCTGGTCAATCCATCTGATTTCCCCACTCAGTCTGAAAATACAAGAACTGTAAAATGAAAAATAGCTTAATAGAAACTTAAAATAATGTACTTGGAGATAGGCTATAGCAGAAAACTTCATAACTTTCCATTTGCTCTGTGGAGGGGGGGGGGGTTTAATTTCGAAACACCCGGTATATGTACATGTATATATATATACATATACATAAATTTGACTCACATCAGGACTGAACCCCGGTCTTTCAAACGAGAGGCTAGGGGTTACCAACTGACTCACACACGTCATAAAAGAAGTTGGAACCTAAGCACTCTGTACCTGAGGGTTTTCATGGACAAGCTGTTGCCTAACATACTGGCGAATTTTACCCAACTTCCCGACCCAGCAGCGAGTCAACTGGTAGCATTTCATTGGAATTAACCCTTCTTCGTGAATATAATAGAAGTAATGAACACATACTAATACACACTTATATAATGAACTTGCGACAGTAAGAGTTTCAAATAGGATTCGTGAAACAAAGTAAGAGTTTCAAATAGGATTCGTGAAACAGAGTAAGAGTTTCAAATAGGATTCGTGAAACAGAGTAAGAGTTTCAAATAGGATTCGCGAAACAGAGTAAGAGTTTCAAATAGGATTCGTTAAACACAGTAAGTTTGAAATAGGATACGTGAAACACAGAAAGAGTTTCAAACAGGATCAAATAGGATTCTTGAAACAAAGAATTGTAGGAATATCTGGACATCCCGGCCACTCGCCTCCCCCCTCTCGATCATGCATTTCGTGCATATGAATCTTAAAATTCAAATTCAAAAGATTCATCGACGTATATTGCAAGCACATATGAATCTCATCATGAACGGGTTTAGTGTTTTTACTTCATGTTGCTTCCTAAAAAGTAGAGGAACATCACAGTAATGACTGAATGGGCTTATTTCTTGAAATTAGAGAGATACATAAAAAATCAATTGAAACTTAATCACTGGCTGGGTAATAAATGACGAGAAATTCATAAACGGATACATGAATTAAACAAGCGTATACTAACAATCCTGCACCTCAGTACGATGAAAATGCGATAATTATATAAACCAGATAAGTACACGATATCAATTTGATCTCTGGTATTAATCACACACACACTATTATATATATGTATATATATATATATATATATATATATATATATATATATATATATATATATATATATATATATATATATATATATATATGTATGTATGTATGTATGTATAATTTATAACGATACATACTCTTCTGTGGGGACTATATCATGTATGCATATATACATACAAACATACTATATATATATATATATATATATATATATATATATATATATATATATATATATATATATATATATATATATATATATAAAAATGTATGTAGGTATGTTTGTGCGTGTGTGAGTGCGCAAAGACGTCTCCTCTTCTAACAGGAAGTGAAAAGAATTAGCAAATTCTCGGAGAATCTTTAATCAAAAGAAGGGAGTCCTGGCTGTCAATTAGTGAGACAGCTGCCTTTGTTGTTTACGAAAAAGTAGGAAAAATCGTGAGCCACGCATTTGCGCCCTTTTCTCTCTCCTGTAATCCATCCAAGTTTATGAGGTCGGTTTGCGCATTAATACCTTTTAGAAGTTTCTTATTACTCTGGCCAACCTTTAATATAGTTTTTGCTTCTTGATTTGTTTAATTTTATTCATCTATCTTTTATATTTTGCCCGCTTGGGGATGCTAAGCATATGTATAAACGGAGCTGATTCTACATGACTTGAAAGCTCCGAGTTTAGAAATTATGGAATGAATGATACGTTTGATAAATATTATTACCGAACAAAAGCGTAAATGAAAAAATCTTAAAAAACCATTAGAAAAATACCAAATGTTAATAAATAAAAAGCTAAAAAATGACACAAAAATCTGTGAATCATACTTGTCCACTAGATTTTCAGATACGGATATTGACAAAGCAGTTACGTAAAAATGAAGATATACAACTTTTACCACTGCTACTATTCTCTCTGCTATCTCTACTACTACTACTACTACTACTACTACTACTACTGCTGCTGCTGCTGCTGCTGCTGCTACTCCCTCTACTATCACTACTACTAATACTGCTACTATTACTACTACTATTATGGCTTCATCGAGCACTGCCAATATCGGTGCGGGAGCAAATTACGACTCCCCAAAATCACAGTCCTCTCTGAAACCTCTAGTTCCAAATGGTATCATTAAAATTCTACGTTGCCCAATAAAAATGTGACGAAATGCAATGCCGCAAGAATAGGTCACCTCTGTACTATAAGGCTATACAAATAGCGCTTGGCATGACTGCACGTTAATAATGCCTAGAAACACGCCTATTTCCCACTGATCAAGAAGTCACATCATCACATCAAATGCGCATACCCGAGGGATATGCATGTTTATTAATGACATCAATTTCAATATCATCATCATATCAAATACACATACCCGGAGTATAAATGTGTTCATTAATTACAAGAACTTCAATCTTGGATTTATCTAGATTATGAATTTTAAAAAACTACACTTTCAAACTGCGAATTAATCTTGTTTCCCAGCCAAACAGAATTCGACACACCTGCCAAGTCATCTGGGCCGAACAGTGGATAGGTGTTATCTGATCCTAATCTGTGTTTATCAAGACGAATGGACACATCACTTGCGATCAGATATCGCGGCCTTTTATCTGCTGCCGTTTTTGGATGGGTTTGAACTTTTACCTATAAGGGTGGACATCTCTCTTTCTCTCTCTCTCTCTCACTCTCTCTCTCTCTCTCTCTCTCTCTCTCTCTCTCTCTCTCTCTCTCAAAACATAAATGCGAAACAGAAAGAAAATTAGTCATAAAATTCAGGCAACCACCAACAACTGGATGTCCATAAGGAATCCTATAGCATATTTACTTTTACAACCGAGACTGTCTTTATTATGAATATGCATTTAATTATAAAAAAAATTGGAGAAGGCTGTCAGTAATATTTTAATAACCCTCTTGGTATAACTGGTATTACAGTATAGTCAATAGAAATAGATTTAAATGTTTCACATACTCTGTACAGTACAATGAAAAGCGTAGCTGTCTAATGTCAGTTATAATATAATATAATATATATATATATATATATATATATATATATATATATATATATATATATATATAATACATACATATATATATACATATATATTTATCTCTAACACCCAATCCTATTATTCACCTTCACCTTGGAATACTCAATGAATGCCGTTCCCCTTCGATCACTACAGTCTCCTATACCAACTTTATCCTTTATGGAAAGGAACAGCTATCCATCCCGTCCATTATTTTAGAATCTTTCCCGTGTCCACATATACCTGACAAACCCCGGTCAGCCACTCAACTTCATGATCACCACCTAATCCAATAAACAATCATTATAATCAAAATAAAGATCACGACGGCTGCATGGTTGGAGAAATTACAATGAAATTTGAAGTGAAACAACTTCATCTCAGAAGAACTACATCAGAGGTTCAGTTTCAAATTTTGGTTTCTGAAGTGACTTTTTTCGAAGATAATTCTTTATATAAATTTCGAAGTTTCATATATTTCTATTTTTTGTCAAATTCAAAATACCCTCTGGACAGGTTATTCATTATAGTTGAGTGTCCTTTGATTTTATAATTTTATAAGGGGGCGACTTTTTAAAGAAAAATGTAAACTTTCGAGAAGAGTCAAAAGAACATTTTCGATTAATTTGTATTACTTCAAGGATAACAAGTTAGAAAGACAATTTTTTTGGGTGGATGTACTTGGCTTTACAACCAAAGAGCTCTGAAAACTGCATAAAGATTTAGTAAATATAGATGTTAATTTTGGTTCCAAATAAATTCAAATATTGGTACAGGATTTTCCCCAGCAGAGCCTCGGGAAGAGTAACCTGCTTCGGTATGGTCAATTGATAACTTGGTGAAAACGATCATTTCCCTTGTACAGTGCATGAATTTCAATTTGATTTCCTTGTTCTCTTACCTGCCATCTTTTTAAATAAAATTAATTTCATGCAGAGCGAAGCAATACTAAGGTGTGGAGGAGGAGGAAGTAATGGAGCAAAAATACTTTGGTTACCCATCACCTGGTATTGAAAACCATTACATTTGGAGATTTACAAAATATTTTGAAGGGTAACTATAAGATATTAAGTCTATTGAGTATTGAATTTTTTGCGCTTATTTTCTATTTGAGGCGAAAACTCGATGCAAGTTGGAAGGAAATATGGCAATTCTACAGAAGAGCTCCGCACGGAGACATTTTTCAATCAAAAAATTTTCACTCAACAATATAGAGAAGGGTGTATCTTAAGCAGTGCAAGTGAGATAATTTGAGAAATTTAGGAAATATTTGTCCTAAGTGTACTCAAGGAATAATTTGAACCACAGTGCTTTAGAACCTGAAAATATATAAATGAAGCTATCCAGTTCCAATGATAGCAGTAAATCCATATCTGGACGAAACTTTCGCCAGCGATCGCCTTATACAAGAGAAACAATTATTCCTCGTATTCATTCCTTTCAAAAAATATACAGACTGGGGTTAGCCTCCCAATCACACTATTACCCCCGCATCAACACCATGTCTTTACATTATTCATCTTTTAGTTTTGCGTAAAACAAAACTATTGAGATGGTTTTGTCTGTCCGTCCGCACTTTTTCTATCTGCCCTCAGATTTTAAAAACTACCGAGGCTAGAAGGCTGCAAACTGGCATGTTGATCATCCACTCTTCAATCATCAAACACACCAAATTGCAGCAATCTTGCCTCAGTAGTTTTTCTTTTATTTAAGGTTAAAGTTAGCCATAATTGCGTCTGGCAACGCTATAGGGCAGGCCACCGCCGGGCCATGGCTAAAGTTTCATGGGTCCCAGTTCATACAGCATTATACCAAGACCACCGAAAACAGATCTATTTTCGGCGGCCTTGATTATACGCTGTAGCTGCTGTACAGAAAACTTGATTGGGCCGGAGAATCTTCGGCGCATTTTTTACTTGTTAATTCTTATGGCCTCAACGCCCATTTCCATGAGCATTCTCAAACTTACATTAACCCCTTACACTACTGTGTCACTCAACCCTCCTTCTCTTCTATCCTCTACATTTAACACATTTTTTAAATATTCACTATATACATTTGCATCTGTTGTTCTGACATCAACTTGTTCATTAACCCTGCTCTGCATTTACTGCCCGAATGAATAACTTAATATCCGTTATACTTTTAATAACCTTATCATTCGCCTGTATATCTGTATATCAGCTTTACTTCATTTATGTAGCTAGACCTTAAATAATTTCTTTTTATTCTCACCAAAAAATTGGATCTTTCCCAGACAGTGACCTCCAAGGGGTTTTAACCCGGTATGTATCCACCTTTGCGGCGTGTTTAGTACAAGCCCGTTGGGGATTACCGTGAAAACATAAACAACAGACGGTAAGCATCATAAAGATAATGACCCCCAAGAAATATTAGTCCTAGATAACGACCCTCAAGAAATATTAATCCTAGATAACGACCCCCAAGAAATATTAGTCCTAGATAACGACCCTCAAGAAATATTAATCGTAGATAACGACCCCCAAGAAATATTAGTCCTAGATAACGACCCCAAAGAAATATTAGTCCTAGATAACGACCCCCAAGAAATATTAGTCCTAGATAACGACCCCCGAAAACCCCTGGAGGTTACTATCTAGGAAAAATTAAAAAAATTCAATTTGTCTTTCTCACCACTTTCTATTGTCATTTCATCTTTAATCCCCTGGGCCTACAAAGTTGCTGATTCTATGGCTCAATCCTGTAATTTTACACTCATTATTTTCCATAATTTTTTTTTATGTGTTCCTCGTACATAAACTTTTTTGTTATCAAATTTGCCTGTCTTAGTTTCACTGACAGCCACATTTTCATCCCTTCCTCTCCAATTCAAACTTCTACCTAACTTAACTTTCACTTCAGCTAAATATAAGAGATACTCCTGTCACTGCCGATCTCACCATTACATCCAATAATTAGCTATTCCTTCTGCTTTGTATTAACATATAATCTAGCACATTTTATTCCTTCTCCTTGCCCCTGTCCCAAGCACCAAGCATACTTATGACTATTCTTATTTTAAAACCAACTATTTCACTCTCACCAACAGTATTTCATATCATTCTTTTTCATTCCCAGTTCTGTACACAGACACACACACACACACATAAACTCACATATTCAAAAGCCAGTAATACTTCACGCAAACACACCACACACTGACACACAATCCACACACACACACACACACACACACACACACACACATATATATATATATATATATATATATATATATATATATATATATATATATATATATATATATATATATATGTGTGTGTGTGTGTGTGTGTGTGAATGTGTTTGCATATTTGTACATTCTTACATACAAATATATATAAAATTAAAGAAATACTCCTAAATCTAATAAAGAAAAGTAATAACTCCACGCTCCTCAAAAATCACAAGCTGCCCTGCATGAGCGATCAAACAAAATTAAACCACAACCATCCTGACCTGCGGGGTATAATAACTGTGATCAATGTATCCAAATTAAAACCTGCTACTTCATGCTTGGGCGCTGAATATCAGTCATACGTCAAGCACATCTAACAAAATGCAGAATATGTCGTGATAACGCAATTACAAGCTTGTAAGGTCACTTTGCAAAAGACATCTAACAAAAATGAAGAATATGCCGTGATAACGCAATTACGAGCTCACAAGGTCACTTCGCTGAATATTACTTCGATCATTCGTCGACTGAGCTCTTAAAACACTCGAGTTGTTCTCTGCAATGGAGTTTAATGGGACGAACAACTGACTGGTCTCACGTAGCCCAGTCTTGAAGAAAAAAGGAAATACGGGAGGATATGTTAAAGGGTTAACTTTTTTACATGAATGAGGGATACCTGATGAACAGAGATTTCCGATGTCCACCTCTGACTCCTCTTCACGTAGATTTGATGGTGAAAATTGTAATCGTTTTCATCAACTGTCATCAAAAAAGCTATGAAATATAATTCACCAAAACAAAGGAGATCACTGAAACGAATTTTAGAAGGTTCAATACTGTAAAATAAAGGCCTTGAAATTGTTTTCATTAAAAAGTTGCGTAATTATAACAAAAAATTACAAACTCTAAGTCCAAGGGATGTTAACAACACTAAAACTCTTTGCTCTTCAAATCTTAGATAATCTTACCGTCATCATCTTCTCACTCCAAAGCCACCGAAGCCAAATAAAAAACATGTGCGAAAGATCGTGTAAATATTGTTACATTATCGTATGAAGGCTGATATAGTTATCTCAAAATCGTACTTCCATTTAAAAAAAACAAAAAGAGGTTCCTTTCATCATCTATGGTCAGGATTAAAACTTAACAAAAGGATAGGTTCTAAAGTAATTAAGGCAGTCACACTCAGTGTAAGGGTTACAGTCTTATAGCAACTATTACTCTTCGCATTCGTAATCTCCTTCTTATTCTTTTCAAGATTCTAACCTTGATTTACATTGACAATCTCAAAAACAGAGCTTCAAACTGGTAACACAATCGGCCCATAAGTGGGTACGAAAGTTACAAAGAGCTTCAAACTGGCAATACAATCGGCCCATAAGTGGGTACGAAAGCTACAAAGAGCTTCAAACTGGCAATACAATCGGCCCATAAGTGGGTACGAAAGTTACACAGAGCTTCAAACTGGCAATACAATCGGCCCATAAGTGGGTACGAAATTTACAAATAGCTTCAAACTGGCAACACAATCGGCCCATAAGTGGGTACGAAAGTTACAAAGAGCTTCAAACTGGCACGAAAGTTACAAAGTGCATCCTTTGCCGGTGCAGCTTCTTCTATAGAGTCCGGCACAATCAAAACTAGATACTGATCAGATCAGCTGAGTCCCATCAGTTCTTTTCATTTCCCGAACTTTCACAGCTTTTGCATTTACTTCATTCTGAGAGCAAGTTTGTATCTGAAGATCCTATGACGCCATGAATGGCTGCTTAACAAAATTTAAATAAATCAAAATGGAGTACTTTTGTATACATGCGAGTTAAAACAAAGTAAATATGAAGGTAGTAATTAATTACGAGCTGTAACACAACGGCAAGAGCCAGTAATAAGAATACTGAAATTACCCTTTTATACAGCGTTTACATACAGCCACGCTTCATGCTAAGTGCCCGATTATATAAAAGCATGTCTATTCAGCCCGATTATATAAAAGCATGTCTATTCAGCCCGATTATATAAAAGTATGTCTATTCAGCGCGATTATATAAAAGTATGACAATTCAGCCCGATTACATAAAAGCATGTCTATTCAGCCCAATTATATAAAAGTATGGCTATTCAGCCTGCTTATAAAAAAGCATGTCTATTCAGCCCAATTATATAAAAGTAAGTCTATTCTGCCCGATTATATAAAAGTATGACTATTCAGCCCGGTTACATAAAAGCATGTCTATCCAGCCCAATTATATAAAAGTATGTCTATTCAGCCTGATTATAAAAAAGCAAGTCTATTCAGCCCGATTATATAAAAGTATGTCTATTCAGCCCAATTACATAAAAGTATGACTATTCAGCTGGGTTACATAAAAGCATGTCTATTCAGCCCAATTATATAAAAGTATGTCTATTCAGCCTGATCATAAAAAAGCATGTCTATTCACCCTGATTATATAAAAGTATGTCTATTCAGCCCGATTACATAAAAGCATGTCTATTCAGCCCAATTATATAAAAGCAAGTCTATTCAGCCCAATTATATAAAAGTATGTCTATCCCGTCCGATTATATAAAAACATGTCTATTCAGTCTGATTATATAAAAGTATGTCTATTCAGCCTGATTATAAAAAAGCATGTCTATTTAGCCCGATTACATAAACGCATGTCTATTCAGCCCGATTATATAAAAGCATGTCTATTCAGCCCGGTTATATAAAAGTATGACTATTCAGCCCGATTACATAAAAGCCTGTCTATTCAGCCCAATCATATAAAAGCATGGCTATTCAGCCCGATTCTATAAAAGTATGTCTATTCAGCCTGACAGTTCTTCACTGGCGGGGTGGGTAGAGCTTTCGGCTAGCACGCTGTTGGCCCAGCATTCGACTCTCTGACCGGCCAAAGAAGAATTAGAGGAATTTATTTTTGGTGATAGAAATTCATATCTCGTCACAATGTGGCTCGGATTCCACAATAAGCTGTAGGTCTGATTGCTAGGTAACCAGTTGGTTCTTAGCCACGTAAAATAAATCTAATCCTTCGGGCCAGCCCTAGGAGAGCTGTTAACCAGCTCAGTGGTCTGGTTAAACTAAGATATACTTACTTATTCAGCCTGATTATAAAAAAGCAAGTCTATTCAGCCCGATTATATAAAAGTATGTCTATTCAGCTAGATTATATAAAAGTATGTCTATTCAGCCCAAATATATGAAAGTATGTCCCATTCAGCCAGATTATATAACTGTATGTATATTCAGCCCGATTATAGAAAAGTTTGTCTATTCAGCCCAGTTATATAAAAGTATGTCTATTCAACCCGATCATATAATAGTATGTATATTCAACCAGATTATATAAAAGTATGTCTATTCAACCTGATCATATAAAAGTACGTCTATTCAGTCCGATTATATAACAGTGCATATTCAGCCCAATTATATAAAAGTATGTCTATTCCGCCCAATTATATGAAAGTATGTCTATTAAGCCTAATCATATAAAAGTATGTCTACTCAGCCTGATTATATAAAAGTATGTCTATTCAGTCTGATTATGCATCAGTGTCTATTCATCCCAATTATATAAAAGTATGTCTATTCATCCCAATTATATAAGTATGTCTATTCAGCCTGATATAAAAGTATGTCTATTCAGTCCGATTATAAAAAAGTTTGCTTTCTCAGCCCGATTATATAAAAGGATGTCTATTCAGCCCGATTATATAAAAGTATTTCCATCCAGCCCAATTATGTGAAGAATATGTCTATTCAGCCCGATCATATAAAAGTGCGTTTAATCAGCCCAATTATATAAAAGTATGTCTATTCAGCCCGATTATATAAAAGCTTCTCTATTCAGCCCAATTATATAAAAGTATGTCTATTCAGCCCAATTATATAAAAGCTTGTCTACTCAGCCCAATTATATAAAAGTATATATCTATTCAGCCAGATTATATAAAAGCTTGTCTATTCAGCCCAATTATATAAAAGTATGTCTATTCATCCCGATTATTTAAAAGTATGTCTATTCAGCCCAATTATATGAAAGTCTGTCTATTCAGCCCGATCATATAAAAGTATGTCTATTCAGCCTGATTACATAAAAGTACGTCTATTCAGTCCGATTATGTTTCAGTTCCTATTCATCCCAATTATATAAAAGTATGTCTATTCACCCCAATTATATAAAAGTATGTCTATTCAGCCTGATTATATAAAAGTATGTCTATTCAGTCTGATTACATAAAAGTTTGCCTACTCAGCCCGATTATATAAAAGGATGTCTATTCAGCCCAATTATATAAAAGTATTTCTATTCAGCCCAATTATATGAAGTATACATCTATTCAGCTCGATCATATGAAAGTATGTTTATTCAGTCCAATTATATAAAAGTATGTCTATTCAGCCCGATTATATAAAAGTATGTCTATTCAGCCCAATTATATAAAAGTGTGTCTATTCAGCCTGTTTACATAAAAGCTTGTCTATTCAGCCCAATTATATAAAAGTATGTCTATTCATCCCGATTATATAAAAGTATGTCTATTCACCCCGATTATATAAAAGTCCGATTATATAAAGTATGTCTATTCAGTCCGATTATATAAAAGCTTGTCTATACAACCCGATTATATAAGAGCTTACCTATGCAGCCCGATTATATAAAAGTATGACTATTCAGCCCGATTATACAAAAGTATGTCTATTCAGCCCGATTATATAAAAGTATGTCTATTCAGCCCGATTATATAAAAGTATGACTATTCATCCTGATTATATAAAAGTATGACTATTCACCCCGATCATATAAAAGTATTACTATTTAGCCCAATTATATGACAGTATGTCTATTCAGCCCGATCACATAAAAGTACGTTTATTCAGTCCAATTATATAAAAGTATGTCTATTCATCCCGATTATATAAAAGTATGTGTATTCAGCCCGATTATATAAAAGTATGTGCATTCAGCCCGATTATATAATAGTATGCATATTCAGCCCGATTATATAAAGGTATGTCTATTCAGCCCAATTACATAACAGTATGTCTATTCAGCCCGATTATATGAAAGTATGTCTTTTCAGCCCGATTATATAAAAGTATGTACTGTATACTCAGCCCGATTATATAAAAGTAAGAGTATTTAGCCTGATTATATAAAAATGTGTCTATTTAGCCACATTATATATAAGTATGTCTATTTAGCCACATTATATAAAATTATGTCTATTCAGCCTGATTATATAAAAGCGTGCCTATTCAATAAGCGGCAGAATTAAAGGGCAGTGAAAATGCCGAAAAGACAATTTCATACCTCTTATTCCACAAATTACAAAACGCATGGCTTACATGAGGAAATTAGATTGTCGTCCCATCAACCACCGAAAAAGAATCCATTCGAAAAGCTGAATTTAACGCAGCCTCGGGATTATAAAACGCACACACACAATTGACAGTACAGTGAAGGTAGGAAACTGGCATTCTTTCACTAGAAATGGGAAAGTCTAATCACGAATATAATTGTATCAGTGCTTTTCAAAAGAACAAAATATGTAACCAGATGTGTTCGGAATGCAATGCTAGTTTATTTTCACACAGAGATTGTTTTATTTTTTCACAGGAGAATCTTAAAGAAGGATATGTGATTGCATTCCCTTTGACTTCTATGGATGAAAAAGTATTGAAAATGGAAAATGGAGTTCAGCTAAACACTTCCTCTAAAAAAAAAAAATAAATAACTATTGCTACAGTACTGTCTTTGCTACAAGTTAACGTAGCTTCCCTATAAAAAAAAAAACATGCTTCCCTATAAAAAAAAAAACAATCACCTCTGTATAGAAAATAGAAACAAGACTAATCACACTGCGACAGTACCGTCTCGCATGAAATTCAACCACAGGCCATTGTCGCGTTTCGGTTAAGCCTAACCAGGCGCTTCCTTTGACCCTATGAGTCACCGAGCGTGACTCAAGATCCGAAGATACGAGCGCAGTCGAATGACGGGAAACAGTGTTTGTGATGTGGTTTCGATAAGTCAGGAGACGTGATGTTATGTTACTCATTGTGTGGTTAACCATTAGCAAACATATTCACCGTCACGCGCTGGAAAAAAAGGAGAGACAACTGAAGCATTTCCAACTCTTAAATGAGGAACACCAAGATCATCAACAAAATAATTCATTATCAAAGACAGCTTCCTACTTCTCCAATTATGAAATAATTGACTTCGACCTCTACGCCGCAAAATTTCTTATCCTAACAAAGACCCGTTGATTTTTTATACTAATGAGAGACGTTTTTCTCTCAAACAGATGTTTCACGGGACATAAGCATGTGTAGACACCTGTCAGAAAATATGGCTACTTAATTTGAACTGGTGACATAAGACACTTCATATAGTGGGGGTGGTAAAATCCTTTAGAATGGAGATGGGGATCAGTCCCACCTTGAGTTATGTTATAACTTAGTGGATTGTTCTTGGGAGTGGTTAGTCATTTTTTTTTTCTCGTCATGCATTTTATTATCATGCACATTTTCCCATTTAACTTGTTATTTTTAGTCTTACAGAACAAATTATTTTTTGTACACCCAGTTTGATTTCCACACACACTAGGTTAGGATTTCAGCAAATGAGAGAGAGAGAGAGAGAGAGAGAGAGAGAGAGAGAGAGAGAGAGAGAGAGAGAGAGAGAGAGGGGGGGCGGAGTCACGCATGCCAGGCCACGCATACCAACCCTATCAAGGCAAGTGTTAACGGGTCTGTTTTTTGTACAACACACACACACACACACACATATATATATATATATATATATATATATATATATATATATATATATATATATATATATATATATATATATATATATACTGTTATATATATATTATATATTTATATATATTATATATATATATATATATATATATATTATATATTTATATAATATATATTATTATATATATATATATATATATATATATATATATATATATATATATATATGTGTGTGTGTTGGGAAGATGTTATGAACCACACTTGGCTCTACAGGTTCTATAAAAAAATTAAGATCGGAACTGGTTAAACTGGCAGTAATTAAGACAAAGGAGGAAGGAGATATCAATATAAAAAAGTCAGTGAACATATCAAAAATGACAATCAAAGATGAGCAGCTCAACAAACATTACTAAAAGACAACCAAACAGAATGAGTACAATATGCATGTAACCCATCAACACACATTACAAGCAAATCAATAAACAATTCAAAAGTGTTATAATAAACAAAACATTTTTCAGTCAGTAAATTTCTTTGAATCAGAGGTAACAAAAATAACACCAACACAGTGGCGTTCCTGGAGGGGGCGGGGTGGTGGGGGCAGGATGTTGTTTGAAATCGCCCCCCGAGCCCTAAAGTGAGGGGGCGGGGCAAAAATGCGAAATTTAACCACTGTTGCTGTGACAGGACAAGCTAAATCCAGTGGCCCCAAAATGGTCAAGGGCCCCATTTATATTTGGACCCGAAAGTTTGGAGCCCACTAAATGCTAAATGGCCCCAATTTCCAATTTTGTGAGCAAAAGTGTAACAAAAATGTTATGTAAAAGAAATAGGGCTCTCCAGGGGGCCCCTCCCAATCGTAGAGCCCATTATAGACCTTCTCATACGGATCGGAGGAGGGTGGGTAACGTTGATTGGGGTAAGGACAGGGCCCATCTAAGGCAATTGATTACTGCTTATAGGGATCCTAATTATCCTCTGAGGACCCTCATAATGGCCCCATCATATCGCCATTAGAGTACATTAGTACTGTTATCCCCATTTTTACCATTTATCATTATGTTTAACTGGATTAAGTGGATCTTCAATTATTCAATGTACACCTAGTTTTAAATAAAATTTCTGAAATTTGCATTTACAAGCGCCTTTAAAATGATCCTACAATTGCTCATATTCTAAAAATTTTCCAGGGGGGCTTACAGTGGCCCCGCCCCGAACCCCCCAGCTGCTTTGGCTCGCTTCGCTCGCCTCCCACCCCATAAGAGGGGCCCAAATGGGACTGTGGCCCCCCGGGGGCCCAAAATGTCTAGGAACGCCCCTGCACCAACACAAACATCATGTTAAACACCCATTACTCCCACGAAACTCTCACGCTGAAATACTCATCAGTGATAACACTAAACACACAATAATGAGCTCTTTGACTCAATAAACATGTTACCTCCAATGAAAAATAAATACCATAACAAAGTTACTCAAACTCATTACAAAATAACCTATGATGAAGTTACAGCACCAGACGAACTCAATAGAGCCGTCGAAACAGCACCAAGCTGCTTTACAGGAACATTGCCAGACAGACAGACGAATTCTGTCGCACTGTCGAAACAGCAACCAGCTGCTACCCGGGACGATGTCGGACAGACAGACCATCTCGGTCGAACTGTCGACACAGCAACCAGCTGCTACCAAGGACGATGTCGGACCGACAGACGATCTCCGTCGAACTGTCGAAACAGCTACCAGCTGCTACCAAGGACGATGTCGGACCGACAGACGATCTCCGTCGCACTGTCGAAACAGCTACCAGCTGCTACCAAGGACGATGTCGGACCGACAGACGATCTCCGTCGCACTGTCGAAACAGCTACCAGCTGCTACCAAGGACGATGTCGGACCGACAGACGATCTCCGTCGCACTGTCGAAACAGCTACCAGCTGCTACCAAGGACGATGTCGGACCGACAGACGATCTCCGTCGCACTGTCGAAACAGCTACCAGCTGCTACCAAGGACGATGTCGGACCGACAGACGATCTCCGTCGCACTGTCGAAACAGCTACCAGCTGCTACCAAGGACGATGTCGGACCGACAGACGATCTCCGTCGCACTGTCGAAACAGCTACCAGCTGCTACCAAGGACGATGTCGGACCGACAGACGATCTCCGTCGCACTGTCGAAACAGCTACCAGCTGCTACCAAGGACGATGTCGGACCGACAGACGATCTCCGTCGCACTGTCGAAACAGCTACCAGCTGCTACCAAGGACGATGTCGGACCGACAGACGATCTCCGTCGCACTGTCGAAACAGCTACCAGCTGCTACCAAGGACGATGTCGGACCGACAGACGATCTCCGTCGCACTGTCGAAACAGCTACCAGCTGCTACCAAGGACGATGTCGGACCGACAGACGATCTCCGTCGCACTGTCGAAACAGCTACCAGCTGCTACCAAGGACGATGTCGGACCGACAGACGATCTCCGTCGCACTGTCGAAACAGCTGAAGCTACCACTTTCGATCTCGGACCGACAGACGATCTCCGTCGACTGAAACAGCTACCAGCTGCTACCAGGACGATGTCGGACCGACAGACGATCTCCGTCGCATGGTCGAAACAGCTGGAACAGCTGCTACCAAACGATGTCGGACCGACAGACGATCTCCGTCGCACTGTCGAAACAGCTACCAGCTGCTACCAAGCACGATGTCGGATCGACAGACGATCTCAATCGCACTGTCGAAACAGCTTTTCAGCTCTTTATTTACGATGTCGGATCGATTTACGATCTCCGTCGCACTGTCGAAACAGCTACCAGCTTTACCAAGTACGATGTCGGACCGACAGACGATCTCCGTCGCACTGTCGAAACAGCTACCAGCTGCTACCAAGGACGATGTCGGACCGACAGACGATCTCCGTCGCACTGTCGAAACAGCTACCAGCTGCTACCAAGGACGATGTCGGATCGACAGACGATCTCCGTCGCACTGTCGAAACAGCTACCAGCTGCTACCAAGGACGATGTCGGACAGACAGACCATCTCGGCCTCAAAATGAATATCACTTTCATCTCCCGAACCTGAGTGATGAAGAAGTCGGTCAGGAATGTGTTCCGATCTAACCCCTGAGGATGGTGTGCAATTGGAACTTCTCAAATTCTAGCGCAGGGGCAATGCATTACTACCCTAAAGCAATTCTCCTTGTAGTTCAATCATTCACTTACATTTTCATCTATTTATTTATCAGTTTGTTGATTTATTATCTTTAACTGGCCTCTTCTTTCTGTAATCCTTAACACCTTCAATTACTTCTTTCATATGAACACCATATACTTTGAAAGCCTGAATTTCAAGTCAATGGCCCCTATGGGTTTGTTCCATATGAAAAGGGCCCATCTTCTGAATAATAATAATAAAAATAATAATAATAATAATAATAATAATAATAATAATAATAATAATAATAATAATAATAATAATACCTGAGGATGTAATGCAACTGGAACCTCAAAAATTCAAACGCAGATGCAATGCGTTGCTACCCTAAAACAGTCCTCCTTGCAGTTTACTCATTTTCTTACATTTTAATCTATTTATTTATTATTTTCTTGATTTTTTTTTCCTTTGTAACTGATCTCTTCTTCCTGTATATCCTATTATCTTCTGTTACTTCTTTCATAGAACACCATACTCTTTGAAAGCCTGAATTTAAAGTTAATGGCCCCTGTGGACTTGTTCCACACAAAGAGCGTTCATCTTCTAAATAATAATAATAATAATAATAATAATAATAATAATAATAATAATAATCATCATTAGTGATAAAAACCTTTTCAGGCTGTTAATACGATAGCATTCTGAGCTATGAAATAACGGAATCAACAAATACCCAAAATGGGAAACTGGTGCCCGGATACCGCACAAAAGACCAAATTTCATGACACTGCTTTGGAAATAATACATGATCAAAAAGAATCTCGCGAAAAACAAAAAACAAGAAGTCATTTAGAGAAAATGGAAGATGCCTATCTATTGATTATGGAATGACTTTCATCAGGGGATTGGAAGGGTGGTTGTTATACGGAATTTTATTATGAGAATTTGTAATGACACTAATCTTATAATGATAATTTTATAATGACTGATCTTATAATAAGGATTTTATAATGACACCGATATTATATAATGAGAATTTTATAGTGACAATAATCTTAAAACGAGAATTTTATAATGACTCTGATCTTATAATGAGAATTTTATAATGACACTGATCTTATGGGGAATCTTATATTGACACTGATCTTATAATGAGAATTTTATAATGAAACTGATCTTATAATGAGAATTTTATAATGACACTGATCTTATGGGGAATTTTATATTGGCACTGATCTTATAAGGAGAATTTTATAATAACACCGATCTTATAACGAGAATTTTATAATAACACTGATTTCATACTGAAAATTTTATAATTACACTGATCTTATGAGAATTTTATGGCGACACTGATCTTATAATGAGACTTTTATCACTATACTGATCTCATAATGAGAATTTTATAATTACACTGATCTTTTCATGAGAATTTTATGACTGATCTTATAATGAGAATCTTACAATGGTGCTGATCTCTTGAGAATTTTATAATGACTGATCATATGAGAATTTTATAATGATTGTTCATATGAGAATTTTATAATGACACTGATCTTATAATGAAAATTTTACAAAGACACTGATCATATAATGAGTTTTATGATGACACTGATCTTATGATGACAATTTTATAATCACATTGATCCTATAATGAGAATTTTATAATGACACTGATCTTATAATGAGAATTTTACATGACACTGAACTTATACAGAGAAATTTATAAGGGCACTGAAATTATAAAGAGAATTTTATAATGACACTGATAGTATAATGAGAATATAATGACACTGATCTCAAAATAAGATTTTTATAATGACAATGACCTTATCATTAGAATTTTATAATGACACTGATATCATGAGAATTTTATGACACTGATCTTATAATGAGAATTTTACATGACACTGATCTTATAATGAGAATTTTATAATGACACTGATCGTATGATGAGAATAATATGACACTGATCTTATAACGAGAATTTTATAATGACACTGATCCCATAATATGAATTCTATATTGACAATGATCTTATGATAATTTTATGAAGACTCTGATCTTATAAGAATTTTATAATGACACTGATATTATAATGATAATTTTATGATGATATGATGACACTGATCTTATAATGAGAATTTTATATTAACACTGCCAGCCTGTACGAAAGGATCTATTCAGCGTTACTTATGCCATCCAGCATAAATTATCTGCTTTCTGTCTTCTATTTTTCTTCCGTGGTCTCCCTAATAATAATAATAATAATAATAATAATAATAATAATAATAATAATAATAATAATAATAATAATATTTAACGAAGAAAATAAGTACAATTTTAAAAACAGCGTTGATTTTATCGGACACCGCTGGTTAGTGTTATCCCAAGTGTACCTAACAGCAAAATCACTGAGAATCATTATATCTGACTGTACAGTACAAGCAATGCATAATCCTTTTCTGTAGCTATCTGCGTTATCATAATTACCGACGTCAATTGGAATACAGAAATATTCTCTTTTTTTTTACCAGTAAAACAATGCAATTTGAGGAACGCCGAGGAAAAAACAAGTTCTTTTCACCGCTTAGGGCAAACTGTATCTTTTAAATTTTCTCTCGTCTTTAGTGTCGAAATTCAGCTACTCTCTACATGTTAATTTACTCTTGCGATTCTGCACATTTCATACGATTAGTTTAATAAATAAATATATAAATAAATATATTTATATATATCATATATATAAATATTTTCATGACATTGCCTTGTAAAATGTGTATCTTTCCGTGATTTTGATGTATTTACTGTTCTAGTTATCATGTGTTCTGTGTAATGATAATTGTTGAAATGTTGTATATAGTGTAATGTCAGATCTCAAAAGAGTTAGTGATTTAGATAACTTAATTCAGAATTAGTAATACATTTTAATAATAATAACGTAGTATGTGATCACGCATTTTGTCTCCCATCAACAGTGTTCTGTACTCGTAATTTCGTATGTTGTGTTTTGGTTCAGTTGTCATAGCAAAAGATAACGCATTAACAACTGAGGGAATGGCAATCGAGTCGTGTAGGGTTTGTCTCATATGAGAAAAAAATTAATGACTTCGCAATGTTTCATGTACTGTTCTGAAAACCAACTTTGGTTCTTCGTTTTGTTTTGAAAGCATGCTGTTTATGACTGGCCAGCTACTGTCTGTTTTAATCATGTTGAGATTTTGTTAAGAGCTTTGCCCATACGGTTTTCTGGTAAAGACATGTACCTTTTTGAGAAATGCGAATAAGTGTTGCACTGAAACACACGGCAATTGCGTCATGTTTTGCTCTGATCACGTATTGTTCTAACGCACTAGTTTTGTCCCAAAATGTTTTGCTCAGGTAATGACGTCATCTGATTGTTTCGTTTCTAGTTGGAATCCAAAAGTTTGTTCATTCTGACTTTAGAGACCGTTTGTGTGGTTCCCTTTCTCTCTCTCTTTCTTCAAAAGAGAGAAATTATCAACGTAAAATATCTGTGTGGTCACTAGTATTAATATTAGCTTTTGAGATCTGAGTGTAAGAAAAGTGTGTAATGGCGCCTAACAAAAAAGTGTGATTTGTGAATCTCAAGCACCTGCATTTCAGGTACAGTGAATTTTATTTATTATTACCATGGTATAATAAGGTAAATTGAGGGATTTTTGCCTTAGTGAAATTATTATCAGTAAATCTTTTGTGTATTTTTGTGTGTTCTTGTGTTTGCAATCTCTTGATTTTTCACATTTTATATATTGGTGATTTAATATTTATTTACTTAGCATTTTAAATATTTATTGATAATTTAACACTGCATACTTGATTTAATTTTCATTTACTAAGATTTTCTTTTCAAATCTTGTGTAATTCTTAATAGTTTAAGTTTTGCTTGATTAACTTAATTTCTTGATAAATTAAAGTTTTTGTTATTTAGTTTTGTTTAATAATTTAATTCAAGAATTAATTAAACTTTGTGTTGTTTTCAAGTAATATTAAATTTTTTCAGATTGCGAAATCTAATAATAAATTTTGAATTTAAAAATAAATTTTTGTATTAAAATTTTTAAAATACATTGTTTCATTTTTTGACCACCAGTGAACAGGATTAATTGTATGCAAAGGCAAAGTGATAAACATGTTTTGTTTTTTTAGTTTTGCTGAAGTGAATTAAGACCAGGGAAACACCTAAAAGTTGTTTGATGGAGTGATGCCCTTATGCCCTAGTATATCTCTTGTTCAATTGTTGATGCTTCAAACTTGTTCTGATAAACTTACTTTGGTTTTTTTACGTGATTAATAAGCTTTTTAAGGGATCACTGTTATCTTTAGAGTACTCAGTCGTGATTTTTATTGTTATGAGATTTCAGGTATCTGGCTGAAGTGAGGTAAATTTTTGAATTCTGTGATTACTTGTGTAATAACCAGGTACTTAGAACACTTCGGGACAATATATATATTATATATATAAATATACATATCTAGCCATACATGTATATATTTGCGTATATGTATACATATAATATATATACTTATATATATTTATATATAAATGTATCTTTGGAAAGACTTCCTTAACTAAGTTTGTTGGTTTGAATTAAATCGGCTCAGCGCCAGCATGGACACTTGCCCTGTGACGACCCAAAAGCGGTAAGGTTATGAGGGCACAGTGTGGACCTCTGGACTATGCAAAACCACAAGCGACGAATGCAAACACTGTATATAGAGCATCTGACTGTTTCCAGCGCCGATGACCATGAGTGTTGTGAAGGTAGCTTCTAGAAAAAAAATCTACTAATAAGCTAACTTTACAGGAGGATTCAATTGGGGGAGGGATTATAAAAATGAAGGAAAGAAGTGCTTTAATGCCAACAATGGCCATCGTCGTTCTACACAGCCTCCCGCTGAATAAGATTATATGTTCGTGAATCAATACAGCAGTAATTCAAAGGCTATCATATACACAGTTCACGCTTGTAATAAAGATACGCGCATCCCGTAGGCATTTTAGTTTGAGTTAAAAGTTAAGTATACCTTAGTTTAACCAGACCACTGAGCTGATTAACAACTCTCCTAGGGCTGGCCCGAAGGATTAGACTTATTTTATGTGGCTAAGAACCAACTGGTTACCTAGCAGCGGGACCTACAGCTTATTGTGGAATCCGAACCACATTATACCGGAGAAATGAATTTCTATCACCAGAAATAAATTCCCCTAATTCTTCATTGGCCGGCCGGAGACTCGAACTCGGGACTATCAGAGTGCTACCGAGAACTCTACCGACTCGTCCAACGAGGAACTATTTTTTTATTTATCTCTCTGCTGATGTTAGTAAGCAGTGCTGTGTCAACAATATATACAGTAGAATGATTGCAGTGTCGCTGCAGATTAACCAGAAAATTACCAACTTCATTTCTTGACCAAGGCATCAAAGTTCACTCAACTTCACAAAACAAGGTGACACACTTGTACATTGGTTTAGAAATAACAAAGGTCGGTTCAGTCAGTGTAACACCGGAAGTTACCTACCAAAGCACGAGGAATCACGCGGTTTATATTTTTACGCTAATTAAGAAAGATCTCTTCGTGCTAACCAATGAAGGCTTTTCATTAAAAGAAGGAAGTTAAAATTCTGGTGGAAACTGGCCTTTTCCTCGGTGCTTCTGACACTTGCACTCATAAATCATCTAAAGAGAGTCTAAACATTACCAATGGTAGCTACAAAGACACTAAAATTGAAAAGACTATATATACAGGCAAATGTAAATTCCTCTATGTTTTACATGAAAATGAAATACTTCAAGAGACGTAAAAGATTCTTCAAGACAAAATATTCGCTCCACACGAAACTATCGGATATAAATTTACTGTACCGATAAAAACCGCAAAAATAATCATACATCCAATTATCCCCTTTTAGCACGCTATACACAGACAAGCAATAGGTCTGTACCATCACTGCAATAAGCTCTTCTTTCACCCAGTCTAAAGAAATTGACAAAATAAAGTGGGGGGGGAGGACGACAAACAGTTGTTGCGAAGAGACGATAATGGATCTTTTTGTCGACAAACAGCTGTTATGATGAGACGACGATGGATCTTTATCTAAGATTAAAGAACAAAACCTTAACAAATGAACAAAGACATTTATGCTCAGCCTCAACCCGAGAAAGGAGCTACGAATGCAGCACAGAAGCCATCGAGAGCATCTATTGACAGCGACAAAAGAGAAAGGAAATAATCCGGGACTTGTCTGCTTCTCCTGTTACAAGAACTCCTCTTAACAGATGGGTTTCCGAAACCACGACAAGAGACATCTGAAGGGGGAATGGAAGAAGTGGGATCGTCACTAAACGAGCGCAATTTTCTGGGAACTGATAAATCTACGACAGTACGACTGACTGGCTGGCTGGCTGATTTCGTTCAGGGAACTGGCGCTACTTTTGAATCTAAACTATTCAAGTTTCTCTGAACAACCGATCTCCACGTAAAGTTCACAGAATTATTGTTTCATTTATTACTGGTAATTACAAAATAACTAATATCGCAACAAAGGAACGAGCATTATGCTGAAAATAATTTTCTCCGCTACACAGAATGATTCAATGCAATGTGTATCTTAATAAACACTCTCAACAACCAATTCAATAAATAACAAGCAAAAACTGCGCAGAAGTTGCTTCGGCGCAATCGAGTTTTCTGTACAGCGCATAATCAAGGCCACCTAAAACAGATTTATCTTTGTGGTGGTCTCGGTATAATGCTGTATGAGCCGCGGACCATGAAACTCTCAGCCGGCCATGGTGGCCTGTGTTGTTACGTTGCCAGAAGCACGATCATGGCTAACTTTAACTTTAAATAAAATAAAAACTAATGAGGCTAGAGGGCTGAAATTTGGAATGTTTGATGACTGGAGGGTGGATGACCAACATACCAATTTGCAGCCCTCTAGCCTCAGTAGTTTTTAAGATCTGAGAGCGGACAGGAAAACGTGCGGACGGACAGACAAAGCCGGTACAATAGTTTTCTTTTCAGAAAATTAAAAGCAACTCAACTCACCTTCACCACAATGAACTTTTTTAAATATCTTAGGGGCAGACAACCAGACAGACAGCCTGGCATAATATAAACTCAGAAACAGCCACAGGTGGCAATGAGAACACAACGTATATCTTCACATACTGCATTCCCTGAACACAGACCATCACTCCAAGTATTCATTTTGACATCTGATACCCGATGCTACCTGCAGTTTTATGCAAATTATCACGAGGATAAAAATAACTGTCCATTAAGGGAGCTTGCTAATGACCTTTCAAGTGACAGAAGACAATAGATAAAACCCTTAATTAGATCGACTTACTTAGAAAGGGGGAAAAAGGGGGAGACTACTGGCGCATGTATACATCAGATTTAAAGTAAGTATAGCTTAGTTTTACCAGACCACTGAGCTGATTAACAGCTCTCCTAGGGCTGGCCCGAAGGATTACACTTATTTTACGTGGCTAAGAACCAGTTGGTTAAAACACCTACAGCTTATTGTGGAATCCGAACCACATTATACCGAGAAATGAATTTCTATCACCAGAAATAAATTCCTCTAACTCTTCATCAGCCGGCGGCGGGAATCGAACTCCGGCCCATCGAATGACGGTCTGAAGCTCAACCAACTCGGCCAACAAAGGGCTACATCAGATTTAGGAAAGTCTAGGAAAGTCTTTTCACCAGGATATGAAATTAACCACTTAAATCCGGAAATTCATTTTTTTTTTACCTCAGTTGACATCAACCGCTTTCTGTCATGAAAGTTCAGTCCAAAGCATTCCGCCTTTTCAATATCAGCTTCAGTCTGACAGAGTGAAAAAAGTTAAGTATACCTTAGTTTAAAAAGACCAGTGAGCTGATTAACGGCTCTCCTAGGGCTGGCCCGAAGGATTAGATTTACTCCTAGGGCTGGCCCGAAGGATAAGACTTATTTTACGTGGCTAAGAACCAACTGGTTACCTAGCGACGGGACCTACAGCTTATTGTGGAATCCGAACCACATTATACCGAGAAATGAATTTCCATCACCAGAAATAAGTTCCTCTTATTCGTCATTGGCCGGTCGGAGATTCGAACTCGCGGCCAGCAGAGTGTTAGCTGGGAAGGAACCCACTCCCCCAACGAGGAACTAAGCCAGTTGGCTGAGCGAGCGGAGGACGTCTGTTTACTATGTGGCCAAGGGGAAAATTAACTGCGGTGGAAGAGTTAAGGGTGGGGGCAGGCTCACCTGCTAATTTCGAGTAGGTTTTAGATTTTTGTAAAAGAAAACTATTGAGGTGGATTTGTCTGTCCGTCCGCACTTTTTCTGTCCGTCCTCAGATTTTAAAAACTATTGAGGCTAGAGGGCTCCAAATTGGTACGTTGATCATCTACCTTCCAATCATCAAACACACCAAATTGCAGCCCTCTAGCCTCAGTAGTTTTTTCTTTTAATTTATGTACGGTTAAAGTTAGCCATGATCGTGCGTCTGGCACAGCTGTATACAACACATTCCGCCACCGGGCCGTGGCTGAAAGTTTCATGGTCCGTGGCTGAGAGCTCCATGTACCGTGGCTGAGAGTTTCATACAGCATTATACGCCGTACAGAAAACTCGACTGCGCCGTAGAAACTTCGACGCATTTTTTACTTTTTTATTTTTTACAATCTTATACAGCACTTCCTAGCAAATATTTATCAATTTTGATTCCCCAAAATAAACGGGAAAAAAATAAACATCCAAATCTTGGAAGCGAGAAACACGACCTGCTAAGGTTCAAACAGGAATGACAATCTGCATCTTTAATTTAAGGTTAACGAAAAGAGAATGATACCTGATATTACTATTCGACACACAAAAAAACATCGTGCCAACGAACTACACTGTGTGCCTTTGGAATGGCAATGGTCATTCAGCGTTGAAAGGAAAACTGACAGTAAAAGGGTTGTCAAGTTGTATCAGGAGGAAAACCTTGCACTTGCACTAACCTAAGTATACTTTAGTTTTACCAGACCACTGAGCTGATTAACAGCTCTCCTAGGGCTGGTCCGAAGGATTAGACTTATTTAACGTGGCTAAGGACCAAATGGTTACTTAGCAACGGGACCTACAGCTTATTGTGGAATCCGAACCACATTATAGCGAGAAATGAAATTCTATCACCAGAAATAAATTCCTGTAACTCTTCATTAGCCGGCCGGAGAGTCGAATTCCGGCCTACCGAGTGCAAGGCCACAACTCTACCGACTATCCCAACGAAGAGCTTGCACTTGCACTATAAAACATTAGTTAGCAGAGGGTGGAAAGTAAGACGGAAGAAAAAGAATATGAACGGAGGTACAGTATAAGGTAGACTACCAGTCACATAGAATACTGAGAAGCCTCTAACAGTTTAGTGAATACTGAATGTCAGCTCATTACGACTTTCAAGTTCTTACCAAGATGAAAGAGCCAAGAACGTGTTCTAGACTTAACTCGGTGTAACTGAGAGAACCCTGGAACAATGATCACAAGAACAAATGAATTTCCGAGGATTTCAACGTACAAGTCATTCGCTTCCAGAGCAACTGATCTCATTACTGCGGCGCTGTTTGCAACTGGCTTAAAGGTACAAGAAGCACACCAGTTATTAGCCGTTCTTTTCACTTATATCGGCCACCGAATTTGTGCAAGATATACATACATACATACATACATACCCAAGCCAGCATTTGGTCACAAGTAACAGTGAAATAGCCTGGGTTACACCGAATATTCTACCTAACGGGCAACAGGAACACTCTTTTTCGTTTTAACGTGCTTTTTTTCCCATTTTCTATATGGGGTAAGCACGATACAGGAACACAAGAATACAAAAAAAAACATGAAAGTAATATTATGTAATATCTTTGTGCACTGATCTCAAACGGGTAGAGAGAGAGAGAGAGAGAGAGAGAGAGAGAGAGAGAGAGAGAGAGAGAGAGGGGACCATGGCAAGGATTTGTGAATGATAGAAAGGGACAAGATATACCGAGATGTTGCGATATGTAGAGCAGCTTTTGGCAGACACTCGCAACTCAGGTTACAGGTTTGCATTTCGAACTAATCTTATCAGCAAACGTCCTCTTGTGTGCGTGTGTGTGTGTGTGTGTTTTTTTCGCGTCTCGATTCACAATCTAGATTAGGTTTTGTTTTTTTTTTTGTACTTAAGAAGGACAGATAATTGATTGCGGTGCGATTAACATAGGATTGCTATAAGGGATAAGAGAAAGTTTTATATACATTATTTTTTCGGCTGCAATAAATATTCGTGATTTTTTCAAACAACAGTAAAACTGTCAAGTTGTTACTAGGGCTCACAAAAACAAAAAACAATTAGAACAAGAAGAAATGAACGCAATGTTTGTTGGGAAATGAGTAATATCTGTGTTTGTGCTGATGAAGAGAGTATTTGCTTTGTAGGACATAAACGTAATATCTTGTAACAAAAAACTAATTTCTGAGGTAAAATGTAACATCTGTGTTGACGTACAAAGTAATATTTCTGTCGGCAAAGACAATAATGTTTGTGCTGAAGCATACAGTAATGTTCGAGCTGACGTAAAATAAATATAAAAAAAAAAAGTTTTATGTGCGGAAAAGGTGGCGCTTTTGTCGTCTGTATTGCAGGACACCAGAATCAACCTAACCACTCAGAGAGAGAGAGAGAGAGAGAGAGAGAGAGAGAGAGAGAGAGAGAGAGAGAGGGGATGGGTAGGGAGGGTAGGGCTGGAGTCTCGGGGAGGGCATCCTTCTGCCCAAACCAATTATGAAATGAGCCGTTCAGGACAGAAACAGCTTGAGAAGGCTCACTAAAAAAAGCGACCCCGACTAGAGATTAAGCTGAAAAGTTGAACACGAGAACCAGTTTGAGACGATACAGACACTCAAGTTCGAGCTGGCGTTTAACAATATGCCTCTTCGTTACGCAAACTGCCTCTTAAAGAGAGAAAGACTTACGAATGAAATTCAGCAGAAGAATCAAAATCTATATAATAAATCCACAAAAAACTTGGTTTATTCTCTTGTTTCTTTCATTAATCTTAAACCCTTCACATCCATTTTCCATTCTTGACACTTCCCATTCTTCAACACTCAACTGCCTTTCTTACATCCACAATAGTCACTTCCACAAGCATTCTTTTCTACAGAAAAGTTCAAAGGCAATAAATCATAGCATAATTCTAGGATACCTTATCTATTTCCAACATGAAAACTCAGGCGTATGTTTAAAGGTTGAAAGATTAACCCCCGAATATCAAAGCTCGCAATAAGCCAAACTTGACCAAATAAGGGAAGAAAGAAAATGTTCAAGAGAAATTCTTTTTGCATCCGGGAGCCACACGTGTCCGTAACCCTGGCAGTTGTCACGCCAGATAACTTATAATCTAAATTACACTGGCCCCAGCAGTCCCTTCGTTCCCTTTTCAATGGACTTCCGGCGTCATAGACGCCAGATTATGTAAAGATATCAATCAATTCATTTACAAAAATTTAATGAATCTTAAGTCTCGGTGACTCTTCTTCCCCGCCTCTTTCCAGCTCCGGAAACCTCTTTCTCCTTCCGTTTTCCCAGGCTGTTAGCATATTTCATCCATCATGAGACAAGTCTATATGGTTTCCTCCTCTTTTCTTTTTTCTTCTGAACTATTTTTCTTGCCTGGGCTAGATAAATTACAAAGTTGCCTTTGCCATTAGCGTTAATAAATAATAAAACAAAGATTTCTCTTTAATTTCCAAGACTTTTTTTTCAGATGAGGTCCCAATCTTTTTTCGCTCGCATGATTTCCCTTACTGCTTGTCAATTAATCCTATGCTGAAACAGAGCATGAACTTGGCCATCCAAGTCAGTCTCTCTATAAAATTAAAGAAAAAACAACAAACTAAAATTATCATTTCAATACACGACTGAAACCAGTACCCTTCCCAGACGAAAGAAAAAAAAAGTAAGTAATTCAAGTAATCCTTCCCAGATAAGTTGCAAACAAGATGTAGGTTACCTCAGGTTTCAGGTGTCACGGTCTTAACCCTTGGATGATTACCGTGGGTAAGAGAAGAGGCCACGCGTCGTTGCTTGTGTCCTTGTTCTTTTACTTGCAAGAAGTTCCCTTCATTGTATACTAAGTAATTAAATTTGTTTCATTTCAGTTAAGTTCACGTGATACTTCTTGCAGCTTTAGCCCACTCTGTTTACCTGATGCCTTATTCATAAAGCTACGTGCGTTAACTTTAAGCTTTTTCTTGAATTGTTGTATTAATAAGTCACAACCGTTGTAGCATTTTACGATAACCGTAAGCGGTTTCTCACCTGAAATTGCATCTGTTCCTAAATAAAACTGAAAAGAATGACTGACAGTGAAAGACTGCACTTGGAACTGGAATATAAAATTTAGGCCAAAGGCCAAGCGCTGGGACCAATGGGGTCATTCAGCGCTGAAAGAGACATTGAGAGTACAGAACTGTTAGGGAAGGGTGGCATTATGAAACAACTGTTAAGATGGAAGACAGACATTAAGAACGGAGGTACAGTAAAAGGAATGGAAGGGATCGCAGCTGGGGGCCCTATCACCCTCTGACAACGAAAGACCATTGTAAACATCACAAGCATTCCATAATACACCAATCAATTTTCTGTAAAAGAAAACTGCTGTGCCGGCTTTGCCTGTTCGTCCGCCCTCAAATCTTTAAAACTACTAAGGCTAGAGGGCTGCAAATTGGCATGTTGATCATCCACCCTCCAATCACCAAACGTACCAAATTGCAGCCCTATAGCCTCAGTAGTTTTGATTGTATTTAAGGTTCAAGTTAGCCATAATCGTGCATCTGGCCACGATATAGGGCAGGCCACCACCAGGCCGTGGTTAAAGATTCAAGGCCGCGGCTCATACAGCATTATACCGAGACCACCGAAAGACAGATCTGGTTTCAGTGGCCTTGATTATACGCCGTACAGAAAACTCGATTGCACTAAAGAAACTCCGGCGCATTTTTTACTTGTTTAGGTTTTTATCAAACGGTCTCGTGGCTGGAGAGTGAGCCATCTGGGTCTGGGTACATTCTGAGATCCAAGATAAGAATGTTCTTGCAACGAGAGAATCAATCATTCATCTTTTCATTTCTCCGATTTCACTGATAAATGCGACAGATGCCCTAGAGTTTCTGAGGCGGATTCGTCTCTCCATTGTCAAAGAATGGTCAAATGTTGGGAGAAGCTTCTTACGTATTTATCTAATTGTGAATGATGTTATTATTATTATTATTATTATTATTATTATTATTATTATTATTATTATTATTTGTGTAACCATACCATCGAAATTACATTAATAAAAGAGAGGGTTGAAAATGCAGGTGTCGGTCCTAAGGAATATTATAATTACTATTACTCAAATGGAAAAATATTAACACGTCAACCAATATGTCTAAAATAACATTAACAAAAATGGCAAGCTTCCACATACTGGAGTAGCAATATGGAAAAAAGGAAAAATATAAAGCAGAAAATCACCAGTAAATAAAAAACCAATAAAGATACACACACAAACAAAGCCACTCCAACATCTTCTACAAACATAACAGACACCTCACACGTCTCGAACTGTCGACCTAACCGCTCACCTCTCCTCGCTGCTGGGAGAAAGGGAGCTGGGGATTTGGTACGATACATGGACACATGCGCTACCGGGGTCTAAGCGATGTCAGGCAGGGCAGCCGATCGAGAGGCTACGGTCTACCCCAACGCCAAATCAAAGTCCTTCAAAAGAAGGCATCGTGCTTACCCCATATAAAAAATGGGAAAAAGCACGTTAAACGAAGAGGAAGAAGAAGAAGAAGAAGAAAGAAGAAGAAAAGAAGATAGTTCAGCATATATATATATATATATATATATATATATATATATATATATATATATATATATATATATATATATATATAGACACGATTCTATGACGAGAATGCGTACAGTACATTTTTTTCTATTTTATTCCGTAATTTTTAAATTTATTTTATTTTATTTTCTATATTTTCTTATGAACGGTTGGTAACTGTTCATAAAGCATTAGTCCATAAAACAATATTGTTAAACATCTTCCTGCTATGACGATTGTTTATTATTTTACTGTGATGATCAATGTATAATTTTAGTGATGACTGTTGTATATGATGACTGTCACGTCCCATTTCTTCACTGAGGATGCAAAAAAAAAAAAATCTTGCATTTATGAAACACGAATGACAGCCATCCAATCTCCGAAGTCACGTGAACTTCTCGGCCTTATCACAAAATGAATTTTCAGTCGTGGATGTGAAGATCGATGTCCTTAGAAATTATAAGTCGTCTTCTTAATAAATACAGAGACAAAGGATATATACAGCTAATTACTTAGGTCAGCTTTCCATTTAGAAGTTCAGAAGCACTTTTTGATGAAATATTTTTTTATGAGCTATATATACCTCTATCTCAAGAATACAGGCAAAGTTTTTTATACAGCTAATCGATTATTTAAGGATAACAGATATTTTACCTTTAGGTGAAAACCGAAAATACTTGATTTTCCGCATAAACAAGATAGTTCCCTAATCACATCAGTGATTTAATTGTTCAATAAAAATAGAATATTATTTTTGCCGTCAGCTAAATTTATCGGTTGATACGTAGTGTACAAACTGTAATGAAACCCTTCAGGCTTTAATTTACTTCAATTAGAATTCTTTCAAATGCCTGAGTGGAAAATAATGTGACTCCCTTTAGGAATTTTAAACTGCGCATCTTTCATTAAAATGACAATTAGCTGTATCTACTACAAACATCTGTTACACTGCTGTATTTAAAAAAAAAAAACTCGAACTTGTTAAAAAAAATGGGGGGGGGGAGAGAAATTATAACCCTTAAGCTAATTATTAACCTTAAGTTTTTGGACGATCCATCTTATCTAGAGCCTTATAGAAGCTCTTAGTTTAAATCACTTTCCGAGTGATACAGTTTAACTTTCAAGATCATTAAAAATACGAAGAGGAAAAGTGGGCATCAGGGGTAAACGAAAAACAAACATTATATTTATCTTTTTTCCTCTATCGTTGTTTATTTCATCTTTCCTCGATAAATTTTCGAGCAATAACGATGTCCCCTTATGACGTAATGACGTTATGGCGCAAGGATAGTTTGTTGAACAGAATAAAAATGCAATTTACGCCAAAGGCCAAGCGCTGGGACTTATGAGGTCATTCAGCTCTGAAACGGAAATTGAGAGTAGAAAATCTGAAAGGTGTAACAGGAGGAAAACCTCGCAGTTGCACTGTGAAACATTTGTTAGGAGAGGGTGGATAGCAAGCTGGAAGAAAGGGAATATGAACGGAGGTATGGTAAAAGGAATGAAAGGGACGCTGCAAAGAACCTTCAAGTAATGCCTACAATGCACCGCGTGAGGTGCACTGACGGCACTATCCCTCTACGGCAGAGGATATTTTATTACTTCACAGCATCATTCCATATGTAAATTAGGCATCTTTGACGGAGCCACACTTAATCCCAGTGAATCCACGGATTACAAGATATTTTGCCTGTGCTCTGAGGCATTCTTGTGGAAATGACACATTAAAAATTACAAGGAAGACTCGGTCTTTTAAAATAAAAAATAAGATTTAAGGACAACAAAACAATTTTCTGCATAAAGAGATCATCACATTGAAGGTTGATCTTTAGACGAAGAACATCTGTCCTGGATTAATCCAGGTACTGGAAGACCCAAGCTATAGTTTTTTTTTTTTTTTCAGTCTCCTTCGAACGTCTCGTGCCGAATAAGGTCAGGAGTATACAGATTTCACTTAAATTAATATCATTTACACTGGAATGGAATGGAAGACAGAATTTAGACCAAAGGCCAAGCGCTGGGACCTATGAGGTTGTTCATCGCTGAAAGGGAAATTAAGAGTAAAAAGGTTTGAAAGGTGTAACAGGAGGAAAACCTCAATGCAGTTACACTATGAAACAATTGATAGTAGAGGGGGGAAAGAAAGATATAAGAAAGAATATGAACAAAGGTACAGTACAAGGAATGAAAGGGGTTGCAGTTAGGAGCCGTTACATTTATTACACGTATTACTGTAGATTCTAAGAAGTTACTATTAGCAATAATATCATATCTTCTTATTATACTGCAACGGGACCTATCAATTCTATGTGATTTTCACTTAGGTGTACAAAAAAACGCATTATTCTCATGGTTAGTTCCAACTGAATATTTCTGTTGATATATTCTGACATTTAATTCCTAAACTGTATGGCCCAAATAACATGAACCACAGCCCGTACATGGAATTTTATAAGCTATGTTACTTATAAACCTCATGTCCTCATTGTATTATTTTTTTTTCTATTGTAAAGGAGAAAAATCTTCCACTCTTTTGCTTCTTTTTACTCGAAGCCATGTACTTTGTATTTTGTGTCGTGTTCTAGTTCCCGTGATTAATTTATACATATACACATGCGTGTATACATACAGACATAAGCAGACACAGACACATACATATAAACATACACAAACACATTCTATATATATATATATATATATATATATATATATATATATATATATATATATAATGCATATATATGAGATTTTTTTTTATCACACCGTGATTTACATACAATCATGAAGCTACAAATGTCGCTTAATATCAAATTCACGCTACCTCTGGAATATCCCCGATGGGGAATTATCACCGAAGAGGAATTTATAAGTGATAAATGGATTGGTACTGCCGGGTCTCGATCCCTCGACACAGATACTTATCCAGCGACTCCAGTCGACGGTCTACCCACTGAGTGTGTGTTTGTAGCCTCTTGTGGTTGGTCAATGCCCAGAGGCTCACACCGTGCATATTATACCCTTCAATAGCTTACCACACAGGTCGCCCTCCTGCGGGCAAGGGCTTGTGCTGGCATAAAACAGCCTAATCTAAACAACCAACCGCTCGATTATGACCTACACTTAATTTACTGAGTGTCAGTCCAGTCACTTCAAGTTACGGGCTGGTCTGAAGAACAAAACCCTGTGTTGACACAAAGCCTCCTTGATCTAAAAAAAAAAAAATAAAAAAAAATAAAAAATCAGAATCTTAAGAGAGTCAACTCCGTTCTTCACTTTGAGGCTTCATGAGGCTTACAAAATGTCTTATCGTCAATTGGTAATCACTGTTAATGGTTTCTCATATATGAATCATATTTTTTGGACATGCCTGGCTACAGGTTATCATAGGATGAGGTACACTGTTTCTGTTCAAATTATAACGTGCAGTGTAAACGGATATCTCTACAAACTTATGAAAAATCTTCAGCAAAAATAACACCCTTATACTTATCTACAGAGTGTTCTATTGTTATCTCACGAACCCTGAGATAATCACACCCATAAAAAAATTAACTAGACCTTGAACACCTATACCACCGGGCAGACATACCCCAAGCTAAGATATCCCACGATACCCGACCTACGAGAGCTCCATGGTTGGTAGAGCTCCCTACCCAGAAACCCGTCGACCACGACGAACGCACACACAATCCCACAACCAGTTTTCCGACTTCACATCTCTGTCTAAATAGCCAAAGCGTCTGGCGGCGGGACTTTAGTAGAACGTCTGCCTTCCCGCAGAGCGCAGACAGGCACGCCATACGACGGGTCCGATTCTCCGATCCTGTGACGAAGCTACTTTCGTTATCGGCTTCCTTTTGTTTTGTTCTTTCACGGTCACGAGACCAATGAAACAATTATGTAAAGACTGACGGTTTATAATAGACTGGATTTTTTCAACATCCACAAAAAAGAGTCCATCAGAGTGTGGACTCCACATCGGCATTACAACAGATTCAAGTGACGATAAGATGATAAAATTGGAGTAACTGAGAGTAACTGTGCAAAAGTTGCGACTGCAAGACGTGTGCAAAAGTTGTGACATGAGAACTGTGTAACTGCTGTGACTTGAAAAACTGAAATTGTTATGAACTGAGGAATTGTGTTTACATGCTTGGTGTCAGTGACCTTCAGTGAATTTACCATAGGAGTGAGCTGGGATGACACATTTAATGACTTGTCACACACAACTGAGGTGAGCTCTGGTACTTTTGGATTTCCCTCTTAGGTCATAACAAACAACAGATATGTTTAAGATATCAGTGAATTCCTACGTTAGCTTTCTTATCTCCATTAGTAAATGGAAGCTTTCTCAGAGTGACACACATCGAAGTCAAAGTAAGAAAAAAAGCAAATATATACATACCACAAAAGAATAATATATGTTGATTACTTCATACTACTGATTATGACACATATCACAGTCCAAGTAAGAAAAAAGGCAAATAGATACATAACAGAAAAGGAGAATATATGTTGATTACTTCATACTATAGACTACAAAAAAGGTATACATGAGATGTTTACTTCAGGAAAGCTTTCGGAAGCTTTTCAGAAAGAACCTTATCTACAGAAGGCCATACACAATGCTAACATTCCCTTCTTTTCCCAGATACGCTCAGGCACTCCTAGAATTTTTGGAAGAGTTGAGCAATTTCCAAAGTGACGCAAAGAAAAAAAAGTTGTAACAAAAAAAATTCTGTGATCGCAAACTTAATTCAATTTTTTTTTTTTTTCTATTTCCCGTCCCCGCCGCCCCTCCACCCTCCACAAACCATTAAACCCTTCCGCTAAAGTGATACGATAAGACCGATAGATCCACCTACGAAACTGAATCTCCCTGGCTTCTATAACTGTGATATTTTAGTTTCTAAGCTCTCGGAGTAAATAATAATAATAATAATAATAATAATAATAATAATAATAATAATAATAATAATAATAATAATAATCCTACAGGGGTCATTGACTTGAAAGCCTACAGGGGCCACTGACTTGAAATTCAAGCTTCCAAACAATATTGGGCTCATTAGAAAGAAGTAATGTAAGGTCATGGGAAACAGAAAGAAGAGATCAGTTATTAGAACAGAAAAAATATCACATAGTTAATGAAAAAACGCATAAAAGATCTAGTGCAATGAGTGAATCGTTTAAAAAATCTTACATGCTAAAACACGCTTCCAAATTTTCTGATGCAATGAATGAACATGTTTCAAAGAGCTCCATCACACTGAATAAATGGTGCTTCTAAAAAACTTGATGCAATGAGTGAATGAGATTACTGAATGAATCAGTTTCAAAGGTCTGTAATGTAATAAACGAATCATGTTCCTAAAACTTTTGGTGCTATTAATGAATCGACCTCCTACGGAAAAGTTATTCACAAGTTATTCACAATGGAAATACTATGGTTATCCAAGAATTGCTCAAAATCGCATAAGCCCCGATATCTATACGTGACTAACCCCCAAAGCAAACACCCCCTCCCAAAAATAAAAGTGACCATATTTAGTCTACTAGTTGTATTTCTATAATATTTTTTTTTTTTGCCATAAAGAAACTTCAATCCTGTTTATTTGCCGCCGTACTTCTCGAAAGTTACGACACAGCTGAAAATGACGATGTTCAGTTAAAATAAAATCTTTATATGAAATTTCAAGAAACGTTACTTATGCACTTATCTTTTACCATACTTTTTAGGCGATTTACAATCACCAAAAAAAAAAACGCTTTAACAAGTGTACAATTTAATTTAAAAGGTGTAAAAATTAAATCTAATAAGTGTAAAAATTAAATTTTTCTATACTGATCCACAAATGACGGCTTGGATATTTCCCGATTTTTTTTTTTCGTTCGTTTTTCTATCATAGAAATTGTCTTAATCGTTCTCTCATATCACTGACTTATCTTGAGTGTTTTACATTCATAATAATGTCCTTCGAGATCATTACCAATGAAACTAGCGGAAACTAATCCAAACGTTGTCTATTCATCATACCACGATTTCACCGAACTTTACATTCACTCACAATATCTTTGAAATCAATTTTTATAAAGCTATTAACAATCATTCTCTTCTCTAATTCCAGGAAGACGTAGCTGCGAGACCTCCAATTCTCCACGACAAAGCAGTGTAAAAAAGAAAATTGTATTGGGAAGAGCTACCAGTCACCTTTAACGATGTCGGCTGAGGCTCCTGAAATCAAGACTATGGGTTCGGTCAAAGGTAAGATTCACTTGACCCTTTCCGATTCTGATGAATGTAAAAGTACGTCACTGTCTTTCCAAATCTTGGGATTCCTCCTTTCTACTGCGGGAAGACCCAAAGGAACGGAATGGAATGTAAAATTTAGGCCAAAGGGCAAGCGCTGGGACCTATGAGGTCATTCAGTGCTGAAAGGTTAACTGAGAGTAAAGAGGTTTTAACAACTGTTAGGAGAGGGTGGAAAGTAAGATGAGAGAAAGAGAATATGAACGGAGGTACACTGAAAGGAGTGAAAGGGGTTGCAGCTAAAGGCCGAAGGGACGCTGCAAAGAACTTAAATAACGCCTACAGTGCACCACGTGAAATGCACTGACGGCAATACTACCCTACGGGGGAAGTTCCAGAGTAGGGCCTCTTGATCAAACCTGGTTTCCCGTGTTCCCACGATATGCCACGAAAGAGGCCCACTTTGCAGAACAATGGCCTCTGGCCTCCGGGCTTCTTTGGGAAGTTCCAGATAAGGGAACCAATTACCGACAGGATATGAAGGGTCTACGCCTTTAACAAACAAACAAACGAAATTTCCAGATCAAATATTTAACGAAACAGGAAGAGTAACAACAATTACGTTCTTTTCCATCTGTGTCTCGGTGAAACTATCATACGAAAACAAAATCCTGTTGATGATTCTTTACGGAAAGGTTCTACGAAATTTTAATGAGAAAACAGTCTCCTGTTGTTTTCTAACGTTCGTTTAAGCTGCCGATGTTATGACGTTAACTGTATCTCGTGAATATCAAGTTGATGCTTTAAATAAAGAAATATCAGGAGAATTATAACAGTGTTATTCTTGTGTTTATAACATAAGTCACGTCTGCAAGTCAAACCCTTCGGGAAAAAAAATTCAAAACAGCATCGTGAAGACTAAAAGTCACGTTTGTAAGCTGAAAGACCTCGAAAACAAGAAGATATATTTTAAACAGCTCCATAGTTAACAAAAGACACGTTTGTCAGCGGCATTAGTTCATCCAAGAATACACGAGACGTCTGTAAACTAAAGGCTCTTGACCAGAAAACAAAAAAGAGAAGCGAAACTCCGTCGCCATGACCGGGACGTGACGGAGAGAAACAAGAGAATGACTTCATCCACAGCCAACGTTGACGCTCTTCCGTGTTTTCTCTGTCCCTAATCAGCAACTCACTTTCTTTCTTTCTTTTCCTGAACTGTTCGCGGTAACTCCGAGCCGTTACTGCTTGGTAACAGACGCTACGAATATGAGATGACTCGGATTAAAAAAAAAAAAAAAGGATCACTGATATAGCATTTTTACCGACATGTTTTATCTTCGTTTCAATGTGATTCAGGTCATTAAAATAATCACCATAACGGATTCGTCGATTTGCGTCAGATGTTCCGAATATGTCTACGCTCGTTCTCCGAGTCCAAGTCAAAATAAACTACACAATAAAAAAACTGAAACAAATAATTTGAATGATTCACTTTCGCTTACGATACATGTGACATTAAACCTTACAACAGAGCTTCATATATGATTAGCAGGTCAGCAACTGACGATGGGACTCCTTTTTTTTTATTTTTTATTTTTTTAACAAAGACTGATGAGACGGGAAACATGTCCCCATCTAGCCCAGGCCTGATTAAATGAATAATAAAAATAACTAAGTCGCTTAACCTCACAGAAATTATAGGAATCATGAAAACCAAAAAAAGAGGAGATACTATCACCGAATGACGCGATCTTAAGATTGAACATTTCAACCTTGGTAAACGTCACACCAGATAATTTACATACCATCCGTCAATCAATCCGGATTGAAGTAGTGACTACCGGGGAGAGGAAGGAATCTTTCCATCCACTAGACAGAACATGAACATCAGGTAATGCTAAAATAAAGAGAGAGAGAGAGAGAGAGAGAGAGAACTGAACAAAAGACACTACACCGTAATGATGTTTGTTAGAAAATAAAGACAATCAGAATACCATTTAATGTTGTCAGAGAGAGAGAGAGAGAGAGAGAGAGAGAGAGAGAGAGAGAGAGAGAGAGAGAGAGAGAACCAACGACACTAAACCGTAATGATATTCGTCAAAAAACGGAAGGCATATAAAACGCCATTTAATGGAGAGAGAGAGAGAGAGAGAGAGAGAGAGAGAGAGAGAGAGAGAGAGAGAGAGAGAGAGAGAACTGAACCAACGACACTAAACCGTAATGATATTCGTCAAAAAACGGAAGACAAATAAAACGCCATTTAATGGAGAGAGAGAGAGAGAGAGAGAGAGAGAGAGAGAGAGAGAGAGAGAGAGAGAGAGAGAGCGAACTGAACAAACGACACTAAACCGTAATGATATTCGTCAAAAAAAAGGTAAATAAAACGCCATTTAATGAAAAGAAAGAGAGAGAGAGAGAGAGAGAGAGAGAGAGAGAGAGAGAGAGAGAGAGAGAGAGAGCTGAACAAACGACACTAAACCGTAAAGATGTTCGTCAGAAAATAATGACAAAACAGAATACCACTTAATGTTGTCAGAGAGAGAGAGAGAGAGAGAGAGAGAGAGAGAGAGAGAGAGAGAGAGAGAGAGAGAGAGAGAGAGAGAAATCCAACCAAACGTATTCAACATAAACGACAGGAAATCACTGAACCCATGAGGCATTCACTTGCTCAGCCGGACAAGCAAGTGATACCCTTATCCACAACCGTCTGTCACGTGACCTCAAGCATGACCGTTCAAGATACCTGATATCACCGATGCGGAGATTGTCTAGCGTTTCCTTATTGCAAAGGAAGCTGTAACACTAACATAAAACTGTGATGCGATCTGCATAACGGTTACGATTTTTTTTTCTTTCTTTATATACGTCTAAGTGGCAAGATCCTTCAGCTTTTGGGCATTAATCTTAGGAAAATCTACCAAGGTTTCAAGGTTATTAGCAGAATTGCGATATTTTGACCCTGGGCCTATTCTCAATAAACAAGCTCCCTGACAGACGGAGATCTTAAGTCGTGGTCTTTTGGCAAAAAAATTAAAAACTATATATTTTGTAATTTGCTGAAGTACTATATATATTTTTTTTGTGGGGGGGGATGGGACACCGTAGTGACAAAGTTGGCACTCTGGTACCTCCGTTTTCCGACTACAGTCCTTTCTTTACGGGCTGCTGAAGAGCAAGAGCCCGTGCCAGCCTTGTGGTCCTTACTGAGGTGCCAAAGTCGAAGCTCCACCTTCGAAAATTTCGAAAGAACTTCAGGACTTGAATGTGACACGTTATGCAACACTGACAGGGCACAACATTCCTTCATCCAGTTAACTGAAACATAGTCATACCACACTTGCTCAATTAACCGTTATAAAATTACACATAAGGATCGTACCTGTTCCAAAGAAAGGAACAAAGTAACAAACAAATTAGGCTATTGAACGGGCGAGGGGAGATTAATATCCTCCGGGCAAAAAAGGGCGTAGACCAAGAGTGCTCACGGACCTCAATTTCAAAATTCTGCTTCCGGAAAGTTCGAGATCTCTGTTTGGAAAGGAATACGACAGAGAGAGAGAGAGAGAGAGAGAGAGAGAGAGAGAGAGAGAGAGAGAGAGAGAGAGAGAGAGAGAGAGAACATTCTTTACATGATAAACAGGGATAAAGAACTCTTAAGGGCCTTTTCAGAAGCCAACCTGGAAACAGGGAGAGAGAGAGAGAGAGAGAGAGAGAGAGAGAGAGAGAGAGAGAGAGAGAGAGAGAGAGAGAGAGAGAGAATTAACATTCATTACATGACAAACAGGCATACTGAAAAATTGAGGGCCTTTTCACACGCCAACATGGGAGAGAGAGAGAGAGAGAGAGAGAGAGAGAGAGAGAGAGAGAGAGAGAGAGAGAGAGAGAGAGAGAAAATTAACATTCTTTACATGACAAACAGGCATAATGAACTCTTAAGGGCGTTTTCAGAAGCCAACCTGGAGAGAGAGAGAGAGAGAGAGAGAGAGAGAGAGAGAGAGAGAGAGAGAGAGAGAGAGAGAGAGAGAGAGAGAGAGGAGAAAATTAACATTCTTTACATGACAAACAGGCATAATGAACTCTTAAGGGCGTTTTCAGAAGCCAACCTGGAGAGAGAGAGAGAGAGAGAGAGAGAGAGAAAATTAACATTCTTTACATGACAAACAGGCATAATGGACTCTTAAGGGCGTTTTCAGAAGCCAACCTGGAAAGAGAGAGAGAGAGAGAGAGAGAGAGAGAGAGAGAGAGAGAGAGAGAGAGAGAGAGAGAGAGAGAGAATTAACATTTTTTACATTGACAATCAAGCATAATGAACACCTGAGGGCCATTTCAGAAGCCAACCTGGACAAGGTAGGAATAAAAAAAAATACATAATGTAAAAACAATGTCGAATAAATACTAACACCTGGCAACATTTCAACATACGGTTTTCCTCGTGAGAAGAATAGACACGCTACACCATAGCCTTCGAAAAGCACGTTCGTCTTAGCCCGCCCACAAACAACCAGACAGCGGGGAACTGACTTTTGACAATAGCATGAGAGACCCACAAACAAGTCTCCCACCAAACGTTCCGAATGACCTTGTCCTCAACCTTATAAAAAAAATCTCCCAATTTTATCTGATCAAAGTTTCACCGTTTCATCTAATCAGACAAAATCGGCTTCATCTGATTATACGTTTCCAATGTCATCGTGCCTATCAGTCATTGCCCAATGAAGGTTGGTATTTCTCTTTTCAGTTTGTTCTTCATTTCTCAGTTTCTCATTTATTCATATTTCTAATAAGAATATGGATTCCAGAAGGCTCCTGAAATTACAATATATATATATATATATATATATATATATATATATATATATATATATATATATATATATATATATATATATATATATATATATATATATATATTATAAATATCTTCCGCGGAGTAAAAGCAGAATGTGAAAAAAAACTTACATCTTCTTCACTGTCTTGTTCTACTAAAACCCATTCTGCCTCTGTTGAACAAAGATGTGAATTAGTATCTAGGAGTTACTAGAGTGAAGGAGGCATGGGGCCTGCAACCTCATCCTGAGAACCGGAGAGCCAAGACCTTCTGAGGCCTATCTCAGACTGATATACAGTGCATATGTGTAGAGTGCATATGTGTAGAGGATGTCGTGCAACTGAAACTTCAGAAGTTCAAGTGAAGAAGTAATGTATTACTACCCTAATACTATTCTCCTCGCATTTTAATACATTTTTGTCTCTTTATTAATTTACTAATTTATTTTTCAATTTTAATAAGTGAGATCCCTTCTTTCTCTATTTCCCTTTACCTCCTCTTACTTCTTCCTAATGAACACCATAATATTCTTTAGAAGCTCGAATTTCAAGTCAATGGCCCCTGTGGGCTTGTTCTAAATGAAAAGGTTTCATCTTCTGAATAATAATAATAATAATAATAATAATAATAATAATAATAATAATAATAATAATAATAATAATAATAATAATAATAATAATACTGCACAATTAGGGCGGGGTCATCATAATCCACTTTCCAAATGAATAATTTATAACTGATGTAGATTTGTACAAAAGGGAAGGTACACTTAAATAAGAATGCAGTCCAAATTCATAGTGAAAAAGCCTTCGTTACCTCTTACTGTTAAATCTCTATCTTTGCACATTTGCTTTGCTTCACTTGAGTCTAAATCAAGGTGAAATTGATTTCACATCTACCAACTCTGTAGTTAACTGACAAAGTGGAAATATGATCATTGTAGATGATGTGTGATACCCTTTCAACTAGGTACTAATAACATAACATAACAGAACGAATATGCCTTACCTTAATACCAAATAAATTACATATAACTTTGTAACTTGCTATATTTTTCGATGCTATTTTCCATTATTTGATAAAAAATAAACCTAAACTTGATACATATATTGATGTAAGTAATGAGTTCTTGTAATAATAACAATATCATAAGCCTAGCTATTTAATCCATGTCTAATTTTTCAAGTGAGAATCAGGCCCAACAGTCACTTCTAATCCAGAATATAATCATGTACCATAAAAGACAACAAGTCCATAGTCCTCCATTGAAAAAGAAGTCTTTTTAGCTGTAGGGTTATGACTGCAGGCACGCGATCCTTGGGAGAATTAAACAGGTTCTTCTCGACGAAAACTAATTCGGTACCACAGTCTCTCTCTCTCTCTCTCTCTCTCTCTCTCTCTCTCTCTCTCAAACACAAGGCTTAATACGATCTACACAAACCAGCACAATCCCTTTGTCTCCCTCCTTCACAACCAGAGGGTCTTAAAGAAAACTCTAGGAAATCTGGTTCGTACTACTGAATTAAGAATCGGGATTCTCCTTCAACAAAGAACCACTGAATTAATGTTCCCGATTAACATATATATGAAAAGAGAAATAGCGAGAGTAGTGAATGCTCCCACTTCAAGCAAATTCTGTAAATCCTCGGAACACCAAAATTGAAACGATTTCGTGACCTCCGTACAAATTTACTACTAAAGGCTTTCACTGCACAAGAGCGCTTCCCACCAAAGATTATAAGCATTTAAATTAAACACAAAAAAAGGTGGGTTATCACACGGCCTTGTGTTAGAGATAAGTATTATTCAGCTGAAATACTCTACACTGCACGTACTCTCTTGCGTTGAAGTATTCTGTTTTATTTACTCTTGTGCACTGAAACATTTGTTACCTCCCCAACCGAAACGGGGATTATGTATTCAGTCATTTTTTTTTTTTTTTTGGTTGCGTCTGTCGATCTACACATCTCGAGAAGTTAAAGATGGCTCACATATCTCGAGAAGTTAAAGATGGCTCACACATCTCGAGAAGTTAAAGATGGCTCACATATCTCGAGAAGTTAAAGATGGCTCTCACATCTCGAGAAGTTAAAGATGGCTCACACATCTCGAGAAGTTAAAGATGGCTCACACATCTCGAGAAGTTAAAGATGGCTCGCACATCTCGAGAAGTTAAAGATGGCTCACACATCTCGAGAAGCTAAAGATGGCTCACATATCTCGAGAAGTTAAAGATGGCTCACACATCTCGAGAAGTTAAAGATGGCCCACACATCTCGAGAAATTAAAGATGGCCCACACATCTCGAGAAGTTAAAGATGGCCCACACATCTCGAGAAGTTAAAGATGGCTCACACATCTCGAAAAGTTAAAGATGGCTCACACATCTCGAGAAGTTAAAGATGGCCCACACATCTCAAGAAGTTAAAGATGGCTCACACATCTCGAGAAGTTCAAGATGGATTTCAATGAAATGTGGCTACATGGAATATGGATCACGGATGGTTTTATTAGAATTTGATATGAATCAGCTTTTTGGAATTGGGTTCAATTTGTTTTTTCGTGCTGGCGGATGTTTTTGCGCAGTTTGAATGCTTTCAAGTGTAAATAACAAACTGCAAAAACAAGAAACATGTCTGATTCCCATTCGTTGCCTAATGTATACAAATATAGAAACTGGCACAGAGCGGAACTGCTGGCATTTCAAGTTAGCAGACTGATTCACTGCTTGTCGTATATCACAATGCCACATCAGCCGGGCAGATGGGGTTAGGTAAGAAAAGCTCCCAAAATTACGCGAAATCCATATCAGAACAGACTTTGTCACGCTATGCCATAGCCTCCATGTCATGACTTCCAGACTTGGGTCTGGGGTCCCTTGCATGCAGACGTATTCGGGCAATCAGTATTTTCCTCTCATTTCGCTATGAATTTTATCTATCATAACTGCCAATTATTTCAATTATTTATACTTATACTTTCATCGGTAATCACTTTTAGCACTTTTATTCCTACGACCTCTGTACTCCATTATTCTCTTTCTTATATATATATATATATATATATATATATATATATATATATATATATATATATATATATATATATTATATATATTATTATATATATTATATATATATATATATATATATATATATATATATATATATATATATATTATATATATATTGTTACGTGATGGTCTGGTTGGATCATGTGTTTATCCAATTTACGTAGTTTTCTGGCCAGTCTGCAAACCAAGATTACACGTAACCTGCCACTTCAGCCAAAAGTTAACCTCACAAAAGACAGTCGTTAATTAGCCAGTTGTCGCCAGTTAAGGGTTATTAACCTTAACAAAGAATATGTGAGATGAATTTGATTTTAAACGCAACGGTTCTTCCAAACATTCGGACGCGAGGCATACAAAGCATCGAGATTTAACCTGATTTTGCTTACCCTAAATCCTAGGTATTTTACTGGAATAACGTGTTGAAGCTCACAATATATCAATTAGGCTTAATTCAGACTTCGTAACACATATGTTCAAGTGGTATTGAAGGAAGAAAACAAAGAAAAAATGAAATATGAGAAAAGAGGTTGGCAAAGAATGTGGATCTGCTCAACAGCACACTATAGAATCTACCTTAATGACTTGCCGCTGGAGCGCATTTACAACGGACGTGCTGGAAGTTCGGTGTGTTTTTGCCCACCATTCATCATTAATAAAATAGACAAAGGCGGGGACAGGGCCACCTTCCAGACGCCTGCTCGAGACGGGTGTTGCTTTCTTTCTGTGGAACACTTCGACCGGGCGCTGGGTCAAAACAGGCTTCAGTCGTTTTAGGCGTCTATGCTCTGTTAAAACATTCGCCACGACAGACAGGTAAAAAGGAAAAAGGACCTTAGGACCACCTATTTTTAAGGCTGATATGGGAAATTTTCCCATAGGTGAATACTAACTTACCTATCCCGCTCTTCTCCAACGGACGTTAAGGTTTCCAAACTGAAGACGCCCACGGATGAAAGCAATTTGGTCTTGATCAGGTTGACTGATACTACTATCCCTAAATGTTCGAGGGCGAACAGCGTAAATATTTATAAAAATATATATATATATAAATTTTTCCCCTCAACAGCGGGTGGCTCTAGAAAAAAAAACTGTTACCGGCTAATCATTACTTTAACAGCTAAACATGAGCATAATATTATATATTATTTTCTCATAAGAATGAGAACATATGTTTGGTACTCTACTAATAATAATAATTGAAAGTAAATATCCATTTACTATATCATCATATATTCTTTGGGCAATGCACCACATGACTACTGACAGGCCTTTCTGAACTGACTTTACAATTTAACAAATAAAAAATGCGCCGAAGTTTCTTCGGCACAATCGAGTTTGTACAGCGTATAATGCTGTATGAGCCGCGGCCCATGAAACTTTCAGACGAGGCCCGGTGGTGGCCTGTCCTATATCGTTACCAGACGCACGATCATGGCTAACTTTAACCTTAAATAAAGTAAAGACTACTGAGACTAGAGGGCTGCAATTTGGTACGTTTAATGATTGGAGGGTGGATGATCAACATAATCTGTAGCCCTCTAGCCTCGGTAGCTCTTAAGATCTGAGGGCGGACAGAAAAAATGCGGACGGACAGACAAAGCCATCTCAACAGCATTCTTTTACAGAAAACTAAAAAAGAAAGGTGCAAATAACAGCTATTTCCAATCCTGACATGAAAATTGTATTTTTCTTCACTATCTGCATTACTTATTTTCCGTTGAGAAACCTCATATGACTAATCCCATTCCCACTGGAAAATTTCCTTCCTAAAGAGTAAACGTTTTATGTTAAACAGATTTTTCTTCACATTTAAAAATTACCATAGAAATCCCAAACAATAAAAGAATTTTCTTTTCCTTTAGTAACCCAAAGAGGTCAACCTGCAGATCTGTAACGAGGGAAAATATGCAAGGCCTATAATACACAAGTCTCATTTTACCCAACAGATGGCGTTGAAGAACAAGAAGTTAAGGAAGAACCAGCATCTGAGAGACGCATTAGATTACTGAAACAGGCGAGTATGATGGAAGCTTTCCTACACAAAATCTTAATCATTAGTTGTTTTATTAGATATATATATATATAAATATATATACAGTACATATATATATACCATAGTCATTATACGCTTTATTTAATATATATACATATATAATGCACCATGTCATTTTTTTTTATATTCGCAAATATCGTTTAATATCCAGTTCCCTATATCTAGGAAATAATTTGCTCCCATGGGGGAATTATAATTGGTAAGTGCTTCGTCACCAGTGGGATTCGAACCACCTGATTGCTCAGTGGTCAAAAGTCACCGTGGTTCGAATCCCACCGGTGACGGACTAATCAATTATCAATTTCTTGGGTGTAAGTTATTCCCAAGGTATACTGGACCGAACATTAAATGCTATTTCTGGCTTGCTTATTTGTAATATATAGCATTGTTACAAACGTCCTTTAATATTCAATTTGTTTCTGCCTCGAAATAATATATTTTCATATATGTTACCGGCGATTTTTCAGTTGATATAAGCCAGTAAGATGCAGGCTCGAACCCACGACGCAGACAAGAATCAGGGATAGTGACGCGATTTTAACCATTCGGCCGCAGGTGGTTAAAATCGCGTCACTGTAGTCCTGAGTTCTGTCTCCGTGTTCGAGCCCACGAGACACAGAACTTATTATCAACTAAAAAATTCTTCGGTAACATATATGAAAATATATTATTTCTGGAGGTAGAGCCAATTGATATCAAAGGACGATTGTAGCTCATGCTTGTATATGAATCACGGTGATGTGATAAAATTATTCATATATATATATATATATATATATATATATATATATATATATATATATATATATATATATATATATATATATATATATATATATATATATATATATATATATATTATATATATACATACATATATATATATATATATATATATATATATATATATATATATATATATATATATATATATGTGTGTGTATATATATATATATATATATATATATATATATATATATATATATATATATATCATCACTGAGCCATAGGAGAATTTTAAAAACAAGAAGAAGAGATTGAAATCATTAATACCTTTGCAGTTTCGTAGACAAAACAATAAACCTTATTTAACCATTCTGTAACAACAAACCTTATTTAACCATTCTGTAACCAGTTCATCGTCATTCCAAAGTTACTAAAACCACGTAATGTTAAGTAGTTAACAACAATCCATAGTAAAAATATATTGATTAGGAATTCTCCTGAACAAACGAACGAACGTACTTATGAAATTAGTAAGGTTCTCGCCTACCAGTCGAGAGACCCGGGGTTCAAATCCTGCCACTCACTGATGGCTTGGGGATGGCGCCATTGCATAAACCCGGTGGGCCGCCAACCTAGCGGTCTGAAAACTCAAGAGGATTAGTAAGAAAATATGTACCAGCCCTAGTGCTGGGGGTTTAACAGTGGTCCTAGCGACACACTGGCCACATGTCTTACGCAACAGGGCTTCTCCCCCTCCCTGGCTGTTGGCCTAAGAAACCGAGTTCAGCACTGGTCCTATGAGCCATGCAAGGCTCAGGAGGACTTTAACCTTAACAACATGCGCTGAAATCAAGTATAAGAGTCCACGTACTGCCAGGATATTACGAAACGAAACATTAACGAATCGTATGTTGAAAGACAAATCCCTTAGAACTGATAACAAATTATTGAAATGAAAATTTTCAAACATTTTAAGGTAGCTTTAAAGTAATTTTTGTTTATGTATTGCTATCACAGAGATGGCTTTGTACCTACATGTAAACGTTTGTATCAACTGACCCCAAGGTCTTATAAGAACACGACAGCTCTTGGGCAACTTGTTTCTTTTTTCTAATTATTCATCCAGTTCAATGGCAATCTGAGGTGAACCAGGATTCATTGACAGATGTATACAGTATATATGTGTGTGTATATATATGTGTATCTATGCATATATACATATATATATTATCAGATATTATATGTATATATATAATGTATATATCTGGAAAAGGCATATGATTGAGTCCCACGCCATGAGGTTTGGAGGTGTATGCAAGTGAAGGGAATACCGGAGAAATACGTGAGGTTGATCCAAGATATGTGAGAAGGAGCAAAAAAGCAGGTTAGCAGCAGTGTTGGGTTAACTGAATGGATACCAGTAAGAGTTGGTTTACATCAGGGATCTGCTTCAAGTCCATATCTTTTTGGCCTGATTATGGATGTGATATCTGAAGGAATAAGAGATCAATCCATGCTGTTTGCTGATGACATCGCGTTATGCATCACCCAACAGAGGGGTAGTGGAGTCAAAACTAGAGCAACGGAGGAAGGCACTGGAAGACAGAGGATTAAAGATCAGTAGAAAGAAGGCTGACCACCTAAGGTTTAATGAAGATCAAGACTCCGAGATTAGTATGGAAGGGACAAGGTAGAATCGAGTAGAAAAATTTAGGTATCTTGGCTCAACAGTAGCTGGTGATGGGAATTTGGATGTAGAAATAACACAGAGAGTGCAGGCTGGATGGAAAAACTGGAGAACGATGTCAGGCGTCTTGTGTGACGGCAGAATCAACATGAAGGTTAAAGGAAGAGTGTATGAGACAGTAGTGATGTTGCAGAAACATGGCCAGTGCAAGAGAAGAAATTGGATGCGATAGAGATGACAATGCTTTGGTGGATGTCTCTTATCACGAGGCTGTTCAACTTCTTTAAATTCTGCCATGCCCAAATGAGACTGTGGTCTTTTTATTTCTAAATATTATACAACCTTAGCTAATCCATATTTCGACGGCCTTAAAGTCACTTTAATCAATGTCTCTTGACCTTGAGTAGCATGGCACGCTTTACAGAGTTGTTTCAGAATTTTCAACAGTTTTATTTTCCCCTCATAAAAAGGGATAACTGTATTAGAATAACAAAAGTATCAACTTCAAACATTCAAATTTCACCTCATCTCGGTGGAACTTCATGGTTTATAAAGAGTGCATGAACTGGCATGAATTCGCTATTGTTAAATCAAACAGTTCTATTTGGAAATAATATTTACAACTGCGCTATTTTATTTCGTTTCGAATGAACTGGAACTGGAATATAAAATTTAGGCCAAAGGTCAAGCGCTGGGGCCCATGAGGTCACTCAGCGCTGAATGGAAACTGAGAGTAACAAGGTTTTAAAGGTGTAACACGAGGGAAACCTCGCAGTTGCACTATGAATCAACCGTTAGAAGGGGTGGGGGCGTGGAAAGTAAGGTAGAAGAAAAAGAATATGGACAGATGTACAGTATAAGAAATGAAAGGGGTTACAGCTAGGGGCCGAAGGGACGCCGCAAAGAACCCTAAGTAATGCCTATAGTGCACCGCATGAGGTGCACTGAGGGCACTACTCCCCTACGGATTTGAATGACATGAGAAATAAATTTTTTGCAGTGATTAAGACACATTTCATTTTTTTAACGTTACGGATATTAATTACCTAATGAAAGGGGTATATATTCGTATCTCCCTATTTTACATATTTTATATTTAGAAATATTATTCAAAACAAAAACTTTTATTTTAGTTATGGATGGCGGAAATGCTTTACTCTACTCCTCTCTCTCTCTCTCTCTCTCTCTCTCTCTCTCTCTCTCTCTCTCTCTCTCTCCCTCCATTGTCCTTGTTTTTAGAACAGTCACGTATAGCCACTCGGGAATTAGCGATGATGCGCAATTCGGTGGAACTAGCTATACACGATGCAACTTCGACGATAATTAGGACCACTCCGTCACCAACTCACGTCCAACATCCAGCGCAGCGTTGCCATCGCGTCATTGTAACCAATGTGCTTTCGCTATTTTACTATTTTGCCTTCTCTCATATTAGCTACATCATCTTCATAATCCTCTTGACACAAAATATCACCAAAATTATAGCTATCGCCCCATCTAGAATCTCGTGAATGAGAAGACATGCATCATCTGCTAATGGATCACATACAGCCGAAGACGGCGCGAAAACCGCCGACGACTTTCATCAGTTATAGCTAAATCTTTGGGCATACCTATGGCAACATTGTATGTGTCTTATAATGCGACAACTGTTTGCTGACGGCGGAATAGGCCAGGCATATAATATATATATATATATATATATATATATATATATATATATATATATATATATATATATATATATATATATATATATATATATATATATATATATATATATATATATATATATATATATGTATATATATATATATATATATATATATATATATATATATATGTGAGTTGATATTAAACGACATTTGTAGTTTAATGATTGTATATAAATCGTGGTGTGATAAAATTTAATTATATATATATATATATATATATATATATATATATATATATATATATATATATATATATACTATAATATTATGTATTATGTATTATATATATATATAATATATATACAGTCTATATATATGTATAATGAAATTTTTATCACACCGCGATTTATATACAATCATTGTTATAAATGTTCAATTCCACTGCTGCTTGAGTATCCCCGAAGGGGAATTATCACCGAATAGGGAATTTAAAGCGATAAATGGATCGGTACTGAAGTGTCTCGATCCATTTATCACTTAAATATTCCCTTTGATGATAAGTCCTCGGGGAACACTCTCGAAGTAGCGTGAATTGGATATTAAACGACATTTGTAGCTTTAATGTATATATATATATATATATATATATATATATATATATATATATATATATATATATAAACACTGTATAAAATTTGGCTAAACTGACAGGTACGTTTCACTGAAACAAAACTGTAAACAATAATTATGAAAAGGTGACACATATCCTACTTACCCTACAGCAAGAAGGCAGGCGATTGTCTGACACCACAGAAGGCTACATACTGTATTCTGAAAAGAGAGAAGACGTTCTTAATGCAGAGCAACAAAATCAAACCTTGATTCATTTCATAAAAATTTAAAACCATACCATTCTTTTTCTTCACACTTTTCAGATAACGATGGTAAAGACAGGTAGATGGCAAACTGAATATTTGGAAAAATGGAAATGGCTGGTCCATATTTATTAATACTATACAGTAGTAGAGAGAATGGTGAGAGAAAAAGCGAGTCACGAGAGAGAGAGAGAGAGAGAGAGAGAGAGAGAGAGAGAGAGAGAGAGAGAGAGAGAGAGAGAGACTTTTATCCTTCAAGAGCCAGGTGTATTGCTGCCTTCATGGTGAAATCCCCGCTCTTTTATTTCCCTTTTTCTTAACATGTTTTCTTTGAACCTGGACTAGGTAAGGGCATTGGGTTGCCCATCCCATCTGCCTCTCCTTTACAAAAAAATTTGTCCTTCATCCAAAAACCAAACTGAAAATCATTATTCATAATTATTATACACCTTTTCATAAATGGCAGTTAAAACCTGCGTTCACTTCTACGTCTATTTCTGTGTGTGTGTGTGTGTGTGTGTGTGTGTGTGTGTGTGTGTGTGTGTGTGTGTGTGTGTGTGTGTGTGTGTGTGCGCAACCGCTCACCTAAAGGACATCTAATACCAAGGTTCCCCAATCATTCCAGATGGGGCTCGTTTGTATGGGTTGCATGGGGCATTTTTCCCTCGGCGTCGCCTTACCCTGGCCCTCGCCTGCCCTATCCGACATGGCGGTCAACAACGCTACTCTGGTGGGAACGGAAATGGCCCTCAACGCTCTGCAGAAAGACATGACAGGTAAGGTTACGCGAATTTTAAATCCGTCACAGTTCTTGAAGGCTTTCCTTCACTGCTGCAACTTCTTTTCGACTATAGAGGTCAATCGTTTCCATCCATAGTAGACAGAGGCATTTCTTCCCGCTACTCCTTTATAAAAAGAAATGACAGGTAAGATTACGTAAGCTTATTACTAAGATCTGTTTTTGGTCGTGTCAGGTGATCTGGAGTGTCTATGGTTACATAATGATGGTTAAATGGAACAGGTTTCGGTTAGACTTTGGGAAGGAATGGGACGGGTAAAATGAATCACTAACTCGTCCACGTCACACCAAAAACTACACAAAACTTTTCATTTATGCCCGAATATAGGCTTAAAATTAACCTGTACTGAATCTGAATATATGACCAATGACTCCTGAACCTTTCTCTCACTTCTATAGTTTTCCCTTTCATAATGCTTTATGGATTCCTTAAAGGTTCCCCGCTGAATAATTTCCCCTCGTTTTCCTCCTTTCCCCAAGTCTGAGTTACAAAGGGCATTTAACTAGCAAACTTGTCAGTCTGAAAAGTCTGAAACAGGCCACGATCAACACTGACAAAATCACAAGATTCCGTCGAGCACTTCATTTCAGACACGTTCAGGTTTTTTTTTTTTCTCAACTTATGCAACACATGACCTGCTGACGAGACGAATATTTAGTTACACTGGCCCCATTGTTGAAGACAGAATTCATGCAACAGATCTCCCATTTAGAATGTAGTATAACATTTCCAAATAGTACGTAAAATGTAACATTTTCATGCGTATGCTGTGGGTGAAAGATTCGTTTGCTCCTGGTAGCAATTAAAGAATATATTAAAAGGATAAGCAAGGACTAATTAATACAGGGCATAACTATGATCCATTACCTGCATTTTTTCTTCTTATAAAAAACCTGTTATTGTCATCCATCAATTCGTTTCAAATGTTAATACTCACGTTTCCAGTTCTACTCCTTATAAAAAGAATAGTCTAAAATTACCTGGATACTAATAGCTAAGCTAAGAGGAGTTACTGTTATATCAAATGAGAAATGTCAACTGACGATGCATGACTGATGGTATAGTTGACTGCATATAGAGTTTAGGCCAAAGGCCAAGCACTGGGACCTATGAGGTCATTCAGCGCTGAAACGGAAACTGACAGTAAAATGTTTGAAAGGTGTAACAGGAGGAAAACCTCGCAGTTGCACTATAAATCAATGAGAGGATGGAAAGTAAGATGGAAGAGAATATGAAGGGAGATACAGTAAAAGGAACGAAAGGGGTTGCAACTAGGGGCCGAAGGGACGCTGTAAAGAAACTTAAGTAATGCCTACAGTGCACCGCGTGAGGTGCAATGACGGCACTATCCCCCTACAGGGAACCGATAGTACAGAAAAGTAGTCTAACATCTTGGACACATTCCTCGAAAAATACGACTCGCTTACGAATGACTTGCTTTCTAATGAGTAAAACTTTATGGTTGTCAAACCGCTCCTACTGTTTTTCTTAAATGAAACGAGGAGGTCAGTTAACCTTTATAGAAGGAAATGTGATTATTAAAATCCTGAAAAACTAAATGGATTTTGCACATTATTATTCGCTTGTAATCTTCTATTAGCTATACCCTTATTACTTTGGACAGTCTGATCACAAACTACTGTACGTTACTTTAACTAAATTTCACCAACTTCACTTCTTGCAGGTTAAAACCTTTGAAGATCGTTGTGTACTGTGCACACCATGTAACCAGTAATAATAGTAATTCTTAATTCAGTCAAACTCTTTCAATACTTAATGCTCCTAAGCAGAAGTAATCTCTACGGCCTTGAGCTGGAGCAAGGTCTAAGGACTTCTGCATGGCAGGTCTAAGGTTTTGAGCAGAGGCAAGGTCTTGAGTACTGAGCAGGGGCAAGGTCTAAGGTATTCAGCAGGACAAGGTCTGAGTTCTTCAGCAGGGCAAGGTCTAAGATGTTGAGCAGGACAAGGTATGAGTTCTTCAGCAAGGCAAGGTCTAAGGTATTAAGCAGGACAAGGCTGAGTTCTTCAGCAGGGGCAAAGTCTAAGTTATTGAGCAGGACAAGGTCTGAGCTCTTCAGCAGGGGCAAGGTCTAAGGTATTGAGCAGGACAAGGTCTGAGTTCTTCAGCAGGGCAAGGTCTAAGGTATTCAGCAGGACAAGGTCTGAGTTCTTCAGCAGGGCAAGGTCTAAGATATTGAGCAGGACAAGGTATGAGTTCTTCAGCAGGGCAAGGTCTAAGGTATTAAGCAGGACAAGGTCTGAGTTCTTCAGCAGGGGCAAAGTCTAAGTTATTGAGCAGGACAAGGTCTGAGCTCTTCAGCAGGGGCAAGGTCTAAGGTATTGAGCAGGACAAGGTCTGAGTTCTTCAGCAGGGCAAGGTCTAAGGTATTCAGCAGGACAAGGTCTGAGTTCTTCAGCAGGGCAAGGTCTAAGATATTGATCAGGACAAGGTATGAGTTCTTCAGCAGGGCAAGGTCTAAGGTATTAAGCAGGACAAGGTCTGAGTTCTTCAGCAGGGCAAGGTCTAAGTTATTGACCAGGGCAAGGTCTGAGCTCTTCAGCTGGGGCAAGGTCTAAGGTATTGAGCAGGACAAGGTCTGAGTTCTTCAGCAGGGCAAGGTCTAAGATATTGAGCAGGACAAGGTCTGAGTTCTTCAGCAGGGCAAGGTCTAAGGTATTAAGCAGGACAAGGTCTGAGTTCTTCAGCAGGGCAAGGTCTAAGGTATTAAGCAGGACAAGGTCTGAGTTCTTCAGCAGGGGCAAAGTCTAAGTTACTGAGCAGGACAAGGTCTGAGTTCTTCAGCAGGGGCAAGGTCTAAGGTATTGAGCAGGACAAGGTCTGAGTTCTTCAGCAGGGCAAGGTCTAAGGCACTGAGCAGGACAAGGTTCTTCAGCAGACGGTATTGAGCAGGACAAGGTCTGAGTTCTTCAGCAGGGGCAAGGTCTAAGGTATTAAGCAGGACAAGGTCTGAGTTCTTCAGCAGGGGCAAGGTCTAAGGTATTGAGCAGGACAAGGTCTGAGTTCTTCAGCAGGGCAAGGTCTAAGGCACTGAGCAGGACAAGGTCTGAGTTCTTCAGCAGGGCAAGGTCTACGGTGTTGAGCAGGACAAGGTCTGAGTTCTTCAGCAGGGCAAGGTCTACGGTGTTGAGCAGGACAAGGTCTGAGTTCTTCAGCAGGGCAAGGTCTAAGGTATTAAGCAGGACAAGGTCTGAGTTCTTCAGCAGGGGCAAGGTCTAAGGTATTGAGCAGGACAAGGTCTGAGTTCTTCAGCAGGGCAAGGTCTAAGGCACTGAGCAGGACAAGGTCTGAGTTCTTCAGCAGGGCAAGGTCTACGGTGTTGAGCAGGACAAGGTCTGAGTTCTTCAGCAGGGGCAAGGTCTAAGGTATTGAGCAGGACAAGGTCTGAGTTCTTCAGCAAGGGCAAGGTCTAAGGTATTGAGCAGGACAAGGTCTGAGTTCTTCAGCAGGGCAAGGTCTAAGGTACTGAGCATGTGGTTCCCAATTTAGGCTTCGCTGAAGGTTTCTAAGTAGTACTTCTCTTACTTTCACACCTATATAGTATCGTATGTGGGCTCATTATACAGTAATGTTAACGATCATCTGCATAATTCATTATAGTTTAAACACAAAAAAAAATTAAATACCCTCAATACAACCATTTTATGTTTCAGTTTACTGAGAAATTTGGGTCGATATTCTGATAACTCAAGAGGTACTAAGCAGGACAAAGCTGATAACCCGGGGTCTGATACTACTGGTCCAATCAAGCTCGTATCTAGCACGAGGATATGGCGTTACATGACAAATTTAGTTTTATTTCTCTTATGCAATCCCTTCACCTCTTAAAAATCAACATAGGCCATTTGAATAAGCAATTAGACGATGACGAACCTTGTATTCTTGCTAATCTATTGATTTATTTTGCACCCGTGACTTCTCGAATCCCTCTGGAGATATTTCTTTCCAGTGCTTACTCCCTTTGGAGTGCTGTTTCTTCCCAAAACTTACTCATTTTGGAGACGTATCTTCTAAGAACTGAATCCCTTATACGTCTTAGAAATCAATCTCTTTCAAGACACTGTTCTGTCATAGGAATGAATCGTCTTGGATATGTTGTACCTTCCCAGAAATTGACCACAATGGAAGTTTTGTTTCTTCCCAAACCTTAACCCCATTAGACAAGTAGTTCCTTCATAGAAATTAATCACTTCGAAGAAATCCTTCCCACCATGACTAGACACAACTACGTGAAAGGTTCTCTATGCATTTCCAGGTAGCATGGTATCCCTCGGCATGCTCTTCGGGGCATGGATGGCTGGCTGGTTGGTAAGCACGTTGGGGAGGAGGCGTTCCATGCAAGTTATCACAGCTCCCTTTCTGACTGGATGGCTGCTTAATGCCTTGGCGCCTAACCCGGAAGTCCTACTCGTATCAAGGTATATACTATGCGCAACTGTGTCGTAATTTATATTATTAGAACTATTATAGCCATATCTACACACACACACACAAATTTACATATATATATATATATATATATATATATATATATATATATATATATATATATATATATATAGATAAAATCCATGAAGGAAAGAGAAACATTCTCTTTCCTTCGTGGATTTTGTCTTTATTTATATATTCATCACACTCCATATTTTCGTGATTCAGTTATACACACACACACACACACACATATATATACATATATATATGCATATATAATATATATATATATATATATATATATATATATATATATATATACAGTATATATGTGTATATAATTATATAAATACACATATATATACTTACATACATACATATATATATATAAATATATAAGGCCCATAAACACTATTTAAACGTTATATATATATATATATATATATTTCTATATATATATATATATCACTATATAATATGGACAGGTGGATATATTACAACATATATATACAAAAACATATATATATATATAGGCCTCCGATGTTATAGGAGGCCTAAGGCCACACCTTCATGTTTTTTATATATACCATTGTAACTTTCCACCTGTCCATATTTCAACAGTGAACAGGGGCACAGAAACAAGTGTGAAATATATGGTTTCAACGTTTAAATAGTGTTTTATATTTCTTATTTTCATATTACACTGTAGTATTACAGGAAAAGACATTCACATATATATATATACATACATATATATATATATATATATATATATATATATATATATATATATATATATATATATATATTTAGCTAAGGCCCCACAACAGATAAAGAAAGAAGTACCAAGCGCTTTCATGTTATTTCAACAAATTTTCAAGGTAACATGAAAGCGCTGTACTTCTTGATTTATACTTCCTATTAAATGGCCTTAGATGAATTTATTTTCAAATGCTATTAAATGACATATACATATATATATATATATATATATATATATATATATATATATATATATATATATATATATATATATATACACATGTGTATATGTATATGTATATGTATATATATATATATATATATATATATATATATATATATATATATATATATATATATATATATATATACACAAATCAACATAAAGCCAATTCCCTGACAAGACTTCGGTCACTGCCAAAGTCATACTTCATCTAATGGATCGTAGATGAACCTTCTGAGCAGAAAAATTCCATAAGAGAAGCCGTTTCACACACCTACAAATAAGGATCATCAGTAGTGCGTGAAACCCATTACGGACACCATGCCTTAACCTCTCGCTTGCACATTTTCTTGCTTCCTGGATGTTACGGCCCTCACTTTCTAATACCACTTCCATCTACTCATCCAGCACTTTCTAGTTTATAGGTCTTTCTTTCATCCTCCCTTTCAACACTTCAGAAATACACACTTTCCACCAACCTACCGTCCTCCATTCTTTCCTCAAAGGAGCCTGTTTTTACGATCTCTTTCTACCCTCGTATATTATAAGACAGTCACACTCTTTTTATCCTCCAACCTATTTGCATTAAATGAATTTAATACCATATTTTCAACCCTTTCTCTCCATCTAAAGCAACTATTAGCTTTAACTTTCACTTCAACCTGATAATGATCAGATATAACTCCAGCCATTCCTCTGCCTGCCATTACAATCATGAACTTTTTTTTTCTTCTGTACAGTGTATCAGAGGAAGAGTGCCTAATGAAGGGTTGTAGACCCCATGGTGAGAGCTCTGAAGGGGTAAAAATTAGTGTGTCAAGAAGACTCTGGGAACGAGTAAAAGAATACAAACTATAAGTTAGCCCAAGAACTGCATACACAGCAGTGACTGTGGTAGGGGGAAAAACTGCGCTTATGAGTGCACAGTGTACTGTCCTGAACTAAAATGTAAATAATGTAAAAGAGAATTTTCGGAAGAGTGAATCCCTGCCTGGCATACTTCTACAAAGATGCCTCTTGAAAAAGAAAAAAAAAAAACCGCCGAGAAGATATAAAATAAAATTGGTTAAAAATATTTATTAGCAAGGAAACTTTACAACATATTTAGCCTGGCTTACAATGAAATCAATACACGTGCAAAGGTCTGCAAACGAACAAACAATAAATAAATAAATAATGACAACCAGACCGGCACATCATTTTCTTCACACAAAAATACAAACATAACTTTATGCTTCCAAAAAAATTACAGTTAAAAAAGTATCAAAATCTTTCTTGAATTCAGCACCCTGAGCATGGCTATTAGGTTAGAATACTGAGTAGATTTTCTCTGATAATCACTGCAACCTTCCTTTTCCAGATTTATTGTGGGTCTGGCTTGCGGGTCAGTTTCAGTAGCAGCGTCTACCTACGTCTTGGAACTAGCTGACGTGAGCGTGAGGGGCATGATGGCCACAATGCCAACTGTGGCCATAGTGCTGGGTGGCCTCTACACAGTCTGGATGGGATACGCCCTCCAGTGGCACCACTTGGCACTCGTGTGCGCCATTCCTCCCACGATCATGTTGTCCGTCACCTTCCTCCTTCCTGAATCGCCGTCGTACCTCGTCATTCGCGGGAGACGCCAACGGGCACTGATGATCCTCCGGAAACTCAGAGGACCCTACGCTAACGTAGAAGAGGAAGTACAGGAACTGGAGCGCCGTAATCTGTCAGGCGCCACCGGCGGGCAAACGGGATGGAAGGGACTCCTGAACCCGGAAGTGATGAAAAACGTCGCCATCATGATAATGCTGTTCCTGTTCCAGCAACTGTGTGGGAATTACGTTTTCATGATCCAGACGTCCAGGGTCCTGAAGGCTGTTGGGGCTCCGTGGGACCCCGATGCTGCGACAGTTGTCGTCGGGGCCATCAGAGTTGCCGGAACAATCGTCGCCATTTTCCTCCTGGACCGCATTGGGCGAAGGTACTGCATGATCATCTCGCATGCAATCAACGCCATGGCTCTCATCATTCTCGGAGTGTACGTCTTTTTGGCCGAGGGAAGTCTTCCAGATGAAGAAGAAACTTACTCAAGGTAAGGGTGTTTCGATTTATCAAGTTGATTAACACGTGTTAAAAATAAACAAATTATGAACTACACATCTATAAAGCGGTAAAAACCAATGCTGCAATTAAAGAATGTAACATTTGCAAGGGTGACAATTGCTTCTTACATACATAGGTGCAGGAAACCATCAATTCATACCCACTGTGATTTGAAATTTGCTAACTTTGCTTCCAAATTTTTAAATATATATTGTTTTTCGTTTCAATGTATAAAAAAATCATAATATAATATTGACTGACGTTTCATTTTCGCTAATAAACGCAGAAGAAACCCGATATAAAATATGAAATTAACACGAAGTACATTATAAAAGAGATTTATCTAGCTAGTACAGCATTACTTTAAAAATACCTGCAACCTTCCATCTTCCATTACAGGCTCAGTTGGGTGCCACTACTCTGCGTACTGGTAATCATGTTCATCATCAACGTGGGTGTACACCCAGTTCCCTTCATCCTGGGCACAGAGTACTTCCCAACCAACATCCGAGCTCAGGTCAGTTCCAACTGACTAATGATTGCCCCTTCTATGGGGACTATGCTCTTAACAATTGAACATATGATTTTACTGGTAATAATTTATAAGTCAACAAACATTATCATCTTGGTCAGAGCGTGAATTCATTTGAAGCTTTTCGGATTTTCAAGTTAGCCTGCATTAATAATTTGTCGAGGGACGTATTTCTATGAGGTCGTCTGAATTTGTAACTATATCAGCATTGTGTAGAACTCTCAATGCCGAGAAGAGGAGTAATTTTGTATAAGGTCCACAATAATATATCAATAGAATGTGAGACTTTATAAAAATGTATGAAACGCTTTCGAACCCTATCCTGGGTTCATCTTCAGTTGGACTCAAGATGATCCCAGGATAGGGTTCGAAAGCTTTTTATACATTTTCATAAAGTCTCACATTCCATTGACATATTGTTGTGGACCTTATACAATATATCAGCATTATTATCCTAGCTGAAGAATTTATTTCACCGAAATTATTCGAGTCTGCAAGCCAGCCAACATGGTAATTTGTTAACGTATAAATCTATTTGAATTCACGGCAACTTGCAGGTTTTGCCAATACCATCAACCTGACACGCATTTTTTTTATTCAGTTACCTGCAGTTATACGTACAGCAACATTACTATCTGAATTGATGAATTATTTCAATTCCAGCCCATCCGAACTTGTAATGAAAATTGGCAGTTACGAAGAAAAAAATATACTTTTCAAACTGTAAACACGAGATATATGTCAAGATAAACACAGCTATAATTTAAATGTGGTATAAATTCTCTAGACGTACAAGTAAATAATCAGATTCCAGGATTCGCAAATTGAAAGCCATATTTTACTTTACACTGTTGTAAGTTTTGTTATAATGCTAGTATATTTAAAAAAGCACAGTGTATTCCCATCAAAAACATTCAAACAACTGAAATAAAAATTTTAACGATAAATACGAGAACAAAAGTATGTTACTTATTATTTAATAATAATAATAATAATAATAATAATAATAATAATAATAATAATAATAATAATAATAGGGAGGAGGCCTTCGCTGAGGGGAGTAGCATTAAAAATAATTGCTGTTTCTAAGGCATTCAGTTTATATAGAATCTTCTCTATTCTTCTTACTATCATCTCATCAGATACACGCTGATGAAAACGTTATAAGAAGAATAAAGAAGACTCTATATAAATTTAATACCGTAGATACAGACATTACTTTCAATAATAATAATAATAATAATAATAATAATAATAATAATAATAATAATAATAATAATAATAATAATAATAATAATAATAATAATAATGAAGAAACTAATCCAAAGTTATGTATATGTACACAGCAGCATGTGGATTTGTTCCCCCATTTCAAGACTCATGCTACTATGAGTATTTAATAATAATAATAATAATAATAATAATAATAATAATAATAATAATGAAGAAACAAATCCAAAGTTATATATGTACGCAGCAGTGGATTGGTTCCCCCATTTCAAGACTCATGCTACTATGAGTATTTAATAATAATAATAATAATAATAATAATAATAATAATAGTAAATTTCTTTTTAAAAATCACTTATTCCCTAAACGTCTGTTACTGTTCCAGGCTTCGTCCATCTGCTTCTCATCGGGAACGGTTTTCGCCTTCCTCGCTCTCCAGCTGTACAGTCCCATGCAGGACGCCATGACGCAAGCGGGTCTTTATTGGTTTTACGCTTCCATCAGCGCCCTGGGGGTGTTATTCACTTTCATTTTCATCAAAGAGACCAAGGGGAAAACCGTTGGATGAAAGTGAAAAAAGTCTCAAGATGAAGTAAATTATATATACACATACCATTAACTTTCATTGTATAATTTAAGTACTTGTTTAGATGTGCAACATCCGGATTGGGTCGTCCACAGTTTACTGTGTATCGATTTGGATTTGTTTGAGAGAGAGAGAGAGAGAGAGAGAGAGAGAGAGAGAGAGAGAGAGAGAGAGAGAGGGGGATACGTGCGTATAGTAGAACATAAATCCGTAAATATAATTTTCTTTATATGAAAACATATAACCCTTTCTCCCGTGCAAGAGGGTCGATGTACAAATATTACATGAAACCTTTATAGACTTTGTGAACAAATACATCACCTTAACAGATATAGATACACAATGAACCACTTGAAACATCGGGTGAATTTCATCCTTTAAGAGTACAAATAGTTTAACAATGGCCACAGTAATCACTTAAGTTTTCCTTTCCCTAATATCTTATATATGCTCTCCACTGAAAATCTTGAAATCCGAAAGAAATCTTGAAATCCGAAAGAAGAAAAATGGAGTTTTTTTCCTTTCCATGATGGGATTCGAACTAACATCACTAGGCGAATGAGTTCACCAATACACTGCAGTATACCAAGATTCTTTGCAATAAGCTAAAATGACGGGAAGCTAATTTACTGTCCACAGTTTGAATAAGGATAGAGTGAGACTTTTAGCAGTTATATCCAGTATTAATTAGTTTTAGCTTTCAACAATTTGTAGAAACTAAATAAATGTGTAATCTAAAATAAACTAGTTTATGATCTAAACAAAAAAATAAAGGAAAATGTGTAATTTACTTATATGGTGATTTTTAATAAATATCACCAAACGGTTTCCTTCGTTCAGCTGTAGACAACCTAAATCGTATTAGAAGTGACTGAGTTCTGGATGAATGGTCCCCGTACTGATGGATGGACATCGTTAGGCTGAGGATGTCATCCCTTACCTATGACTTCTCACCTAGCTGTCCAACTTCTTTAACAGTACCTTGTTCCCATTTTCACCTCTTCCTAAAGAATACATCATTCATGGAAGCTCTATAACAGTCTGGAAATGCGAGTTCTTTACAATTCTAATCTAACTTGATGGATAGATGGTATTCAGGGCAAAGGCCCATATAATGAGGCTGAGACGACCATTCTACGCTTCAATGAGATAGAAAGATTTCAGTCGTTGAGAAGAAAGGTAAGAAACGTGAGCTACAATAAATAAAAAGGTATAACGCTGAAGTCGACATCTTGAATGAAAACATTTACTAATTAACGAGAGTGCAGTTGAATACTGAATGACAGAAAATTTATATAATGTATATACATATATACATACTGTATATTATATATATTTCTTTTCATCTTTCCTAATAAGATGAGAGCATCAATATCATGCACATCCGTCAGAATACCAAACAATTGTTTACCAAGGAAGTTTCTGTGGCTGAATTAAATAACTGGGGCACTGCACCGAAAGTGCTCCAGCTTCTGCAACCTATCACAATATGCACACTCAGGTGCAACCATTCTTTCTTAAATATATAATGGTGGGTTCATTATTTATGATCGATCCGATGTCTTACTGCAAACAGCTGTTTACCTATTCGACTGTAATGCAGACGGCCGAGGATGAACACTAGATTATTATCGAAAATTATATAATATATATTATATATATTATGTATATATATGTAAATACAACATGTGTGTATACATATATATATGTATATATATTAATACATACATATGTATATATATATACATATTTAAGTGTGTATATATATATATATATATATATATATATATATATATATATATATATATATATATATATATATATATATATATATATATATACGCCATTTCCTATTAAAATATAAGAACGTAATGATGGCTTACAAGGGACCTTTGGTATTTTCTTTATACGAGATACGTGTAATGCAGCAATTCTTGTCTCCTTTTCCGGTCTCTCATTTCCAAGAATCACGAACTTACTTGGACCGTCATGTAAAAAAATGATAACCTGAGCCCTTAGAATTAAAGGACAGGCGGTAATAAATGTATTCCGTATTTACAAAGCACTCTTTTTTTAATCTGCATAAACGACGAAGTCGTGCATATAATCATTGTCAGGTGAGGTCAGTTTGGCCGGCCATATGCCGTTATTGGATCTTTCCTAGGTAGTGACCCGCAAGGGTTTTCGGGGTCGTTATCTAGGACTAATATTTCTCGGGGAGTCATTATCTTTATGATATTTGCAGTCTTTTGTTTGTTTTTACGGTAATCCCAAGCGGGCTTGTACTAAACACGCAGCAAAGGTGGATACATACAGTGTTAAAACCCGTGGGGGTCATTATCTAGGAAAGATCCCTGTTATCTGTAGCCTTCATGTGCTGGTAATCGACAACGGCATTTCAGAACTGACTACAGTGCTGGGAAAACGTGAAATCGATTTTTATAGCTTTTTTTAGGCATGCATGCCAAGCACTGGGGCAACTAAGGTCATTCAGCGCTGAAACGGAAATTTGCAGTAAAGAAGTTTGAAAGGTGTAGCAGGAGGAAAACCTCGCAGTTGCACTATGAATCAATTGTTGGGAGAAGGTGGACAGTAAGATGGAAGAAAGAGAATATGAAGGGAGGTACAGTAAAAGGAATGAAAGAGGTTGCACCTAGGAGCCGAAGGGACGCTGCAAAAAACCTTAAGTAATGCCTACAGTGCACCGCATGAGGTGCACTGACGGCGCTACTCCCCTACGGGAAAACATGAAATCAGCGTTGCAAGATTTCGTTTCTACTCCATTTTTTTGTTGTCTTTGCTCTTTTTTTCCTTTTTCTCACATACGGGCATTTTACTCCAAAGTTTGGTAAAAGAATGACTTTGGGCTGAGTTCAGAGGTCCACGCTAAGCCTTTTAAACATTTACCACATTTATACGCCATCTTCAGGCATATTTAAAGCAACCAACTGAAATTTTCTATGCAAACTCCTGGCCTCGATTTAAACAAAAAAATTCATATTCATATCAGTAATAATAATAATAATAATAATAATAATAATAATAATAATAATAATTACCCAACATATCATAACCTCAGAATAAAAACCATAATAATCAACCCCACATTACGTAGATTTATTATGCCTCCTCTCATTTTCTATCCTCCTCCAATGCTCTTCCTCCTTCCAGCCCGGTCTAGTTAAGGATATTAAGTGCCCGTCACGTAGGTCTTAGAATTATTCTTTTACAACATAAGTTCAATGAACTATTCATTTCATATGATGTTGAATTTTCTAGGAAATTCTATTGAACAGTGAATTAATGTCCTATATTAATTTTTTTCTGTGGTTGGGGAACATAATGTAACTTACGAAAAGCTTTCTCAAGATTAATAAGGAATCTGAACGCCCAAGGGAACCAGAATTACATCAAATTCGATGAATGTTTATGTGAATTTTTTCCACTTTTTCTGAGAGGGGAGGATTACTGAAGAGTGAATAACTTATAACAAACGACATTCATACCATTAGCAATCTGACGACCTAAATATATTTTCGTTTAAAAAGGCAAAGATTCCGCTGGAAATGAATTATAACTACTAAAATTACGATAATTCTAATAATCTAGACGATAAATGGCGATCAAGGTGATATTTAATTATATCTATCACTGATGACGAAGGTGTGCGTTCCCTATTTCAAATCATTCTCTAATCATGGTCTCCGTGAGCTGATTCATGACAACATTTAATTATATCGACCGCCCGAATCCGAGTAAAACTACCTTGTTGACAACGGCAAGAAGCCGTTGCTATGGTAACGAACGACGCTACTTACAATTAGCCTAACGAATCAATCCTCAATGTTTACTTGAATTTTCCCTCGTCTTTTGTTTTCTTTGCTTTTTATTTGCAGGGGACATTTTCAAGATCCTGATATTCACTTACTCTTTCAATACCTATTTACCGATGTTATAAAAATTAATTCATAGGACCCTAAAATTATGAAAACAAAGCAAATTCCTGACATGAAAATGCTATTAGAGCTCATGGCCGAAGGCCGGATTAAAATCTGACTGAACACAGGGAAAAATAAACATATGTGTCCTTCCTAAACATATTTCACTAGCCCCTTCTCCAAATCATAGAGATTTATATATAAAATCATATGAATACAAAATCACTCTTGGCAACTAAGATATAGGATGAGCAGGGGGTGGAATATGGAAAACAGTGACCGTGGCTTCCCCTTCAACCAGTTCCAGTAGAGATTTGGTCGTGGTAAGGGTCAGACGTCAGCTTCGTCGCATTCCAGTTCAGCCTGGTGAGACAACTTGCGTTGATTTCGTGACTGAATGAGCATACCTTTGGCGTGAATTCATTTAAAAATAAATGGGCACAAAAAAAAAAGTTAAGCGAGTGTGAAAACTATGGTTTTTTATATATATATATATATATATATATATATATATATATATATATATATATCTGTATATATATATATATATATATATATATATATATATATATATATATATATATAGAAAATAGATGTGAAAACTAGGCTTTTGTATGTGTATGTGTATATATATATACTGTATATGTGTGTATGTATGTATGTGTATATGTGTGTATGTATATATATATATATATATATATATATATATATATATATATATATATATATATATATATAATATATCACATATAATTAAACCGTTTCCCCTGAAAAAGGGTGGCTTCAGAGAAAAAGTAATGGCCACTGTCACATTCACAATCTAACCACTGTATTCTACCGTACCCTCTATACAGCAGAACTCCCACAACATTAGTCATTTTAAACACCTTTGCAAAAGGTCCATCAGCAGTCCAATAAAAAGCCCCAGCACAATGCGCAAGTCTCACATTTCATGAATATTAGAGCCCATTCTTTTCAATAACTCTCTGAGTCGGCTAACCTTTTTACAATTTCTACATATCTCCACATTTCATATCGTACATTTTTACTCCGCATATGCTACGCAAACAATTCATCTCAGCAGCTTCAACCTTTCATCTTTCCATTGCAATCAATATCCACAATTCCCTTCCATAAAGGACAGTAGACTAAACAATCCTTACATACATAACAAACTCAGCTTCCATACATAACGCATGTATCTTCCCAGTCTTTTACACACACCACGCTAGCTTTCTCAATTTACCTATTCTGTGACAACCCTCTTCTCTCATAGTACCATCACAAATTACCAAGGCTCCTCAACTTCTTTCATTCTTCAACTATGTTAATATCCACAGATTCACCTTCCTGGTTTCCATTTATCCTCATAATCTTACTCTTGCTCACATTTAATCCTGATTTTCTACTACTACAAAAATTTTCTAAATTCTTATACTAGTTTTTGATGCTTCTCTTCCCTATCCCCATTCAGCATTATCATCTGCAGTATCAACCATTCTACACTCCATTCAAGGACCATTTTCTTATCCGACAACTTTGCAACCACTTCTACTGTCCTTCCTCTGACTTCCCAAATCACTCCATCCATAGAGATACTGAACAACTACTGAGACAAAATACCCACTTTTATATCAAACCAGTCACTCTCCCGCTTCCATCAAAGAACATTTAGTTGTTCTACAAATTTAAGCCCAAAATCATATGTTTTCAACACCCCTTGCCACTTTACCTCCCTATTAAGTCTAAAAGACCAACAAACTTTAGCAGTTTCCATGAATGGTTTGCCTGCCAACACTCCCAATTTCCTCTCATTTCAAAAATTATTTTAAAATCAACATAAAATAAATTATAAAATTATATATATATATATATATATATATATATATATATATATATATATATATATATGTATATTATATATATATACATATTTATATATATATTATATATATATATATATATATATATATGTTTATAATATGTTTTATGTATGTATATATATATATATATATATATATATATATATATATATATATATATATATATATATATATATATATATATATATATATATATATATATATATATATATATATATATATATATATAATTTCTGGCAGAGTGCTTATGAACCCTCTATGTAGGTAATTAGAAAGGCTGATATTGACCAAAATTTTTGAAAATGATATTCGCCATTGAATCTACGTTAAAGATAAATGAGTCAGTAACTCGTGTGTGTGTGTATATATATATATATATACACACATATATATATACATATATATAATATATGTATATATATATATATATATATATATATATATATATATATATATATATATATATATATATATTATATACATAGACACACAAGGGTTACTGACATTTATCTTTGCTGCAGATTCAATGGTGAATATCATTTTCACAAACTTTTGGACAATATCAACCATTTTATTTACCTATATAGAGGGTCAGTAAGGACACTGGCTAGAAATTATTTATACCATGCAGTATATGCATGTATTTGCATGTACATGTAGGTAATTACATATTCATAGTCACTTACAATGTATATGAATGCATACCCTAACGGAAGCTATAAAGTACCAAGAACCGTTTTTACTCACTGTAATTGGCTTAATAAAACACAACTGGACTCCTTGTGAAATGTTATCAGTAAGATATGCAATTCTTTTCCATTAACATTAAGAGACATTCCCAATAAGAATAGTAATTCAATAATGTACATTCCATATGGCTAATTCATGCATATTAAACAAGAGCACAGGATAATTTGAAAGTGAAAGAGTTTTATTTCTTTGAAAACTATTTCATTATATATTCAATCAATTACTTTTTGTGAACTTTTAACTTTTAATCTGGAGTGTCGAGAAACAAAAAACTACCTGGAAGAACCAGCGAATTTTTTGGGCTGGCCCGTTACAAATGCCTTTGTAGCGGTTGTCTCTGGGACAAAAAATATAAAGCATATAAATAAATAAATACATAAATAAAATAAACATAAATAAATAAATATATAAACAGAATCCAACGAGATTTTTGGGCAGGCACCCATTACAAATGCTTTTGTAGGGATCGTCTCTATGACAAAACAAATAAATAAATAAATTAACAATATCTTTCATAGTTCCACTTTAAAAATAATTGAAAATAGAATTAAATTCGTATATAAAATCTAGAGAAAGACTGGGATCATTACTTTCGGCGGTTCCATCTATTGTTTGCCAAGTTAGTGTGCACTTATGGTCCGAATTCCAATGATTCAGAGGCCGTAAGGTTGAAAAATCATTACGCTATCGCCCTCTAAGAGGTCGTCCTTTCCTCCACGGCTCCCTTGCATCTATGAGTAAAATCCCCTCCCAGGTTTAAAGGACCATGGAAAAAAAGACAGTGGTTTTTTTTAATTCTTTTGGGAATGAATTAGTGAGATACGTGACACTGCTTCTTAGCGACTCTTGTTAAGAGAATAACGAATAAGTAAATTTCTTATTTTTCCCTAAGGCTCGCGCCCCCCTGGTTAAGAACCACTGTGATATAGTATACATACCTCCTAACTTTCAAAGGAATCTAACAGTAACTTTAGTACGCATCTTATGGATAGATTAAACGTAGGAAAAAGCATAGCCTCCGTCAGTTCTGCTGAAGAAGTGAAACAGAACAGAGGAAACAAGTGTAATTCCAATTATTCAGGTTAAAAGAGATTTCACAACAATGGAAATCGTATATGAAATCAACACCTAGCAAGCTATGGGAAGATTCAACCATTCAAATTCCAAAATTCTTTAAATTATGCTTTGAAAAATAAACAATAGAAATCTTGATGGGTGAAAAGGGTCGAATTGTATAAAAAAAAAAAAAAGTCAGGAAAGAGAAAATTCCTCTACATCTTCCCTCCTTTAGTCCCAGTGATACTCCAAGCTCTTCCCAAGCACTTGCACGAAAGCTACTTCTTTTCTTACTTCAGCTATTCTATGACTCTTATTCATTCATTATAATAACGGGAAAATACTTATGCGAATTAAATACTTTCAACCTTCAATATCCACATCAATATTCATTGTTTCATTTTCCTGGTTTCCATTTACCCTCGTAACTTTAATCACGTTTGTATTACCTCTCAACTTTCTCTTTCTGCGAAAATTTCCAAACTTTTTCACTAGTATCTGCAGTTTCTCATCCAATCTCCATTTACGACTCACTTTCTTATCCCACAACTTTGTACAAATATCTACTGTCCTCTTCCTAACTTTGCTAATCATTCTGGCCGCAGATATTGAATTAATCACGGAGACATTGCAACCATTTCTCAGACCCACTTTTGCATCAAACCAGCAGCTCTCAATCTCTCTAACAGACACAAAATATATATATATATATATATATATATATATATATATATATATATATATATATATATATATATATATATATATATATATATATATATATATATATATATATATATATATATATATATATATATATATATATATATAGAGAGAGAGAGAGAGAGAGAGAGAGAGAGAGAGAGAGAGAGAGAGAGAGAGAGAGAGAGAGAGAGAGAGAGGGGCACTTAAAAGTCAAAAGATGGAACAAAAGGTAGTAGATTATGAAAAAAAAATGCATAAATCTGAGCTAATATATTAGGAAAGTAAATTTTAAATCTTAATGATCTTATGATAATCTGGATAAAAGCAGCTAATAGACGCTATCAAAAGAGGCAGCAGCTTGAGTTAACTGAGTACTTTGAAGTTGTTGAATGTGAAGGATACAAATGTTGGGTCAGGTAAACAATGCAAGAATGGAGGGGTTAGCAGATTTCAGAAAGCCAATGGAAGTGATATTAAAACTGTCAGGATAGCAATTAAAAACTTTTAAATCACTGGAACCAGGAGTTAATGTGATTACAACTGAGATGCTGCAGTATGGTCGTCAAAACATGACTGAGTGACTGACCAGGATACACAAGTATGTTTGGATGACAGAAAAATTCAACAGGAATAAGAATAATTGTTCTTGAGTATATGGATAATTGGACATAAACTTACTTATTATCCAAAGGTGCATGGTAGGATTTGGCCGAGAAAGTATGACAAATGACATCATCATGTGTTATCAAGTCAGATTTTCCCTTTATGGGGTTGGACACAAAAAAAAAAGTATGAGGGATGACAGAAGGATTGATGAGGGTAGAACAGTGCAGGTTTAGAAGAGAGTGTATTTGGATCAAGTGTTTTATATAAAGTTGTGCAAGAAGTGGGAATAAAGGGAAAAATTTGTAGATGGCATAAATGGAACCGGAAAGGGGCATACGACAGGAATGACAGCGACGCAATGTGGAGCATCCTGAGGATATGGTATATAAATATTCTGTTAAGCATTTTAAACTTTTTATGATGAAAGTGAAGCAGGAGTTACACAATACAGACAGAAGAGGGGCTGGTTCGTGAAGAAGCTGGTCTCAACCAAGAGTGTGCTACTTCTCAATGCCATTCATTACTTTCACGAAGGGGGTGATGCAAAAATTCAAGAAAAGGACACATGCAGTTGTAAAGTTATTGGATGCAAGAAAGGGTAATGAATGGGGAGTGAAATGAATGGGGAGAGTGAAGAGGCTCTACAGAGACTACTTTAGGAGTTTGAAAGTGTTTGTAAGAAGATAAATTTGAAAGTGATTATGATGGGAAGTTAAAACAAAGATGGAGCAATAATGTTCACATGGACAGTGGAAGAGTGCATGCCTTTGGGAGTAAATATTATAAATGATGGTAGGTTGAAAGAAAATGTAAGTTACAGAAAAGATAAAGCAAGGAAGGTAGAAGGCATTTAAGCAAAAGCTTTGGAAGAAAAGTGGAGTGTGTATAAACACCAAAATTAGAATGAAGGGAAGTGTAGGTGTTGAATGAAAATGGTAGGGAAAAGTCTGAAGCAAATGAGATGAACTTTTAGTACCCTATGTGTAGTAGCAAGGACTGAAAGGTTGAGAAATATGAAGTTAAGAAGAACTGGTAAAAAAGGTACCCAAAGGTAAAAGACAGATCAGTGTTTTGAGATGGTTTGGTCATGTGGAGATAAAGGATCCAAATATACATTAATAGTGTCGACAGGCCTCACAGCACTCCAGTATTTCCGTTTCCTTAAGTGGATTTTATCTTTATTTATATATTCATCATGTTCCATATTTTTGTGATTCAGTTATACATACATATATATATATATACATATATATATATATATATATATATATATATATATATATATATATATATATATATATATATATATATATATATATATATATATATATATATATATATATATATATACATATACATATATATATATATATATATATATATATATATATATATATATATATATATATATATATATATATATGTATATATATATATATATATATATATATATATTTTCAGTGTGTTATTAGAATATACAATCCTTTTTGCCATCAATTAAATTCACTATGGAAATGGAAAATGATGGGTGCTTACCTTTTTTGGATGTATATTCTAATAACACAATGGAAAGGAATATCATTGAATCTAGCTTTATAAAAGAAAGTTACAGCCATAATATGAATATCATTCAAGGGATGTATAAACTTGATCCTTTAATATCAAAAGAAATTTGTAAATTGTTTAAATTTTAAGGTAGGCCGTAGAGATGTATGAAAATAAGATTATCATATTTGTAAACACAGTATGGGGGCAGCAGTGCTTATGACTTTTCCAAACTCCACCTCCCTGACACCTGTCAGGTGTGGATCTGTTGTCGCCTATGGTCAGTATGTTATCAGTATTGTCCTCTGAGAGTACATTGTGACTTTTAGCCAAATGAGTTTTGAAGGCCACTCGTACCTTGACACCCGCCTGTGGGTGGATGTGTAGTCTCTAACGGTTGTGTATGTTCGTCAGTATTGTTCCTGTAGTATATATATTTGTGACTTTGTAAACTGGATTAATAATATCAATTAGAGTCAAAGGAAAGTTGGTAAAAATGGGAGGGACCATAAAATTTCACACCTCCTGGTAGCATAAATTGCTGCAAAAGAGAATAATTTCTCCCCCTTTCCAGAGACATGGATCCATGGTCATTGGTTGTACGAGAAAGTGAGAGGCACACAGTTCATGTAGAGGGAGTAGTTGCTTATCTCAACCAACAGATCGTAGAAAAAGAGCGAGAAAGGGCAAAATCAACAGAGGCTACAAAAAAGGCAATTTATGTTGTCAGAGAAAGGAACTATGAGACCTACAATTACATAGAGAACAAAGCCAGCAGCAACAAGGATGCTGTAAAGCATGAAAATGAAGCCATTGATGATACCCTATCAAGTATCCTAGTTCGTGCCATGCATCGCAAGGCAAAAAGAAGGGAGATTGAGGAGATAAGAAAGATGAAGGCCTATGAGTTAGAGAAAAAGAAAATTGAAGAAGAGAAGAGACAGTGCCTCGAAGCCAAACGAAAACAAAGCAACAAATTGAGAGAGATGAAAGAAGCACATCAGCTACGGATCATGAAGGAGGACCAATGGCGAGCCAGGGAGGCAAGGACTGCTAAGCAAAACAGGATGGCAGATGAATTTCGGAAGAAGAGACTTCTCCGCTCTTACTTTCAAGTTTTTAAGAAACTCCTGATTACTAAGCATGAAAACAGAATCAAGGCTAGAAACCATTACAGATACAAGCTAGTACAACGAGCATTTGCAAGGTTCATACTTAACAAGGAGCAGGAACAGAGATGGAGGGTCGAAAGGGCAACAAATTTCCACAACATTTGCATCCTTGAGAAATTCTTCTCCAGGTGGAAACAGGTAATTTTTAAAAGAATATGAGATGTATAACAATCACTTTGCTTTTTAATTCTTTTTTATCACTTATTCACTTGTTCTGCCTCTGGATAAACCAGGACCTAAATCCTTCCAGTAAGTCTTACATTATAAGTCACTCAAAAAGGTTATGGACCTTTCAAAAGTTTCCTATGCATGGCTTCTCTTTCCCCTTATGCTTACTTTTAATCTAAACTATTCTTAAGACTGCTTAACCAGCATTTAAAATACCCATTAATTCAAATAAAAGCAATTGCATATGTTCATCCTTATATTACAAATCTACTTTATATATAAATAAAGGATGGCTTCCAGCTTATATGAACAATACGCTGAAAAATCTTTTGAAAGATACAAAGAATACTAAATAGTGTCTAAATCTAATAAAAAGGATAACTAATCTTAACACTAGATGAAATTATTCCTTTTACATTCTTTTACTTAATTTTTCAGTATCAGTGGCCTTTGATGTTGTAATGGTAATATATTTTAAAAATGAAAAATCCATATTGTTCAGACTCAATGAAAGGCAAATCATCATTAACCATATTTAAACAACTGTTCCTTTCATGTAGCTGTTATCAATCTTACCTTCTAAATTTACTACTAATACTACATATAGGGGTCTTTCATATCTATTCAAGATTCTGGGAGAATCAGTCAAAGAATGGCATCAAAGACCATTGAAACTACTATACTTTTAATGGAAAATTCTCAAAAGAAAAGTTAAAAAAAAATTTGGAACTCAGAAACTGCACCTTGAATTTTAACTATATGCTACCTAACTCACACTTTTTGTTTTTATTCCAGCCTTTTACTGTGTTCCTTCAGAGATAGGCTAAGTAATTATTATTATTATTATTATTATTATTATTATTATTATTATTATTATTATTATTATTATTATTATTATTATTATTATTATTATCAACATATTTAGCCCAAACATGCATAATTTTTTAGAAGACAGAGTACCAATGATCTGACCAACGAGCTCTTAATATATACAATGATAATACATGAGGAGAGTAAAAAGGCTACAGATAAGAAAGGAGTAACACTAAACATACAGAATCAACACCAAACAATAATTAATAGATTAACCAAGAAAATTATGAAGACATAAAAAATAAATAAGCAAAGAAGAAGGTTGAGTGTACTGTCAAGCATGAACATACAATTACCATTCCCACCAGCCTTTTAATTTAAAATCCCTAATTCCAACTTTACAAGTTGGATCAAGGCACGTTTTCTTGGAAAAAAATACTAAACAATGATACATGGTGATGACATAATGAACAAGTTCCTTTTAATAAAAGAAAACAATTACAACAGTCATCTTCACAATGGGAATGTTTCATCAAGACCTAGCATACGGGGAAATACTGAATAGGATACCTAACTTCTTATGGAGAAAATAGTCCAATCACGGCAAATTCGCCAATACAGTACTAATTCCCATTCCTACATTCCCATCTCACCCTCCTCATACAGTATAATGATGCTTGAATTCATCACTATCATTATCCAGAGCAACTAAGTTCAATAACAGCAAGATGAGGAACAGACTGTAGGTCAGTGGGTGAATGAAGATTAGAGTGTGGGAGAAATGGCTTAACTAAAGGACAATGGACATGGAAAAAATGAACAATGAGATGATGGATCACAAGAGGCTCTACACCAGATATCAGAGGGCAAGGAGAGTTGGGATAAACTGCAGATGAGGATGTGCATGAAGAAGGATGGACAATAAGGAGAGGTTGTAAGACACCAAAGTTTTTTACTAAGTATGCCACTTCTTCCCCTCCAACATCCTGTATAGTTAAGGCCACCATGGATGGAGCTTCAGAATAAGTTCCAATTCCCACAGCCGGCTGATGGTTGAATTTATTTCTGGTGAGACACCATAATGTTTTTGCCAACCAATTGGTTTGGTTCTGCCACTTCTTCCCCCCAAGAGCTGTTAATCAGCTCAGTGGTCTGGTGAAACTAAGTATACTTTAAGGCCACCATGGACTGCTGAAACTTATCATCATTCCTAGAGCTGTCAGGATCAATCAACTTCATAAACTTAATGTCATTCTCAAACCATGAAAGGATATCAGAAAGACCCCTCTTGCTGTCACCTTTAGAATTTTTAGTTTTTCTTCCCTGGACAGTGCACTCTGTTGCATTCTCCTGCTCAAGCTCTGTCAATTCCTTGTTGGTGAGTGGCTTGCTGAGGCTCTTAAGCAGCTCAGCAACATGTTCTTCCAACTCATTCAACCATGCAACAACCTAACCATGCCATTACAAATAGTCTCCCTGGAAAGGAAGCCCCTGATGTCACGGGCACATGCAAACCATACCTTCCAACTGGGAGGGTTCCATGTAGAAGGATGAACTTCATCACAAACAATTACCACCCTATCAATGTTAGTACTGTATTAAGAAACCAAACAAAACTCTCCATAATAAACAAATAATTGCAGGCCTTCAGCATCATGATGATCCTTTGATTCAATGGCTGGGTGAGGCAGGTGGTACTGAAATGGATAAACAATATCTCTGTGCTGTGGCACCAGTCTTCAATGGCCTAGGGATGACTCAGACCACTATCTAGAAAGAGGAGGATGTTATACCACCTGGCATACTGTTCAAGGGCTAGCAACCAGCCATGTAGTTATAAATGTTGATGTCATCTAAGTTTTCAAGGTGGATTTCCATATCAAATCTAGTACTCCTTAATGAATCCCTTGATGGCCTGGTACTTCTCTCAGTGGTATAAAATCAGCTTCACAGCTCCCTCACTGCTGGATAGCAGAGTATGGGCGATATGATCGTTAGCAACCTTAAATCTAGATGGAGCCCTCTCTTCTTATACTGAAAATTTTATTGGACATCTTTTTCCAGAAGAGATCAATCTCATCAATATTCAAGACTTGCTTGGTGCTTAACAAATGCAACCCCTTAACCCCTCATATTACTTATGACTTCCACTGAAGGCTGACTCTTCAGGCAAGTTAGGCTGATCAGTTATACTGGCACCTTTTAAGAATGACCCCTTGACTCTTCAGGCAAGTCTGAAGGCTGGTCAGTTATACTGGCACCTTTTCTTAGGCTTGGAAGACATTCATAAATGTTATACTTCATTTTATAGATATGTTCAAAATGTTCACAATACTTTATATACATTCACTTGAAGATATACAATATATTTGACTGTCATAAAATGCTCACCAGGATACCAAAACGTAAGAATAAAACTGAGCGAGTAATATCTTGCGGATAAAGGATGCACACTCATTCCTAACATGGGATCATGTATGTGGCACTTTCACACAAGGTATTTAAATGATACAGGTACAGGGCATCCTGAAACTGCATCTTTCCCAGCATTACAATACTGCTTCTTCACCTGCCCTTTTGTGAGAAATTTTCAAAGAATCGTGAGGATTATAGCAAACTTTGGTTAAATGCTATTTAATTTTTAATATTTACTCTTATGGAGCAATTAGCATATCATCAAAGCTAAAGTGCAAATAATCATAAACTGTATATACTGTTGGCCTCCCATTTAAGAGTAATTAGATTAAGTAGTTTCACTTTAACAAAATTAGAAAATATTCAATTTCAAAATTTAAACAAAAACTAAAAATTAAAATCTCCTATTTTATTTCCAACTCTGTATGCAATAGTCCTTTCCAACTTCCTGCCAATGCAGTTGCATGTCTACTGTTTCCTCAGATTCCATAATCTGTAACAACTATTAAGTGTTTAAAAAACTGGTAACTATTCTGCAGCTTTATACATACATTCTCTTATAAATATGGCAAAAAAGCATGTAAGTGGGAAGGCCAGCCCTGTGAGAGCATAATAAATAGTTCATTGCTGGTTAAAATACTTAATAATCATAACAAAAGTGGAGAAGCCTGCCTAAGCAAAGATGACTGCTCAAGCAGTAAAGTTATAACAGAAGAAAGGATTATCAATTCAATCTGTAATAGTAGGATCAGAAAAAAATTTTTGCTAGTTTTGCTTGTGCTCCTAAAACACCAAATTAAATCCAAGATACACAATAAATGTTTGTGAAAACAGTCTATATTTGAATAAAGGACTTGAAGACAATATGTACTCCACTGGATAGTAACTTGAGTATAGTCTTTGTGAAGATTTCAGCAAATACATTGAAATGAGTAAAGCCGAGCCACTTAATGCAAGTACAGGATGGCTGCACACATTCAAGAATCAGGTCAGACTTAAAAACAAAAATTGCCAGAGATGCTGAGTCCTGTCAAGGAAGAGGCCACTTCCAGATTTCTAGTAAGAGAGTTGCTGGAGAGAAAGAAAACCCAGAACAAGTTTTCAACAGTGATGACAGGCACTGTTTTGTAAGCATAGAACCTTCAGGTGCTTAAAAACAAAATCAAGAACCATTTAAACTTTCCCTTCACCACATCAGATAGGCATTGTAATGTTTGCATTTTACCATTATCATAAACATTTTTAATCACAAACAGAACAAAGAAAGATATTCACATACAGCACCATACCTTACGTATTCTTATTACATTAAGTAGGATACTATATTTTATTTAAACTCCTTTATTCTATTTTGTTAATTATATTCTTTGTTTCAGTGTGCTTAAGTACACATTTTGTGATATGTGCTTTTTTTTTTTAAATAAACATTACTATGGGCACATATGAATTGAACTGAATACAGAATTAAGGCCAAAGGCCAAGCACTGGGACCTATGAGGTCATTCAGTGCTGAAATGGAAATTGACAGGTCTGAAAGGTGTAACAGGAGGAAAATCTCGCAGTTGCACTATGAATCAACTGTTGGGAGAGGGTGGACAGTAAGATGAAAGAAAGAGAACATGAGAGGAGGTACAGTAAAAGGAATGAAAGAGGCTGCAGCTAGGGGCTGAAGGCATGCTGAAAAGAGCCTCAGGTGATGCTTACAGTGCACCGCATGAGGTGCACTGACGGGCACTACCCTCCTATGGGTATGGGGACATGTGAATGTTGAAATCCTACATCATATAAGCTTCATCCAGAATAAGTCTCTGGGCCTATGCAACGGCACATGGCACTAATACTGTTATTATTGCCTCCCTTAAACTTACAGATAATGCCAAGAACACTGTTCTCTAATTCAGTGAATAACTGGAAGCACGCTTAAACTACAGGAAAATTCTAATTCTTTTTTCTCACAAGTAAAAGTTATTTAACACACTTAAATAGATACATATTTTTTTGCTAATAATATAATGCACTAATGCTTATTGTCTGCTTTTCCTTTTATGTTAATTAATTTATAATGACATTCCCAAGTTGGTTCAAGTGAGACACCACCAACTTCAAACAGCCATCCAACATCACAGCAATATTCTCCTTCGTCGTTATTTATGGATATGGAAATGGTGGGCAACCGACTCCCTACTTCACAGACGGACACAGATCCAGTATGCAAAAGAGCATTACAGGAGGTATTAACAGTTGACTGAAATTTGTTACATGCTGTATTAGCCCTTAAATATTTTTTTATCTGTAAGTGACTTAACCCTAACATATTCACCTTTAACAAATATGAGTACCTGAACCAAGGTACAGTCCTATAAAACTTAAGAGTAAGCTGCAGGGCTTGTATTGTAATAGCATTTTTAATACCATTACAAAATAGTAATTTTATCTTTTATTAGTATTTCTCAATAATAATCTCATTCATATCACTCATACAGGAATCTCTTGCGAAAGGGAATAACTCACTGGAAGTTCTACATGGAGTACAAGAAAAAGAAGCGAAGAGAAAACACAATAGGAAGCCGCTTGCGAACTCGAGTGAAAGACGTCCTTCCTGACTTCTCTCCCTCCTCAACAGATGATGATGATGATGGTGATGATGAAAATGACAAACAAGAAAATGAAAGGTGGGAAGCAATGATCTCTGTAATGACTTTCTGAAATTCATAAATTTTAAAAATACAGTGTACTTACTCTATTTTTACCCCCAACATATAATACAGTAGTTAAAGAGTTAGTTCTAGGATATTCACTTATGAATAAAAGATATGCTACATAAAGCTCTCCACCACAATGTGGCACTAAACATGCTGACATCAACAATGATACAAGACATACCTGGAGAACCTGAAAATCTAATGAAAACAGGTCTGAAAATTACAAAGATAAAATATAAATGTACAACAAAAGGATAAAAACCTGAAAACTGGAAAAACTTACAGCTAGAAAATCATATGTAGTCACAGTCCACAGACCTCAAATGGTTACTGTAAATGGGTCATGCCAACCATTACCTGCAACCTGCAGAATAACCAATACTGTAGTTTTCAGCTCTTTAATATAATTATTGGTAAGTTAAATAAAACATGATGAATACCTCCACAGAAAAAAAGAAATTAGGGAACCCTACCATCCCAACACAAGCAAGAGAGGAAAATCATTAATAGCAAGTATAAAACCAAGTACACCAACCTAGACCCCTTAGCCTCAAAATATGCAGCTTAGATCATTATTAGTGCCTCGCTAATAAACAAAAATTATTAACTAAAAAGAAGTTGTTAGGAAATTGTCATAAGATTATAAGAAACACTATAAATGTACTTAAAATAAGCAATTTTTCCAATTACAACACTAAAATACAGTATACTGGTAACCACTGGAAGTCACATTATTCATTCAAAGCCTCATTGTGCACCGTTTAAACCATAATAATTATTTTAAACTAACGGTCAAGTTACTTTACAACCAGTTATTAACATTATGAACTAGAGCAAAAGATGCATATTCAAACTTTTCAGTTTCAGTTGGTTATCATGTCAGTCTAGCATGCAGTTTGAATTGCAATGGGTAATTCACATTGTCACCATTCCACATTTTTCTTAGGAATAAAAACTAACAATGCTATGAGCCAAAGGAGACACTGTTAGTCACCTACAACCTGCTCAAGTAAAGAATGCCATCCCTATGGCAGCAAAGATTTTTGGCTAAATATTCTGGTCAAATAAATGAATAGATACAGGTTAGGTTGATGGAAGCAGAAGTATATTTCTACCATGCTATTTACACTGAAATAATCATGCATTTTCCAACATGGTGTACAATGCAGTTGATCACTACAGTAGTATAATTATAGTATCTCATGTTTAACTCTTTGATGTTATACAAGCATTCAGGCTTCAAATGACATTGTCAATCAAAAATTTTAAAAAGTAAATACTGTACCTAGCGATGCTTTAGCTCTCCCATGTAAGCAGGGGCTGTTCTAAGTACATTCTAATACACTGTCATTAAACAAGTCCAAAATGGGAAATTTTTGCCTATTTTCCTCGTCTTATACATGCCATACCTGACATAAATAACAGTATATTTATATATTTCATATCACTGGAATGGAAATTTACCATAATTTTTCATGGTGCAAACAGAATTAATGAATACCCATGATGTTTTTTTAGAAAATATTTATTCAAAAAGAAAAGGAATCTGTCCTCAGCTTTCTTTTAAATTTTCACACACCAAAAGAGAAAACTATTTGGCTTCAAAATGAAACCAAAGACAGCATTCTACCACAAAAATTACAGCTGGCAATAAGAGATAGATTGTAAATGGTAAGCCAGAAAAGTTTGCATTTAACCATACACAAGTTTTGGACTCCCAAAAATCTTAGGCGGCTTTAAAAAAAACCATAAAAAAACTTGACAATGTTTCACCTAGTCCAATAAGGGTACACATTCCTTTACAAATCAATTTTCTCATTTACCACATCAATGACAAGCCCTGGAAGACAATTACCTTGTTTTCTTTCATAACACCTGCAAAACTTTTATTATTTACATGCCATAAATTCTTGTCTTCAATCAAATTATTGAATCAAGATGAACTTTTTCATCCCTTCTTGGTACACTTTCATATTTTGGATGCTTAACCTTTTGCCTCCTTACTTGAGAGGATTGAATATAGGATTGAATATGATATTTCTTTTGATCACATCTCTCGATTCTCCTGCTCTTAAGAGAAACATTCCCTCCCATAAGGGGTGGTTCTATCACTCCCTGCATAATTAAGCCCCAGCCTTCCTCTTCTTGCATTTCCTTTTTCCTGTGTACTTCACGCCTGGCCGACGAGAGGGTATTAAAATGCCCATACCACTTGACTTTGCACTTTATATAAAAAGTTAAAATTTATTACTGGTGCAAAAGAAGACACCCACATCCTTCTGTGTGTATTCATCTTCCTTAAATTCAGTGTAAATCATTTAAACACTTCAAATTCCCTAATCTGCTAATAAAATAAGAGTACTGTACTTCTGAAGTGAATGCTCTGTACAACATTCACATTTCAATTTTTCCAAAGACAAAAATGCCACCTTACTGTAAATTTCTAATACAGTAAAACTAAGGCATAGTTCTGAGCATGAAAATAACTTTTTGATAACAGCATGCCTAAAAAATCAAAGTGCAAAGAAAATAGTAAATACTTTGTACGACTGTCAAATGAAAATCTCTTCACCATATTACTCACGAATTAATAGCTTCTTAAAAGGAAAACTAACAGCAATACAGTTTAGAACTTCAGTAAGACACTGAAACAAAGGCATAAAAACATTTGCGATTTCATATGACATAACTACATATAAACAGAAAGGAACAAAATAAACAAAGTGTTGAATATATGATAACATATTTCTCAATTTAATTATCTACAAAGCTACAAAAGATCATCACCTGTTAACTTGTCTTTCACATCCTCCTCTTCACTTCCACTATCAGTTTCCATGGGTTTACTTGTACTAGATTCCCCAAGGGTAAACTGTCTAATGCTCTGGATACGTGACAATATATCACTATCTCCACCTGATTCATTGGCATCTTCATTTTCGTCATCTCTGTCTTCCTCCTCCATTTTTATTTCTTCATCTGGACCACCAACTGAACTGCTTACCTCCTCATCTGATTCATTTGGAACTTCAAATTTAAATCTGTTTTCACTGCGAATCTTCTCCTTAGCCAAATGTCTTGAGTACGTCATATCTGAGGACAAATTTTTGGTGTAGCCATCAGCTTTAACTAAACCTTTTCTTTTTTCCAAGTCTTCATCTACCAATCTCTGAACCATTTCTGCAAAACTTTTGGCTGTTTGGAATGCATTTTTTATGCACATCATGATGTCCTTCCGGTCTAATAATACACGGCCAGGGAAAACTAAGGATGTAATTTCGCCATGGGGATTAAGACCAACAACCAGCTTTCCTGACATGACCTGTAATTACAACAATAATTCAAGAGTGATTAATAATCTTTGATATAGGGACAATTACTAAGATCTACTACACATAAAAGGCAATACAAGAAGAAAGTGAAAAAAAATATATACAAAACTGTGAACACCACATTACAAGCAATGAAAATATATACTGGTAAGCTATAAAATATTAAGAAAAACATAAGCTGAATGAACCAGATATAAACTTTTCCCAAATCTTCATTAAAATGCATAAAACTGATGTATATCTGAAGTAAACTAATTTTTGCTTAAGCAATTAACCACTAACTGTGAATAAGTTTATGGTAAACCAAAAAATAATAATGAATGCAGAGAGGAAATATACCATTCAGTGCAATAATTACAGTATCATATTTTGGCAATATATGTAAAATGGATAAGATGGAGAGGGATACAAGGCATGTACAGTAGTACTGAATCGAGCAGAAACATGGGCTCTGATAAGGAACTATTATTGTCAGTAAATTGTTCAACAAGACCACTGAATTAACACCCTTAACTATCATACAACTGGTCCACTGAGTTTTTCTTGATGAATTATATTAGATATTACTTTAAACACTGCAAATCCTTACAAGTTTAATAACTGACTAAAATGAAGATTTGAAGATTTTGATAAAATTTCTTCTGATAATTTATAAAAGTTGTTGCTTGACAGTTGGACAATCACTAAAGATATGCTTAAAGATATCTACATCCTCTACATTAAGAGACTGGTTCATGTAGGTTATTCATCAAATACCCATAGGTCAGAGGATTGCAATCAATTTGATGGATGGCAATACTATTATTTTGTAAAATTCTTTTTGGAAAGAAAATTCTTTTTGGAAAGACCACCACAGACCCGGTGGGTTTGATTTTTTTATTTGTTATTGTCAGATTCATTATTCCACAAAGCTGCCAATTGGTTTTAGAGATAGAGTATAGTAGTGACAAATCACTGATAGGAACAGGAATATTTGATCTAGTCATGGTAACTACAGCCTCTATCATCATCCTAATTTCCTTTAATATCTACATGAGCAATGACCCACAATTTCAACCAGCTTCATTTAATTTGTGGAATGAAAAGTCACTTTGCTGAACACAGATTTTTAGAACAATAATTTTGAAGGGCTTCTTAATCAATTTTAGTCACTGAAAACAAAGATTTGTGGTGGCATATCTTATTAAAAACAGATTTTGAAAAGGTTTAACAACAGAGTATTAAGGGTCATGGCCAGAGTACCGTGGGAAGATCATATTACAAATGAGGAATTGGTGACCTGGTACCAAGAGTCTGGAAAAATGTCTGAGATCTCAAAGACTGAGATGGTTTAGACAAATGACAGGATAATGAACTTACAGCATGCTATATAGGTACGTCCAATTCTCAGTATGTAACTTATTAACTCTGTGTCATTCAATATACAGTACAATGATTAGTGCACTAATTCCTATGAGGCCTTAATCTGCTGTCAGAAGCATCAATCTAGATTATTATTTATTCATTACAAAGCATTTTGCAATTCTATAATGGCAATTGTGTGTAAAAAGACTTCTAAGTTTAATGATACAGTTTTAACTAAACTGACTGCATCTCCAATTCTTTAAGTGACTACACTGGCAAGGATCCACCAGAGATCAACACTTATACCAGCTTCAAACTATAATTGACCTGTTACACAAGATAATTTTAGGACAATAACCATTAAAAACTGCACTGACTATAACTGTGGGGTATCACTCTGAAGAACAAGCAATCATCAAGTGTATAAGTATAGTATGCCATGCTCTCTACAAGCACAAATTCCACTGCTTGGTGTTGCCTGAGGAAAATTCAAAGGGACTCTGCAAATACTCCATTCATCTCTACAACATACAACAATAAGACTGTCCTTACCCTTTCTTCTTTGTCCGAAGGGTCCAAAAGCATGTGTGTTTTACCATCAATAACAAAAAAGGCATAGGTGAGACACACTGGAACTTTTTTCATATATGTTGGTATTGGTTCTCGTTCCTCTAATGTGTGTACTGTAACACGACCATCTTCTTCAACTGACACATCTGGACGATTGAAATGTCTTAAGGCTGCTACAGCAGCGATATTGCACGCATCTCCAAGATTTCCCGCATGATTCAATACCTAGAAAGTAAAATAACTTTTAGATAAGTAAAGGCTGTTTTAAAGGCCAAGTACAGGTATCTAAAACCAGCACAGCATTCAAATTTCTCTCCATTTAGTATAAAAAGTGAAAATTCTTAGAGCAATAGTGGAAAACATTTCAACATGCTTTATGAGGAAAAAAATGTCATGCTAACTCAATATGAACTACTCCCTCCTAAATGAAGATCAACTGTATTTTGTAAGTGATAAAGTTTATAAGGAATAGTGTATTTGATTTGATCAACCATACTTTGTAACTGATAAAGTTTAGGTAGTGCGCATTTGATTTTCCTTGGTGCCAGTGAGAATTTATGGTTTGGCAGCAGTTCAAGTTCAGCTAATCTAATGAATATTTTTATGATAAAATTAATTATTTGGATACTTACCTACTGTTAAAGTTAACTTGCATCCTCGAGCCATCAGGTGTGATCAGCATTCAATATGAACAAAATAACACTTGGCTAACCAGCTAGGATTGTCTCTGTAATCACCTGTTTCCCACCAGGTGGCACTGGAATGTTTACTTTCTTGTCAGAATTCTTCATGACCACCCACTAAGATGTGGGGAGGCTGGGTGGGTGGGTTTCCATTTTAACAGTAGTTAAGCATCCAAATAATAAATTTTATCATAAAAATTTTCATTATTAGGAATGAATCTTACCTACTGTTAAAGTTGACTCACTACCACATTGAATAAGGATGATGGGTTAGTCCAGCCAGAGAAACAACTGTTCAGCCAAGTGAGGGGGAAAAAGGTTTCTAAACATTCTTGCCTGTTGCGTGATCCTTACTGTTAAGTACTGTTGCCAGACGTTGGAACCACAGCAGGGTGTTAAGGCCCTCATTGCAAGAATTTTCAGGGGATCCTTACAAGGAAAAAGGTTAATCACTATGGGCAGAATCACGATTTCACCTTAATATATATGGTCAAATTTGTAACCCATAAAAGAAGAATATTTCTCAGTTACCATTATTTTTTCCTGAACCACATGGGGAGCAACAGAAGGCAGAGTAGGAGAAGTGCGAGATGAATTAACCTGTCTAGTTATGGAGGAAGAGGAGGAGGAGAAGCAACATCAGAAGATAAAGGACGACTGAGTAGGCTCATGGCCTGCCCTAGCGAACTATGTAATCAATCAGCCTCCCGTATCTTCCAATACTTCAGAAAATCAGTCACAACCTCATCAGATCACTCCTTATTTTCTTCACAAAGAGAAGAAAACCACACTCATGCCTCAACAGCTAGGCTAATACACACATGCCATCATGCACAACCAAAACATTTGGTTTACACAAACTTTTTCTATACATGCTAAGGCTTTTATCCCCGCTTGCTGTAGATGACATACTGTAATGCAAAACCAGAAAACAACAATACCATACAAGAGAAAATCAGCCAGAAATAGTCAAAATTATTACTAATGCCTATTCACACCATCTGCACAAGGACAAGGCATGAAGAAGTCTGACAAGAACATAAACATTTCAATGCCACCTGGTAGGAAACAAGTGTTTAGGGAGACAGTCCTAACAGGTTAGCCAAGCAATATTTTCTTTATTTTGAGTGCAGATTGCACCTAATGGCATGAAGATATACGCTAGCTTTAACAGTAGTTATGTTTCATTCCAAATAAAAAGTTTATTACTATGTAATCTGAAATACAAAACAGTGAACCAGATTGGCTGTGAGTATATTATGATGACAGGTCCACTTTAAAGCAACCTTCACATTATATTTTGTATTAGTATAATCAAGCATTTTTTTTTTTAAACTGAACTTTTTATAACCAAGAACCTTGGATCTAAAGTGTAAATGTATATATAAAATACAGCAATTGGTTTTTAATATTTTTTAAAATATCTCATAATTCTCATCTTTCACAGAGTGAAGGTGCAAACAAATAAATCAAATTCACTATTAGAATATTTGGAACTTTTGAGTGCAAAACTAAAGGATAATAGAGGATGCAGTTATCACCACTTACAGTAACATCAACACGAAACTGCCACACACTTTCTTCTGCCATGATGCACAAGGACTCCACATCAAGACATCTTGACTCTTTAATATTCCTGTCAAGAACTTGTTGCAATTCATCCACAAGGTCAATACCCCTTCCTGCTTCAAAATGTGGGGCTGCCATGGGAGATAAGTGAACAGCTATTGAAATTTTCCCTTCATTAGGACGAGATGGCCTAGGTTCAACAACTTCACATGTTACCTGCAATCATAATGCATTAGAAGATATTATGATCATTTTATTGAATAATCTTACCTTAAAATACACATATATTGTTTATAAATAATGATGTACAAAAAGATTGTTCCCCAAGAGTAAGATATCAGAACAGTGATGTAAAACAAATAGGAAATTACTTCAAAAACAATAATTTATGTGAGGCTTGCCATTATTCCAAACTTTAAATCTTCCTTGACCAAAAAATTAAATGTCACTTAAAACATACACAAAAATTAAAAACTTCTAGTATCTTATAAGATACACAAAATATCTAACTGCATCAGGTTACAAAAACTCAAACAATATACTGTAGGTAATACAGCAACCTTACCTGAGCTAAAACTCTGGTCTGGCCAAGAGTTACAGTACAACTTCCATAGTCCTTGCCAAAGCTGACTTTTATATGACGAACTTCTAGGAATGCCCGGTTGTCGTGCCTAAGCCCTCGAGATATTGCCGATATGACAGATTCCCGTTCACAAGTACTCAAAGGGATTTCCTTCATTTTATCTAAAAGTAGAAAAAATGTACAATACAAACCACTGTACATTACATTTCAATTTTTCATATATGTACACAAAATTGTGTACAACTACAAGCACATACCACAGTGGGGTCCCAATAGAAAATTTTTATTAAATTACTCCACTAATGAGCCAGTATTCACATCAAGTCTCTGTTTTATATCAGTTATTTATAACTTTAATAAACATGTTTTTCTCCAAAGCCTGATTTCTGTGCAAAATTATCATCAATTACACTAGCCAAATATCAAATTTAAACCATACAACAAACATCAGGATTCAATAATATTTATTCTGCGAGAGGCAATAACACTTATATAGACTTTAAACTGAATTATATGTAACATATTTTCTATATACCCTTGAAAATCTACAACAACTCCACACAATGTCACAAAAAGAATGCATTATTTTAACATAAAAGACTAATTACAAGACACCAAAAACATTTTTTATTTGCAAGTTTAGGTAGATTCTGTGCGAGAGGTGTCTTAACTTTATAAAAACACATTAACAGTACTATGACACATGCATGTGTCCAAACAATTTTAACTCTTCACGGTGGTGAAGACCAGTAAAATATGTCACTGGTTGGTTTACAGTAAGTCGATAACAGCTGCATGTAGTTCACTGTATAAAAATTCCTACCTTATCTATAATCTCATCGCTTTCTGTATGAACATAAACCACTAGTTTCAACATTTACAACACAGCTATCTAAATTTAAGCTAACCTAATAATAATAGTCTACAAAACAAAGTTTTAGGACACTCAGAAACTCCCAGTAAGTTGTTGAATTACATCATTCAACAATGTAGACTTTTAAAGGAGATAACTGGAAATGCTTGCAGTACTTATTCCAAGCCATGTTGGGCTCCAGTCACATGAACATTCAAGTAAATCTAATAATCTTATGAACTAGAGCCTACATTTATATTGCTGCAAAACTCAAAGCTATGGTTTCTAACGCATTTATATTACAAAATTTCTAAGTACTGCAAACAGCATACAAATTAATTGCAACTGCAGTGTGTTATACAAAAAATACATTAAGAATCTTATTACAAATACAGTGAGATACAGTTGTTCAAAACAACAAGCACCACAAACTGCTACATTCTTATCAATTTCAAACATTCCAAGGCAAACCTTTTTTTTTGGGGGGACCATAAATTGTCAAATCAATTCTGTCAAGCACTCAATCACAGAAAGATACACTTTGCCTTAATGGTGCAAGGAGGTGATGAGTAGGCTTTACTAAAGTTAGTGAGTGTCCCAGGCTGTAGGCTGTAGTAAAGTCCAACAAATAAAATTCATAAAACTCAAAGTATCTTGTTTTTTCCTAAGTGTACAAACCAAGTGTGCAAGATCATATGCATACAGATCATTTTGATACCCAGCAGTATTATTATGAGGAGGAGGAAGAGCTTGGCAACAAGGAGAAGAAGGAAGAAGGTAAATGCTCTGGTTGCCTCACCTTCCTCTGTCCACAAGTCTTACTGTCCCTGCTAAAATAGAAAGTATCTTGAGGTAGGAAGTGGTGTCAAAGGAAAAAGGCCTGTACTCGATACTGTGTGGTATTTCCACAAGCAAGACACCCACTACAGGAGACTCAACAACATTCAGTTCGAGAAAATATAACCAACAGTCTCAGCAAATGACAATGGGATGGAAATATCTGCCTACTTGAGCAAAGCACTGGTAGGTGGTGGCAAACCACTAACATGCGCCACTGTCTCACCTATAGGGAGCTTGGGACTTGCACCTGAGTCAGAACTGTTGGGGCTCAGATGGTGCCTGTGAGAGGCTCCTTTGAACCTGTATAAAGTCTCACTGCTCAAAACTCCTTTAGAGCAAAGAAATCTCTGCTGGAGCCAAGAGATCCATGTCCTTTACGCACAAAATCTGTGACGTGGTTTGAGCAGTAATCTTTAACTGTGGACACCAATAGTTGTTTGTCAAGATGGAGGTAGACTAGAACTCAGGTGTCTGCTAAATAGTGTACCCAACCACAGATATACAACTTGCATGACATCTGTTACAGAAGCAGGACCACTTTCTGTGATAAATGCCTGACTTAAGACTTCCTGACTTAATCAAACATCTCCTTTGCAACTCTCAGAGAAAAGCTAGGCAGTCGCCCACCATGATGCACAACCAACTGCATGGACTGAAAATGACAGAGCAGTTGTGGTTGTCATAGCAGAATGGGCCACAGAGGCAATTTTCTCATCATATGCATCAGCAGCAACAGTAGGTTTGAGCACTATCCAGCTTGCAGCCACCTTTGGGCCAACAATGTCATCCTGAACCCAGGAGTAAACAGCAACTGGTTGACCACTTTAGATCAGGCAGAAAGGAGGTTAAGGCATACGCAGTGAGATTGTCCCACTGGTACTGGATGGAGTCCTCCATCACTGACCTAGGGTCCAGTACCAAAGAACAGATTACTGGAAGTTTCCTGTTTGGCCATGTGGTAAAAAGTTTCCTGTTTGGCCATGTGGTAAAAAGAGGTTGAACAACCTCTTCACTATGTCAAGATGTAAGGACCATGCATCCCTACTACCTGTCCTTGTGTTTATCACATTCTGATGGCTCACAATGTACCACACCAACATTTGAACATCATGCCTCACCAGCATGCACAAAGGTAAAGAGACAGTTCTTCCTCGCTCTCTGATGTATAACATCATAGACATGTTATCACTCATCTGCACAACTGAGTGTTTTTCAACAGCTGTACCCATCTCGAGGATCTTGACATACAGGCAAGAGTCCTCCTGGGTTCACACACCCAAAGATGAAAGAACTATTCAAGTGTGCTGCCTGCCCCATCCTCTATGCTTCTGAGAACTGAGGCAACTTTGGCTGGTTTTATTCAAGAGATACTCCTACTATGAGACTCCTATTGCCAAACCACAACACAAGGTCCTCCTTCACCTCCTCTGTCCAAGAGACTAGGAGCATCAAAGAATCAACTGTTCCACACACCACTGAATCAATTGCAAGTGAAGGCATCAAATGTGGTAGCAGTTTTTTCCAGGACTTGCCAAAATTGAGACGGTTGTTCTCAATGGGCCAGGAACTGCACTGATACCTCCCTGAGATTGGCAAGACAAGTGTCAACTGGACAGGATCTTGCTGTAACTGTTTTGATTAGCATACCAAGGTATTCTGTCAGCAGGTTGGGGATCAGTTTGAACATCTACCAGTTTATCACAATCTCCATAATGTAACAAAAAGCTAAAGGACCATCCCTGCCCTGTATTAACTTCTGTTGAGGATGTCAAGACTAGCAATAATTGCGATACCATAACAGGCAGATCCCCAACAAATCAGCCCATACTGACACAATTGTGAACAATCTTGTGACCACCTGGGTGGTGGTCACCAGACTGAAGTACACCACCTTGAACTGATACACTACATCTATGCAGATGAAGCAAAGGTACTTCTGCAAATCTGGATGAATGGGCAACTGAAAGTAAGCATCCTTCAGATTTAATGAAAGCATAAAGTGTCCTTCTCTCACAGAAAATTTGATGTCTGAACCTGTTCAGCAGGCAGACGCTGATAACTGGCCCCCACCCTCCCACTGCCTTTTCCACCAGAAAAACAAGATAGCAAGTCTAGAGACCAGCCATCCATAATTCCTAGTATCTTTGTTCATTATTTTCTGCACTTTCATCTCCAAGGTAGAAGATTGTACCAAGTCTTGTGAGTATGACAAAAAGGTATTGGTCTGTGATATGGGGAGGTGACATTCTTTAAAGGGAAGCCTGCATCTGTCCTGAAGACCCTATACTACTGTTCAAGGATCTGCCCCTTGTTCCTACCACACTGCCCAATGCCATGTAGCTCTTATCAAATGCTTGGCTGCAGTGCCCTTCACAGTTCACGAAAGCATCTTAAAGGACACTGCACAGTACATAAAGGAGTCCTGAGTGTCAGTCCTCTACTTTTCTACCACTGTCTCAACCTTACTCTTCAAGAAGTAACCCTGACTAGAGTTCTGTAGGTCACGAATACCCATATAAGACCTGTCTGGTGGAAAGACTCTCCACACTATTATGCCTCATTAATATTAGTCTGTCACACAAGCTCTGGTCTGGCAAGAGAGAAACACCGGAAACAAAGTTCGTCTGTGCGTTTAGCTGTAAGTCTTGAAACAAAGTGGCTTGGAATGGTGCAATGGCTACAGACTCCATGAAGACCATCTCAGATGCAGATATGGATGCACCTCTACCTGCAATTATTCCAATCTAAGATTATTCATCAGAATGCAGAATGAGGGATCTACCTGTAAAGGGCTGGTCTCAGCCACCTCTGGAAAGTAGTATTTCCGCTGCTGGGTCAGCAGAGAAGGCAACAACTTTGCAGACCGTCCGTAAGCCAATAAGTTTTCTGGTCCACATATCAGGGACTTCTACTTCATCCTGCACAACATCAGCTACAGGAGACCAGGGCAAACGGCAGGTCTATCTCCTAGTGTTTGCTCAACAAATGACACCAAATGTCAGTTGGCCACTCTTGAATGCTGCACTGAAATGATTCCATTCATAGGTGAGCTTCATGATCTCAGAGAAATTCCTCTCAAGATCTTTTTACACAGGTTCCACAGGCAACTGACCATCCAAGCCATGGGAGTTTGTGACACATCAGGTTAAATCTCTGCTGATGTGAGAGAGAGAGAGAGAGAGAGAGAGAGAGAGAGAGAGAGAGAGAGAGAGAGAGAGAGAGAGAGAGAGAGAGAGAGAGAGAGAGAGAGAGAGAGAGAGAGCATATCCAGACTCTGCTTTTGCCCTAGTGAATGCAAAGTACCCTGAAAAGCAGAATTATCATCTGAAGGAAATTTGGTAATCAACTCCTCCACCCTCATGCCATGCTAAAAAAGCAGAACCACCCAGATAGGCCATACCTGAAAACAGAGAGCAGAGTGCACACAGTCTGTTCTGTGTCCAGCTGTGCATGGTTGGTGTAGCATCAAGCAGATTCACGAATTGGGAACCCAGACAGAGAGGGGATACCTCCATCCCCAAACCGAGTAGAACACTAAGTCTGGTCACCCTGAGAGATCTCTACCCAATCTGTTGTGGCACAAATAAGGGTAGACTCTACGACAGGCGGAGGGATAGAGGTTGGGACAAACAAAGAAACAAGAGGAGGAGATATCAGCAGCATACCTTCAGAATACACTGAAGAAACCCTCTTCACCTTCCTATTATTCTAACCATACCTCAAACTGGTATGGAAACAAAAACAAACTCAGCACAAGTTTGAAAACCCAAACACTCTTGACCTCTGCAAGCAAAACACAAAAAAAAAAGGGTCAATGGAAGGCAGACACATGAAAGTCTTACATGGTCTATCATATCCAGGATATTTACACTGAGCAACCTTGAGCAAAATTCTCAGGTACCATCATTCTAAACACAAACTCCATGAATACTATGGCAGAAAACCCAAAACAAAACATTCAAATACAAATTACTAGACAGCAGTTCTAACCACAATCATGATGAGAATGCAATTATAACCTCTTCACACACTGCTAGTCGAAAAGAAACCCTTTAGCATGCATACTATATGCACAGGCAATTACTTTCAACCATGCACAGAGAAGACCACCAAATTTGAAACCTTGTTTCCCAGCTTCAATTAGTCCCCAGTGCACTATGAAGCATTCCATATACAAGACAAAGGTTTATACCATTCTAAGAAAAATGGGGTATTTATTGTAGGCTACCAACAAATTGCTAACAATGTCCATAATTAGGCCTATGAAATTTTTATCTATGCTTTCATGTATGCTTTGAATGTTTCCAAGATTCATTTTGCTAACAAATGTGCAGTTTTAGATGCTGGACCCGCCCTTACATCCTACAATTCAGGGAACCACTGTGAGAGAGAAAGTGGGGTTTTTAATGAAATACCCAACCTAACCTACAATGCCGAGTCCTTAACTAGCTGAGGGGGAGGAGGCTTAGCTCCACCTGGGTGGCCCCCAAACCTAACCTATCTTAGGGAGCCCAGTCCTTACCTAGCCCTGGGTGAACCTAACCTAGGCCACTAAAGCCTTGCCTACCTGGGGGGCACTATAAATTAAAATAATAGGGTAGCAACATAACCTAACCTAGCGCACTAGGACCTTGTCTACCTGGGATGCATTGCCCCCTGGACCCCCATCTAACCTGCCCTAGGGCACCAGGTCCTCACCTGGCCCACCACTAGCATAGCCTAATCTAGAGTGTCTTTACTTACTTAGTTCATAATGTCACTTGAAAACCTGCAATAAACCTAAATTTAATGCCCCGAGTATTCGTAGCTTATATGTTAACATTGCATCCTGACATCCTCTGGTGTTCACTTTGAGATACTGTTTTGTAACCTGGATTTAGTGTGTGTTTATGGCAGGAATAAACATGGATCTTCACTTCATACTCTGTAAAGACTCAGGATTTTTTGGTGGTGGTGCTGTACATTGCTAGTGGTACAAAATAAGTATGCATATGTTTTGTTTTGCCAAAAACTCAGCCAAGTTATCCAGACATCATGGCAACCAGTGGGGTAGATCCACTAGCTACTTTGGTTCAGTTCTTCAACTTGACAAAGATCCAGGCAATTGTGTACTACAATGGGGAACTTGGTTAATCAGATTTGAGATATTGATGAATGCCAAAGATGTTACCAAAGAGAGAGTAAAATGATTTTAGTTACTGATCAGAGCTGGTCCTAAAGTTATGGACAATATGACACTACAAAAGATAATAACGCTAGTTATGATGAGGTTAAGCGTAAGTTAACAGGCTACTACAAGCCAACAGTAGGCCTAGCAGTTGCAGTGTATAACTTCAGAGAAACAAAACAGAAGGTTGGGGAGACAGTTGACCCATATGTTATACGTTTAAAGACTGAAGAAAGACTGATTTTAATGACATGAGTAAAAAATCAGAAAACAAGTTCTGCAGTGTGCCAATAATGGACAGTTGCAGAGAGAAATTTTGAAACATGGAAGTTTGATGACGTGTTAAAAGAAGTTAGATCACTATCAGCTTATGAAGCCAGAGCACAGGAAAGACATGGCTGACAATAACAGCAAGAAAGAAAATAGTGCCAAGAAACATTTTGGGACCCAGAGACATCAAAATGCAAAACAGACAGGGGGCAAACAACTAGATCAGTAGTATTCAAGTACGCAATAAACATGCTGGAACTGTGGAAATAGCCCAGTTGGCCTCATACTGGTGGGTGGAAAATTACCCTGCTCATAATCATACAGTGTTAGCAAGGACAAGGTCAACAGTGTGGAGAACAACCGCCATGATTCAGTGTGTTCAGTGTAGTCGGATCTCAGTGCCGCAAGCCAGGGCTACCACATTTTCAGTTGAAAACTGCTGGAAAATATGTGACATTTATTGTTGGCACAGGAGCTAATCCGGATATTAATAATAATGACATGTACCGAGCAACTGGTGCACCTAAATTGATGGAATCATTCAAGAAAGTATATTCTAATGAATCAAAGGAAGAATTTTTTCTTAGGCAGCTTTGATGCATTTTGAAACTAAAGTAAAACCTCTTGTAGTGGCATTCATGTTAGCAAAAGTGAAGTGTCTGGAAACTTAACTGGGTATGAGACATCCAAGGAGCTAGGACTTGTATAAGTGAATGATGATACAACACTCAAGTTATTAGCTGGCCTGATCTGCTGATTAGAGAATATGATGATGTGTTTCAAAAAACTGGAAACCTGAAAGACTACCAAGCACATAGTCGCAAGCCCTGAAGTGTTCAGTAATTCAACCTATGAGAAGAGTACCATTTCACTTAAGAAAATGAGTGAAAGCAGAAATTTCTAGGATCAAACAAGCAGGTATAATCGAGAAGCAATGGGTCCGACAAACCGGCTATCACCGCAGTGTTTGTTGAGAAAAAGTCAGGGGATACTAAACTCGCATTGACAGTCGTCACGTTTATGAAGTTTTGTCACGAGAGAGCGATATGCGCAATGGCTTTCACCAGTTAGGGCTAGACTATGACTCTACAGATCTCACTACATTCTCTGAACCCAACAGTCAGGAGGAAATGTTCCAGTTGTGGCATGTGCTAGCCATAACAGTGGAGCAGCAATATCCACAAACATAAGTTGATGAAGTTAGGTTGAATTTACCCAGTTGTATTTTGGATTAAGATGACTGATTAACTCCATAAGTTAACATTTGCATTTGATTAAAATGGTATTTTCATTATAAAATAAGTTTTTAAATATACTTACCTGGTAGTTACATATATATAGCTTTATCCCACCGATTCGCTCATAAAGGCACGGCAGAAATTCAAAATTCGCGGCAATCGCCGATAGATGGTCAGGTGGCCATACCTGAGCGCTCTACCAGGTAACTAGAACCATTCCCACTGTCCTCAGAAATTCCATGCCCCTGTTCTCAGAGGGGAGGAGGAGGGACCATTTATATATGTAACTACCAGGTAAGTATATTTAAAAACTTATTTTATAATGAAAATACCATTTTAAATATCTAACTTCCTGGTAGTTACATATATATAGCTGATTGACACCATTGGTGGTGGGTTAGAGAACCAAAACACTGTTGGGAATTGTGTATAATTACTAAACACTAAAAATTAGCTGTAAACATACTCTGGTTCTTACCTGATAAGGAAGCTGGCTTCATAGTTATCCTGCCCCTCATTCGGCCTGCATTCCTTGAGAGACCCAGCGACCCCATCCAGGGGCTGTAGAAAGTCTCTGGCTGTCACACGGTCCCTCGACCTTAACATGACTAGACCACCACCCTTGCTATCCTGGCATAGCCATGGACAAAGAGCTGACCACCTGACCCACTAAAATCACTAAATAACACACTCCATAAAACCTAACTTAGACTTGCAACCCCAGACTGTGGAAGGTTGCAACAACCTTCACAGACAACCTGTGAGTTCAAATCAAGAAAAAGGCAAGGGTATAATACAAAAAAAGGTTATAGGTTAGAGGCAGTAGTACCTTCTCCAACTACGGCGCTGGAGGCAACGCACGGACCCAGGGAACAGCAATCCTCATATTGGGTCTGTACTTCTTCAGGTAACAATCTGCGAAGATAGATTTGCTTCGCCAAAAAGTCGCTTCAAATCGATTTCATAGACTTGTTGTGTCTATAAGCCATCGGTTGCACAGCTCTTACTTCCTTGCGCTTTGACTTTGAGGATTGGAAAGCTTTTCTCGTCACATTCTTGGTGAGCTTCCCTTATTAAGTCCTTGATAAAGAACGCCAGTGCATTCTTTGATAAGGGTAATGAAGGTTTCTTCACTGAGCACCAGAGGTGATCTGTCTGACCTCTCATGTTTCTGGTCCTTTGTAGATAAAATTTTAGGGCCCTAATAACTGGACAAAGGCCTCTCTCTTTTCCTGTCCTACTAAATGAGACAGCCCTGGTATGGAAAAAGATCTGGGCCATGGTTGAGAAGGGTTCTCGTTTTAAAGAGAAAACCAAGTTGAAGTGAGCAGACTGCATTTTCCCCATTGAAGCCTACTTCTTCTTGCTAAAGGCTTGTAGTTCTCCTACCCTCTTGGCTGTAGCCAAAGCTTACCAGGAAAAGGGTCTTCTTAGTGAGATCCTTCCATGAAGCCTTGTCGAGAGGTTCAAACCTATTCGAGGTTAAAAATTTCAAGACTACGCCCAAATTCCAAGAGGGGTCGGGTTGTCCTTCCTCTTAACTGTCTCAAAAGGACCTTATGAGATCCGTGAGGTCCTTGTCTCCCGACACGTCAATATTTCTGTGACGGAAGACGGAAGCAAGCATGCTGCGGTATCCCTTGATGGTAGATACTGCTAGGTTTCTTGGGTTTTCAAATGCAGAAGAAAATCTGCCAGTTGAGTTAGAGAGGTACTGGAGAAATGTTATTTTCCTGCACCATTCCCTGAACACGCCCCACTTTGATTGGTACACCTTGAGTGTGGACGTTCTCCTCGCTCTCGCGATGGCTCTGCAGCTTCCTTTGAAAACCCTTCGCTCTTGCCAGTTTTTCGATAGTCGAAAGGCAGTTAGCTGGAGAGCGAGGAGATTTTGATGGTATCTCTCTATAGGAGGCTGTCTGAGTAGATCGTTCCGACAAGGTAACGATCTGGGGTGTCTACTAGCCACTCCATCACCTCTGTGATCCATGGTCTCATGGGCCAAAATGGAGCTATCAGGGTCATGCGGGCGTCGTTCGACTCTCTGAACTTCTTCATGACTCTGTCTAGGATCTTGAATGGGGGAAAGCGCACGTGTCTAGTCCTTCCCAATCCATGAGGAAGGCGTCCACCGCCACTGCTTCCTGGTCTGGGACTGGGAGAGCAGTAGACTGGTAACCTCTTCGTTCTCTGTGTCGCAAAGAGGTCTATTGACGGTTCTCCCCACAGATTCCAAAGCCTGTTGCACACATCGTGATGTAAGGTCCATTCTGTCGTGAGAACCTGTCTTCCTCTGCTGAGAAGATCCGCTCTGACGTTCTTCTCTCCTCTATGAAGCGGGTGATCAGAGTTGTTGTTCGCTTCTGCCCACAGCAGGAGATCTTTTGCTGCCTCGTAAAGGGAAAACGAACGAGTGCCACCCGTTTCTGATGTAGGCCAACGCTTGTGGTGTTGTCTGCGTTGACCTGTACAATCTTGTTCTGGACCTTCTCCTGAAAGTGGACTAGTGCAAGATGAATGGCCACCAGTTCCTTGACATTTATATGCCATTTTCTTCTGATGGTTTTCCCATAGACCTGAGATCTCGCCTTCCCAGCGTTGCACCCATCCCATGTCCGATGCGTCTGAATACAACACTAGGTCAGGGTTCTTTTGTTGAAGTTCGAGGCCTTTTTGAAGTTTTTTGGGGTCGTTCCACCAACTCAAATGTTTTTGATTCCCAGAGGGATCGGAATCCACGCCTCCAGATCTTGGCCTCTTTTCCAATAGCTTGACAGATGGAACTGAAGTGGACGTAGATGTAGTCTTCCCAGGAGACAATTGTTCGATCGAGGAGAGGGTCCCCAGCAGACTCATCCACTCCCTCGCTGAACAGGTCCATCTCCCTAGAAAGAGCTTCACCTTTTCTAAGCAATCCAGAATGCGTTTCGGGGCTGGAAAAGCCCGAAAACCACTGACTGAATCCTCATCCCCAGGTAGATGATGTCTTGAAGACGTTAGCTGTGATTTGGCCAGATTTACTACCAGACCTAATTGTTGCGTCAAATTCATTAAACTTGTAGATCCTCCAGACACTTTGCTTGCGATCTGGCTCTGATTAGCCAATCGTCCAGGTACATCGAAATCCGTATCCCTTTAGATGTAACCAGAGCCACGTTCGATGCCACTCGAGAGAAAACGTAAGGAGCCGTGCTTAGTCCAAAACAAAGTGCTCTGAACTGATAGGTTGTCCCGAGATGCACAAACCTCAGATATTTTCTATAGTTCGGTGAATTGGTACGTGAAAATACGCGTCCTGTAGGTCTATTGAAACCATCCAGTCTTCCTGTTTGGTGCCTGCTAGACTGACGAGATGTCTCCATGGCAAACTTGACTTTGCTTATGTACTTGTTCAGTGGACTTACGTCCAGAACTGGTCTCCAACCCCGAGTTCTTGGGTACCAGAAAAAGTCTGTTGTAAAAACCCTCTGACGAGAGGTCCTTTACCTCTTCTATTGCTGCTTTTGATAGCATCTGGGTCACCTGTTCTTGAAGAGCTGCTGCTTTGCTCCCCCGAGTAAGTAGCTGTCAACTCCAACGGTTCTTGTGAAAGAGGGGGCCTTAGGAAGGGAATCTTGTATCCTTCCTTCAAAACTTCGACTGTCCATACGTCCGCTCCCCTTTGCTCCACTTCTTGCCAAAAGTGGATAACCTGGCTCCCACTTGTGTCTGGAGGTTGTTGTGATCATTTCTTGGATTTCAGTTGTTGCTTGGGGTTCTTACGGTTGTCCTCCAGCAGCCATTCTCTGACTTCCTCTCGAAAGGGCTCTCCCACGAAAGGGCTGACGCGTAGGAGGAGCTTTGTCCTTCCTGGCTAAAAAGTTTGCCGGAAGAACTTTCCTAGCAGTCCTTGTGATCAGATTCGCTGATTGTTGCGCAAGGGCTGCTGATAAATCCTTAACCAGCTCTGAAGGGAAGAGCTGTTTAGATAAGGGAGCATACAACAGTTCAGATTTCTGAGCCAAAGTCACTCCAGACGTACACGAACGAACACAACATAGCTCTTTTCTTGATAACACCTGCTGTGAAAAAGGCAGAAAGTTCGACCGACCTGTCCCTCACAGCTTTATCGAGACAAGCAATAAGGTGCATTTGTTGTCATTCTTCTGATCTGAAAACCTCTGCAAGAGCTGCAAGAGTCCAGTCCATCAAGCTGAAGACTTCAGTAGTTCTGAAGACGCCTTTCAGCAAATGATCCAATTCCGAAGTGGACCACAGAACCTTGGCTTTAGTCATGGCTGTTCTCCGTGAAGAGTCAACGAGTCTGGAGAAGTCCCCTTGGGAGGAGGCAGGAACTCCCAAACCGAGAGCTTCCCAGTCTCGTACCACACGCTGGATCTAGAAGCCAATCTTGTCGGGGAAAGGAAAAAGTTGTCCTTCCTTGTTCTTTCTTCTTCAAAATCCAATCATTCAGTGTCAAAAAGGCTCTTCACTGATTTGGCCAACACTGTCTTCTTGAATGAGGAAGACTTTTGGGGTCTACCCATCAAATATTGCGAGGGAGGACTCGAGGTATGGCCTGATGAAAATCGTTAGGAAATAAGTCCGCCAAAAGAGTAAGAAGTCTTTTCAGATCTGCGGCATGAAGAGTTTTTGAGTTTCCTCTTCCGAGATCTCTTCCAAAGGATCCGCTATTTCCGATGTCGAACGAGAGGGGGAAACGTGTGTAATGTCCTGCTTGCGCGGCGCCCACGCATGCGCCCAACTTGCTGCGAGGAGCGTCACGATCCTTGTTCCCCTCCCGTCACGCTTGTGGCTTTGTGCGGGAAGCGTCTATGAGCGCTGCAACTTGCCGCGAATCCGCGCCTTGCTGGTTGTTAGCGTCTTGTTGTTCTGATTCTGTCTTATCCTCTTCTTGGGTCTGTTGACGTCCTTAGATTCCTTCTTGTGTGTTTCTTCTCTTAGTCCTTGCGACTTGTAAGAGTCAAAAAAGAGACGCAGGACTGCTGGACTTCTGACAAGAACTTTACTTGAGGTGCCGCTTGCTGCTGGGAAACAACTGGAGATGGCACTGCACTAGCTTCCACAACTTCGAGACTCTAGCTGGGATCTTTTGATGAAGAGGTGGTGACGAGCTTGCGACACGCCCCATTCTGGGGCGGGGAGAAGCGTGAACTGAAGTCATGTACCGTCTTCTTCCTCCGATGAGTTATCGTCTTACGCTCTGTTTAGGCGCAGAAACGTCGTCTTCTTCCGACAGGAATCTCTCTGAGAGCTCCATTTGCTGCAAGAGGGTTGTTGAGCGAAGGGACTGCGCCTCTTTGATAGGTCTAGATTCTTGTGACTGACGCCAACCACGTCTGGGTCTTGCGTCATCCGAGGAAGACGAACACGCCCCCTCATCTCGCCTTTCCTGCGGCGAGGGGAGCGTCTGGGATGCGTCAACAGGATCGCCGAGGGGACGCCCGCCGTTGTTCAACGCGTCTCTCACCTCCCCTTAGCCTGTCGACGTTCCTTCTCCCAGGGGTTGGGGAGCATGGAAGAGGTCTAGGGCTAGGAGCGTGACAGACACGAACGGACGCACCCTCCACTGCACTAACACTGTCACCGAACTTTTGTTGCAAACTGCACTGCCCTCACATCACTTCCTATCCGAAGAAAGGGATTGCACAGAAACTCCTATGGCAGAAATAGCAGCCATTATATCCTTTAAAGACGGATTACTTACTCCCGACCGCAGGAGGATCGGGTACTAAAGCCTTAGGGTTAGGGATCAGGAATATTAGTACTCAGACAAGTTAGAAAGGACTTGACTATCAGAAGACCTAGCTGAAAGGACACTGGAAGATCTAGCTCTCCTAATTCTGTCCTTTTCCAATCGCCTCACATAGCGATCATACTCTCTCCACTCTCTCTCGGACAAATGTTCACACTTTTGCATCTATCATCAAGTGCACACACATGATCTCTGCATTTCTTAACTGTGTGGGGATCAAGAGCAGCCTTTGAAAGCCTGGTTCTTGCATCCCCTAACACACATTCTAACAACAGGGTCAGCCATCTTGAAAAGCAAGTACAAAGAACAATTGTAACAGTCAGAAACCGAACAGATAGGCTAACAATGAGAAATGAAAAATCCAGGAAGATCCAAAATCAGCGAAAGCCATCAACGAAAAAAAACCAAACAAGTAATGGGTACTTCACCAATTGTAGTAAAGCAAACCAAAGTAGAGCGAATTTCCAATTGTTGATAGAACGACGGCAGGGAATTTCTGAGGACAATTGGGAATGGTTCTAGTTACCTGGTAGAGGGCGCCAGGTATGGCCACCTGACCATCTATCGGCGATTGCCGCGAATTTTGAATTTCTGCCATGCGCGATTTAATCGGCGGATAAAGCTATATATATGTAACTACCAGGGAAGTTAGATATTTAAAATTGTAAGTTTCAATATTGACATTGTATCACCAATGGTAACACTTATTGTACAGCCCATGGGTTACAGTTAATGTTTTGATCTGAAGATAGTTCTTTGAAGCCTTATAACATCAGCGCCATGGCATTCAACTGGTTTTTTTATTGTGAGCGAGCCCTAAAAGTACAGCACTATCCTGTACACACCTTTTGTCCCCTTATGTTACTGGCAAAGGTTCGAAAATCCATGCAAAACAAAGGGAAATTTCTGCCCTTAGCGAAGTTCTCACTGCTACATCATAAGACTGGCCATAAAAAGGAGGCAAGCTGCAACCAGTGGAGGTGCGTGGGTGGATGTAGGAGGATGTTTTTGTTTTATAATATTTTCATGGAAATTTTACTCAGATATGTTATAATAATAATTTTAGAGCATTATTAAGATAAATATTTTAGGTTGTTTTCACAAAACATGCTTTAATTGTTCGTATGAAAACATTTTCATTGTGTTCATTAACACTTTACAATCTTACATTACCTCACTTTTGTGGTTGTGGTCCGTTAAATGACAAAACATACTATAATGATTTTTGCATATGTAATAGGCGAATAAATTTCCTTTAAAATGAGGTATGATTCATAGAAATCGTTTGGCTGGTTTTTCTTTATAAGGTTTTGCCATAGTTGGCAAACTTTAAATGCGTTTTTATCATTTTTTAAAAAACGGCGCTTGGCACCTTATTACACTGCGCCACTCATTTGTAATATGAAGAAGTATTGTAATTTGAAGAGGTACAGTTATTTTACAAGGGTTAAAATCAAGTAAAAAAAGTTGTGGGGAGAATGTAACATCCAAAGTAACAATAGCTTATATATTGGCAATGCATCCTGACACCCTTGGGTATTTATTTTGAGATACTGTTTTGTACCCCGGATTTAGTTTGTGTCTACGGTGGGAATAAACATATCAATCTCCAACTTGGATCTTCATTCCATGCTCTGTAGTCAATTACAGACATTAAACTAACCTTAATAACAATCAGAACTTGCAGTAGTATCATGGCCATGTTAGAATACATCTTTGAATTTTACTCTTTTTGTATCTTGCCCCACACAAAAACTCCACTTTCTCCCTGTGGTCCCCTGAACTATAGGATAAAGGAGGAGGAGTACCTCAAAAAATTAGACCTATCCCACTTATTTACAAATGAAACATTAAAATAAAGTACACTGAAACACAGGGAAATGATATTTTCAACTCCAGACTACCACATACCAAACTATGAAACTTTCAAAAAAACCTTACCCTAATCAGAATCAGAACTCACTGAAGTAGGCTATCATTGGCAATGTTAAATTACCCTTGTAGGCTCATTTCATTACTTTGTATTTTCTTACATCTAAAAATCCCAGCTTCCAACTTGGTACCCAATAATTGTAAGATAAAAGGGGTGTAGTATCTTTAAATTACTGTACTCATCTGTTCCAAAACAAATATTTGAAATGTCAAAACATAACAAAATTACTAGGGACGAGAGCTACACATCCGCTTTGAATGAAGAATGACTGTGAACTGAAGCCAATGTTTAAAAGCAATGCATGAATTCCAATATCTCATTTAACTGGTGACAGCGAAACCACTCTTCCAATTGAAAATGACAGGAGTGTTTCTGGCACACAAGCCTTCTTATCCAAAGCGTACCTGGACTAACAAAACCTGATCAGGAGCACCACTCCTATAACAGTGTTAAGATCAATAAATAGCTTAGAAAAATTCCAAGTAGGTAACACTACTCATCAGTAAATATCTCGGTAACAGTAAATTTGCAGTAGATTTTTGAGCATGAGTTTCATACAAGGTTAAGTATGTTCAGGACATTTACGATCACAACATAAAAATTTCTTGTCGAGTAAATGTTTAAAGTAAAATTTTATGTGACAGCATAGGCCTAAGCTTCGGTTAGCACATCCTTTGTTAAGCAAGAATAATAGTCAGGCTAGACTTAACCTGCCTTATCAAAAATGAAAGGGCACTGGACTTGGTTCAACCTTAACCTACTTTTTCCTATGCTAGGTTGTTATCTGCGACTTATGGAGATGATTTTCAACATTCACTCTCACAGAAAGTGTTAGCCTATACATACAATTCTGACCTAAGCTTGGACTCGCATCTTGTTTCCTGACAAGGTGAATGTAGAATATGGGGTCACAAATTACTTAGGGGGGGTCCAGGTGGGGCAAATTCCCCGGCCAGGTTAGGACATGGTGTCCGAGGTTCGGTCAGGTAAAGGTAAGTCTGTTTAGGTCACAGCCTAGGTGGCCAGTTAAAACATCTGTCAGCGAAAACAAACCTTCCTAGCCTGCCTTAGGGCACCATGCCCTCACCTGGCCAGGGGAGGGGGGTGCTTCCCAACCCCCAAAGTAACACTAAACATCAGAAATATGTTTAGTGAGTTTAAAGGAGAGGGCCACCCGAAGATATCGTTTATTAATGTAATTTCTTGGCCAGAGAATATAGAAAAAATGGCATACACAATGCAGCGCAGGTGAGATAATTTGAGAAATTTACTGAGCTCATGGGAAATATATACCTTAGTCCAAATAAATGTAAAGGAGAGGACCGCATGAAGATATCATTTATTAATGTAATTTTCTGACTAAACAACATAGAAAAGGGTATAGGCCTACATAATGCAGTACAGGTGAGATAATTTGAGAAATGTACCAAGACTACAAGAAATATACCGTCTTTCTTTGATGTTTTTACGTTAATCTCCGAGGGGCTGGCACTAAACACTGCGCAAAGCAAAGCTTCCGTCACGTTTAGTGCTAGTCCCTCGGAAACTAACGTAAAAACATACAAGAGAGATCATACATTTCTCATTGTCTTGGTGCATTGCTAAAATTATCTCACCTGTACTGCATTAGCCTATATAGGCCTAAACCCTTTTCTATATTGTTTAGCCACAAAATTACATTAACAAACAATACCTTCATACAGCCCTCTCCTTTACATTTATACCACATGGACTAAGATTCCACCTCGAGGTAGTGTTAGAGCCTGCCCCTGCTGTTCTGCAAACTTCCCACATCTTATTCCCTCTGAAAGACTAGGCTACTAGGCCTACAGTAGCCCTGACCCCTAAGGCTCCTCTGCATTCATTCCTCCTGACCTATCCTAAACTAAAGTAGTACTGTATTTCTATAGGTCAGTCAATTATTATTAACCTCATATCTACCCAACATGGTTGGAGACCCTTTGGGAACACTGGGTTTTGGAAACATTGGGAGGAAGAACAGACAGCCATGTTTTAGTCACAGAATGGTTCCGTGCACGCGCAAGTCAACAGGGAGCCATATGTTCAAGAAGGGATTGGCTAAGGAAACCTATTATATATAAAAGGAACTGTACCAACCTAACGTACCCTAACCTAACCTAGCAGGCCGTGTTATTAAGTCGGCCGCTGGAGGAAACTCCACTTTTTACCAAAAGCTCCCCTGTAACTAGCATTCCAGGATGGCCAGCATACAACTTCTGAGCTTAATTACAGTCCACTGACAAAAATAACAGTAATTCTCAACATGCTATACAACCAAAATACTATAGGAAAAATCGGTAATTCTAAGCCGTAGTTCTGCGGTGAGCTAGACTATGGCAATTGACGTTTTCCTGTGTTATTTTACTTGTTTTACAAGAACTTAAAGTTATATTTTCTCAGCCAGCTGTAACTAAACTGTAACTGACCTTTGAAGACTACACTACCAACGGGGTAGATCTAAGCGGCATTCACGAAGCTTCATTTCACCATAGCTAATATGGCAAAATTGGGTAACCAGTAAACACCCCTACGGTACATTAGGTTGGTATTTTTTGGGGTGTTTACTGGTTACAATTTTGCCATATTAGCTATGGAGGGGGGTGGGGGACTCACCGCGGAATGCCAGTTTAGGTCTACCCCAGCGTGTAGTCTTCGAAGGTCAATTACAGTTTAGTTACTGGCAGCCGACAAAATATTACTTTAAATTCTTGTAAAGCAAGTAAATTAACATAGGAAAACGTCAACTGCCATAGTCTAGCTCAGCGCGGAACTACGGTTTAGGGGTAGTTTACAGTTTAGTTGGCCATGCCACGCAACACCTTCTGCCCGGACTACAATCGCTCCGCCAAGGTAAGTAGTTCCGCGACCCCACGCTTTCTGGGGGGGGTCCAGGGGGGGCAAAGTGCCCCCGCCCAGGTTAGGGCACACCATCCTATCTTAGGTTAGGTTGGTTACATCTGGTTATGTCAGGACCTGGCACTATAGGAAAAGTTTGTCTTGTTTGTATTCGTCCGCCAGTTTCCTAGTCGGAACCTCCACAACCACCTTGGCCAACTAAACTGTAAGCACTCCCGGTTTAGAATTACCGATAAATCATTTCCCGAAGTAATACCTGATGCGGAGCTCTTACTTGGGTATTATTTTACTTATGGACATTAATTGCTTTCAACATAAAACAGGTTTTTCTGTTGTATTACGATGTGATTTGAATGATTTTGAGGTTTATTTCCATCGCAAATGAATACTTATCCTTCCCCGGCAAATGATATACTGTATACAAAATTACGACTACCTAGGTCATAGCCTCACCAACATCATAACAGGCAGGATAACCTGCTTTATAAAGCCGTGAACTGATTGTTAGGCCTAGGCTATTACCGACTTTACAACTGGCATAGGGTGGGGTATGCCTGGGCAAGCCTATAGCCTATGGTAAACCAGGGCCCGGCAAAGCTGACCTGTGGGATAACTTTTGGTTGGGTTATCAAAATATATGGAAAAAATACAGCTGACACGGAGAATTCATGAAATGCCAAGCACATAATTACCTGGTCTCGCATAACACTGTCAACACGTTTTCGATTGAGCGTACTTTAAAATGTCACAAATGACCAATTGTACATGTACCGTTCATGCGTGCTTGCGAGCCCGACCGATTGGTTATGTCTTTTTAATTCAGATGAAAATTATAGCTTTAAACTCTTATAGATAAAATTCCTCGCAAACTCCTTATTGACTAGTCTACTTACATTAACAGTATAATAAGCAAGTGTATATTATACTACCTAAGATTTATCTTCCAATCATTCCATGAAACGATGAACGATGTTTACATATCATGTATTCTCAAAGTTATCGTACATAGTGAAAAATTAACAATATCGACAGGTTAACATTTCCTTTCTCATTTCCATGGTTAAAACATTACTATACTTAGATATGTATTAGGGTAATGGTCAAGCCACCTTATAATATACAATTTAATACATTTTCAGAACATTCAAATTATCGTACACTATTTGGCGAATTTGGGACAAGCAGCATGGGTTGTAAGTATTATTTCCGAGTTATGTAAAAAAGTCTGGTAAATATACTTCATGTAATAATTCCAAAAATGTGCTGTATTTTCATAATTAATGTGTTATTATATATTTAAATTTTATTTTATGTCATTTGCATCTCATTATCTTTCAATATTTTGACAAATTGTGTTTAAAACCCTTTACACAATTCATATTTATAAACAAAAACATTGGTGCAAGTTTAGCCAGGTCCTTCGGTTCATCCTGCTGTGATGGGTATAGTTTGTGACTGATAAAGTGTATTATTTATGTAAACCATCAGCGATCATGGAATCATTTTCCCCAGAAGATCGTCTCAATGAAATATGGAAAGAAGGCAGAGAACTTGGACTGACAGATTCTGAGATCTGTCACTTGCTAACGACATCTGTACAGATCAGACAGCAAAATGAGTCCTTACAACTGCAAGCTTCGTCTGATGCCCCAGCCCGACAACTGCAAACTTCGTCTGATGCCCCAGGCCCGGTGTCATGTGTGTCTCTGATAATAAAATCAGTGAAGGTCTTAACAAAAGTGGTTGTTTTTAGTGTTGTATTTCTTGCTGTATTTGGCGCCCTATTATCAACGCATAATCCTACAAGAAAATTTGTGACGCGCCATATTCAGGATTTTATCTATCCAGTTATGACACGGCTAAGACACCTAAGTTTACCAATTCTCAACAAATATCCAACGTTGTCGAGTTGGTATTCTGAAGAGTGCTTGTTAGAAAATCCGTTTTTTGACCAGATTAATGTCGACTGCAGTATTTGCTCAAAAAATATGCAGCCTGAAATTGTATCTGATACAGAAAAATTTACAGAAATTTATTACAATAAAGGGAAATTTGTTATAATAAATCACGTTGGTAGTAGTGTGCCATGGAACCATATCATCAGAAAAATAGACATTGCAAGTGAGGAGGAATTAGGTGCTTTGAAAGCTACCAGTATCCATATGCACAAGTACAGTAATCTAAAAGAGCATCTGTCAACTGGAGATGATCTCCCAAAAGACCTGCACATTGAATGGAAAGTTAACAGACTGAAAACTCTCCATGCCCTGAGAGAACTTTTACCGAGATTCAGTTTCATTCCCAGTGATACAGAAGTATCATTGCATCACTTGGTTTTTATTGATGGACCAGAACATAAGTCGTATCCAATTCCAATCAGTGAATTTTCCAATGTTGTATTATATCAAGGTGCAGGAAGTAGTGTCTTCACTTTAGAACCTTCAGCCCATTGCAAACATCATTGTCAAGCTGTGACTCTCACTTTAAATGCTACCCAGATTTTATTTTTCAACTGGATATTTTGGAGACCTGTGCGAATGAGCGGTGATGGCATCTCTACATTGTTCCTAAGTTCATTTTATTAGGAAAATTTTAATTTTATTTAAAATATTTTGTTTTATAAGTATAGCCTGCTTAAACAGGCTTGGCTACAGGAACTTTTTAAAGCTAAACAATATAAATGAGTGTTTGAACAAACTGACATACAATACCAATTAAGATTTATTCATTCATCTTGGTTCCCTGGTCATTAAAAAAGGTTGGTGTCTTTTGCACTAAGCCTAGTTATTTTTGGAGGATTGTTTTTTATATTGTACTTCATAGCATAAAAGGCTATAGTATACAGTTCATGCATTTCTATATATATATATATATATATATATATATATATATGTATATATATATATTTATGTAATGTTCTACATTAGGATTCAATGATACTGTATTTAATAATGCACATAGTCAGGATGCTGTACTATTGTATTTTTACATGCCTAAAATTTTAAAAAGGTTCACATACTTATTGCCAAAGACATTAATGCTAAATTGTAGATAGCATTAAAAAGGTTTACATATTTGTTAGCAAAGATATTAATGCTAAATTGTAGATGACATTATATTGATTATATTAAATTAAAATTTTTAATGTGGTTGTTTTATTTCCACTAGCATAAAATTAGCTTATTAGTTTTATTACAATGATATATTTTATTTAAAGATTAAATACTGTTAGTGGTGATTAAAAAGCTGCCCTGTAATGATAAAAATCAGACTTCTTTACAGCAAACTTGGCAAAAATCAATGTTTAATCAAGTACAAATATTTGGATCCAGTCAGGGTCCAGAGTTACTAGTGACAATAGCTGTGATATTACAGCAAGATCATAAATCCGGTGTGACTGCAGTACTCCTCCTTTTAACATCCTTAACTGAAGTGATGTACTATGCATTAGTCCAATATTAAATTTCTACTTGGAAAATCAGATGAAACAGTTGTAAAGCAGTACACTGTTTATATCTTATGTTATCACTCTTCCCTCAACAACCAAATTTTGTGCAACAGATTACCTAGATCTATACTGAAAAATTAGGAATAACAGAATTTAGCTTATCTTTTTTGTAAAGTTACTACCTATTTTGCAATCTAGCCTTGGCTGTGTAGACCTAACAGTGAATTATTTACGATACCACACATGGGGTTTAGAGTAAAATTAAGAGATGTGTGTGATCACATACAGTAATTGAAAATGTTTGACAACCAGTCATCACACCACCAGAAAGAAACTCTCTCTCTCTCTCTCTCTCTCTCTCTCTCTCTCTCTCTCTCTCTCTCTCTCTGGTTACTTTATTCCCAATTTACTCTTCCCAGAAAGAAATGGATGAATTACAATGCATGGCAAGTTACAATACTTGGTATCTTTTTTTATATTTCCTATAGCTACAATAGTCAACAGAACAACTAGAAAGATGGAAAGGTTACAATAAAAATATCCTATGGGCCCCTCCATGATACAATATTGGACAGCCATGTGCATGTGTAATGAGGGTTACATCAACATTCTAATTAGTCTGTGACTTATATATAACTAACAATTATTAAAAATAATTCCAGAGGAAATATATTTAAACACCTTGCCAATTAATGAACTGTGGACAACATTCATGCAAGAATAATCTATTTGAAATACCCTTCTCTATCAATGCATAGGGGTATAAAACAATATAATGTGCACTGCATAAGTAATTACTTTTACGATGAATTACTTTAACATTTCAATGTTTTAAAACAATGCAAGAATTAGTAAGTAGAAAAGCACTAAGAGGGCTTCTGCTTTACAGTGCATACTTAAATTGTTTGAAATTGTGATTTGTCATTTTTACTGCTTTTGTCTATAGCATACATTGTATACCATTATTATTGTAATTCAGGAATAAACATGAAATAGGTTCTTAATCATTTTATATACCTTGCTTTACAGTTTCAGCTTGAGGTAAATCTGTCAAATTGAAGCAACTGACCATGGTCTGAAGCAGTGATACTTATGTTTTTCAAAAGATAAGTTATTCATATCCACTGACGTCCCAAGCAAATGACTGCAACAGGTCACTTTCCTTCCCAGGCTGGGCCATATTTGGTCAGTTGCACTGCTTGACCCAACCGCCTCCAGTTTGATTGTGTGGTGATGATCATGATGTCTTAAAACAAGTCAACTGTATATTTTGATGTTTTTTGCTCGTGTACTAAATTTAAGGGAAGAAAATACTCGAAATGACTGTTCCCTGTCAATGTTTACAGGATCCAGAAGAATGAGAATTGCAATAATACTTGGGGAAGAGTCTTCTGCTGTCGTAATGATGACTTTAGTCAGCTTGTGAACATTCAGGTTCTTGTAAACATACACCTGCCGCAAGAGAGTAAACAGACAACAAAAGAAAAGCATCAGATAACTGAGCGGTTATCGTTCAACATTGCCTTTGCCAGCTAAGGTAATTAGGAGCGCAAACAGCCTTGGGCAATCACATCACAGCACCCAACTATTCAGACCTGGCACAACCTTATTACTTATCCAACATTTTTCTTCAATGGAAATATGACCAGTGCTAGCCAGGGGCGTCATTTAGGGGCGCTAGGGGGGAACAGCCCCAAGACAAGTTGACCCCCCCAGCCTCAACTTGCCCCCCCTGACCCCACCAAGCCCCAAGAAGTAACAGCAGCTGGTTTTCCATTATTCCTACCGAAATTCAAAGATGTCATCACATTAAGTTATATCTGTCTGTCTATCTATCTATCTATCTATTTTATGTGCTTCAAAAAACACATAAAATAGCTCAAAATAAAAAAAAACCAGGTCATTAGGCTCGCTTCGCTCGCCAAACCGCCTTCGCCCCCCCCCCCCCCAGCTCCCCCAACAAAAATCTGAAATGACGCCCCTGTTGCTAGCAATTACCAGAAAAACTGCTTGAATGTTGTCGCACAGTTATAAAGACGAAGCATTTAACATGAGTGAATAAGAAATTCGGTTCATCGTATATTCACCTACATCAGGAAAGTAAAGGGAAGTACTAAATACGCCATAATCAGAGTATATTTCTATTTAGAACTAAAGACAAGACAGGGACGGAGTTGAGTTAATAAGACTGTACAAATTTCAAAGCATTGAGGTACGTAACACGCCCTCCTCTCTTCATATCTTGTCTCGAATAAATGGTGATACAAGCATTTTGGTAAAAAAGAGAGTCAGATGGGAAAATATAGATTACTTTTGGTTGTAGAGAAACAGGAAAAAAGTTTCTTTGTTAGTCATCAGCAATTTTTAGTCAAAGAAAGGGTGATAGGGAGGAAGTCTGATTGCGAAGAGGGTAGATTAAGTTGGACAGAAATTTAAGGTAAGAGAGCAATACCAAGCAGAGCCCACATTTGGGGAAAAAATTTCATAAGAGAAGAGTCCCGACTTCAGTGACGAAAACGTTGTCAAAGGAGGAACCGTTTTAGTCACATGTCAACAATTAAGTAAAAATTTTAGTTGATTGGAAAGCCTGATAAATACAAGGCTGAAAAAAGAGGGGGAAATTATAATACTATAGTATAAGAGCAAAGAGAGGCATCTCATGTGTCTAGCTAGAAAAAAATTAATACATGAAGCAGTCGGAGATGCCGGTCCTGGTCGTTCCGGCCGTAAGTCACTTAGGCCGTAACATCCAAAACAATGTAAGACGTTATGTTTATGGTATTTAGCGTTATGTTTATGGTATTTACCATTATTATTTCAGGTTTTACGTACATCCCCAAGGGGCTGGTACTAAACACGGCGCCCATTTTGCACGTAAACGTGCTTACGGCCTAAATGACTTACGGACGAAACGACCCGAATGCAGAGATACAGGTGAGCACAGCTCATATTTTTCAATGGCTTATATATTATTTTGACAATACATTCCGAACATCGCAGGTTCCGTTGTATTATATCTGGAAATTATTATCTATGCTAGTTTGCTATTTTATTTCTAAGTTCGTCTTTAGCCTTCATGGCTATCTTGGTAAATGTTTTTAACTAGCTATAATATTCAATGTTTTTAATTTACTGAGGTGCCCATGTAGAGCCTCTAAAAAAATAAACTAAGATGAAGTACCTGTAAAGAAAGACTCGGAGAGGTCAAGAATTCCTTAACCTCAAAAGGCAGCGCCTGATAGGCAATAAGCCGATGTACAGGTGGAATGTTTTTCCTCTCTGAAAGTATGATGACACCGCTGATCATTAAGTCAATGATTAACGCTAAGACTAAGCTGGAATTGTCACTGACAAGAGGAGGGGGAAGTTGTAGCGGCAACAGAGTGCAATCTTTAACCAACGCATATGGTTTGTACGTACATAACCTCTGGATCAGCTTTTTATTTATATAAAAAACTGCTGCAGGTCACGCAAGTCATAAATCTTACTAAGTAAACAGAAATTCCAGATATTGACCAAAGCGCATCCTCCTTCCTTCTTCCTTCATCATCTTACCGTTCTGCAAATTTGACTCAGATCTGGACATATTTAGACATCGTGGTGAGATTCCTTTTCAGGGCTTGTATGGATTTGCCAGTGAATTAGTTTGAACAACTGCAAGGAGTCATGATTTCCTTAATTGGCCATACAGAATATTGGCTTATATACGGAAATA
>NC_089756.1:44876261-44981261 GCF_040412425.1 Macrobrachium rosenbergii | reverse complement strand
ATGCCCCAAAGGAATTCGATGTATCACTGTTATTTGTGTAAGTTTCTTTATCAGGTCATGTCTTCACCGAATGCGCTCTGCAGGACCCTCATTTTTAGTTTTCTGTGAAAGAAAACTATTGAGATGGCTACTATTTGTCTGTCCATCCGCACTTTTTCTGTCCGCCCTCAGATCTTAAAAACTACTTAGGCTAAAGGGTTGCAGGTTGGTATTTGATCATCCACCCTCCAATCATCAAACACACCAAATTGCAGCCCTCTAGCCTCAGTAGTTTTTATTTTATTTAAGGTTCAAGTTAGCTATGATCGTGCGTTTCTCAACACCATAGGGCAGGCCACCACCGGGCCGTGGCTGAAAGTTTCATGGGCCGCGGCTCATAGAGCATTATACCAAGATCACCGAAATATAGATATATTTTCGGTGGCCCTGATTATACGCTGTACACATATTAGTTACAACAGTCGCTGAATCGCACCACATATTTCATATAGCCAAATCTTCAGTATTACAACACTCAATAACCCGTAGGGAATTAGTGCCGTCAGTGCACCTCACGTGGTGTACTGTAGGCATTATTAAATGGTGTTTGCAGTGTCCCCTCGGCCCCCTAGCTGTACCCACTTTTTAGCCCTTTAATTTGTCTGCATTCCCTCTTCCTTCGTTGAGCAACTGTGGGGTTTTCTCCCAGTTCCAACTTTAGATCCTTGTACTTCATCTTTATTTTCTGGATCTCCTTATCTTGCTGACCAACTACTCCAGCTCCTTTTTTTCACTGTCTTAAGCGCTAAAGGTCCCAGACTTCACAAAAGCCAACACGCTCTCATCGTATGTCTCTGACAGTAAATGCAGATCATCACATATCTGTCACGGATGTCATACGTACAACACTGTAGCATAACTTTATCACCAACAGCCTTGTGAGTTTCAGGATCATATTTTAGAATACTGGTAGTCCCACCTGTCACATGTTAATTAAATAAGACTTATTTTCTCATTTAAATCAGGTGTTAGCTGTAGATAACAGTTTCTGTTAATTAATGCATCAGCCATATCGTCCTCCAGTAATCAAGTAATTTACATGAGATTGTCCACTCTAAAGTCACTTTCTAATTATTCAGTTTCGTTCGTAAGATACTCAGCAATGCAGGTCAAATTTGAGTCATCAGCAGGCTCGTCTCGAAAATTTTCGAACCTAACCATCCCTTATCAGGATTAATTAATCCTGTCCCTTATATCGTTGATCAGTTTTATCCGTCAGCACATTTATTGAGTTCTGAATTTATTTACTTTCATTCACTGTCAAAACAATTTGGATAGAACCACTACAGTTCCTTGATATTATCATCACTGGTGCCATCCAGGAATGCACATGTTTTATGATACCCTTCTTCACATTCACATCCTACTCAGTCGTTATTTTTCCTCTCGGATCTACAAGTGGGGTAAATCAACGTTCCTCTTCTGCTAGCAACAACGCGATTTCTTTGACACTATTTTCTAATGATGGTTTTACATGTACAACGCAAACACTTAAAAAAAAAAAATTTTTTTTTGTTCCGCTCAGAATGTACTCGTCTCCACATTCCCTTCTACCCAAATCGTGGATGGTCCAAAAAATATCCTCAACCCCGAGTGCCGAAAAATAATCAGTAACCATTACAAGGCCCAAAGACAATAAACAGACACGAAGAGAGCCAATCAGCAAACATGACTGAACTCCAAAAACTATTCCAACCATCAAGGGGTCTCTAGACCATCTTGCAACCGTGGTGAGAGCAAAAACACCCCAACAATCACGAGGACCATCGACCATCAGCAGCTCTGAAGGAATCCCAAGACCAGCAACAACCATGAAAAATTCCCAAAGACTAAAACAACCATTGACAAAAACCATAACATGGGCCAAAAGACTCAAAACAAACCGTGATGTTTCGACATTCTCGTGAAAAGCGTTGATGAATTATTGATACAACATTCGTTAACTCTGGGAACCTTTTCCTTAAAAAACAAAGAAAGCAGTTCAAAACTAGTATTTGATTACGAGTTCCTGCATTTTGCAAATTCACTGAAATGCATAATTTCAATCACAAATACCGTCATGATTCCTTGTTTATATGTAAATATTTTGGCCGAAAATTTACTGTCATTTGATAATGAGTCATCGTTGCCATTGTCATCTTACTGGTTTTTTTTTGGAGACCCTCTAACTGCTGTCTTTGGGTGAGAAACCAAAAAAATATTTGCATATTAAATACACTGTGGTTAAGAGCTCCATGATATTCAACTACATAATTTTTCGTTAAGGTAAAAAAAAGGTTTATATGATAAAAAAACGTCATGATTGTCTTGGAATCCTGTTGTAAAATTTCATGGATTGATGCGTCCGCCATTTTTCACGGATATTTCTTAGAATTACACTGCACGGAAGGTAGGCTACTGATGGCAAAGTGCTTAAATGAGTCATTTTCCGCTCTCGAATATCCACGTTGATTTATGTAAGACCTTAAGATTAATAATGCGGTACTTTGATTCAAGACGATACCTTTTCTTTTTTTTCTTTTTGCCTCTTCGGAAACATCCAGTTGTGGATTTTATTGAGTCAGACTGTTATATAAACCCAGCTTGAGATGCCATTTTCTTGATTACTGTAAACGAGCTTTAAGTCTTTGAAATCCTTTACTCATATTATAATTCTGTTTAAGGTCCTTCTATAGCCCTTCGTTGGGTGAGTCGGTAGAGCTGCGGACTGTTCATTTCTCGCTATAATGTGGTTCGGATTCCACAAGCTGTAGGTCCCGTTGCTAAGTAACCAATTGGTTCTTAGCCACGTGAAATAAGTCTAATCCTTCGGGCCAGCCCTAGGAGAGCTGTTAATCAGCTTAGTGGTCTGGTAAAACTAAGGTATACTTAAGGTCCTTCTATTCTATTCGCCTCATATTTTGTAAGAAAATGTCCTAGCATGCAAAAGGAAAACAGAATTTTGATCAAGTACACACCCTAGGACCCAAACAGAAGAGGAAACGTTGAAAGGTTCTAGGCGAAACGAAGTTGTGATAAAAACGGTTATGGCATAAAAAGCTGGTTATTCAAGAACATTATACGCTTACATGGATAAACTGGGCCCGCTTGATATGCCGAATGTGGGCCCATGGAAGGACCATCGAATATAAACCATAATGGTACATCTAGTACGAGAGGAAGTTTATTTCTACGATTTATTTAAAATATATTTAAACTACTCTAAAATCAAGAAACAATAAAACTGGCTATCGAAGACACTTGATGTAACTGAAAATAAATCGGCAAAACTAAGTTACAAACTTTTGCTAGTCATACGTAGGACAAGTTTTTAACAGATACCTTAGCTTTCAAGGATTTAAATACAGTCTGCTGAGTAACATAATAACTCCACAGTAGAAACAAAAAATTAGCTCTAAAAGTGCACAAAATAAATTAGCGCTAAAACACACCCAACGCAAATAACGCCTAGTCAAGCATTGGAGTTATCAGTGAACATCAACTGGAACCATTAACCGTTACCAGAACCTTTTGTACAAGTATGAGAGCTGTATGAAGGAATATCCCTTGTTTCAAACATGAAATTGACTGGTCTTTGGTGCGAACATGTTGGAAGACTGATTTTCGCAAAGGTATTTTCAGTGAAGCTAGGTTTTTGTAGGTAAAAAGGTGTTGGTGGGCCGATAAGAGGACCGCCAAAAATAAACACTTATTTATGGCGTTGGAAATATATTTTTGAAATATGCCTTTTTGTCCAAACTATTATCCTTCATTCTCTTCATATGACTAAACCAGCTTTTTTTACCAGTTTTCACTGTACCACCTCTCATCCATTCTTACCCGATACCTGCTATGCAAGCTCCGAATTTCAAGTCTCCACTTTTTCTTTTCCAGCTCATAATATACACAAGGGGAGCTAGCTCACAACCCTTTCACAGAGGCTCTGCTGCTTTTCTTGCTTCACATATTTCGTGACTCAGATAATCCATTGTATATACAGTACTTCCAAGTACTATGAGACAATCATTTCCGTTTTCCCCTTCCTTACTAATTCGTCACTCCATCTTGATGTATATCATATATATGATATACTGTATATATATACTGTACAGTAGATATATATATATATATATATATATATATATATATATATATATATATATATATGAAAACTTATAGAGCCATAAAAATACAAAAATGGTTACGAGACTGGACAAAAATGGAATTTCCTTTGCTTTTCGTTTGTCTCGAAACACTTTCGGGAGAGCCGGGTAGTGCCTCCTGCGTCACGAACCCACTTGCGTTTCAAGAAGTAAAGATCAAGGCTTAAATCATTTGTTCTATCGAGAATATTCATTTATACAATTACTATATAATGTCTTAGGAATTGTGATATTACCGCAGAAAGAGAAATTTTTGTAGCTACAGTATATATATTACCTTCGTCATTCCGTAGTAACAAAGTATCTGCTCAAAAAAATTTGCCCGCTTCTCCCAAAGAACAGTTAAAAGAGTATCTGCTAGATTCACAGACGTCCGAGCAAGTAGTATCACAATGAGCTGCATCCAATGAATTTTCTTTCGGCCTTTTACATGAGATGAAAACTGCTAGTCAGCTCCTGAGGTAAGTGACAGGATGCCAATGGTGTCTTTCACCTTTTATACCCAATGTGGAAAGGAAACCTGAAGTGGCACCGAAGGAATGTCAAGATCTCGTACGTTGGGTATCCTGGTATTTTGGTTTGTTTTTCTTCTGATTTGGTCACTTTGGTGCGAGTTTCTTAGGGTATAATGATTAATATTCTATTCTTTTTCCAATAGTTTCTTAAAAGTGTTGGATAGTCGTGGTTTTATAGATCTATATCGCTGTATGACTGAGTAACCGAGTAACCCCAGGCACTGTTCTGTCCTACCGTAGGCTGCATAGTAACCAAAGTCTATTCTGCCCCGGATAACGTAATCATCGTTTAGATCTCATGTAGGCCACTGTAGGTAACCTGTGCACTTATTCCTGAAGTTGAATTGTTGGTCATAGCTTTGGGCCACCTTAATTCTCTCTCAGATCTGGTTAAGCAGGTTGTTTACATTAGCCTAAACTGGGGTTGTACCCACACGGACACTACCAATGTTTATATGATTAGCCTTTTTGGTAAATGTAAAGCAGACGGTCTCACAAAGATATCGACCGTTGATATAATTTTTTGATGGAAGAATAGAGAAATGGGTGTTTATAATGCTGTACAGGTGAGATAATTTGAGAAATTTACTGAGAGAACGGAAATTGCACATCTTGTTTATATATTTGCTTTCATCCCTGAGGGGCTGGAACTGAACACAGCGTCCTGCAGGACTTAAGCCATGTTTAGCATCAGCACCTCCGGGATGAATGTAGAAACATAAACCGAAGATGGTAAATCTCTCGTTAGGCTATCTAGGTAAATTTTTCAAATGATCTCTGCTCTATATTGATTAGTCAAAAAATATAGAAATAAACAATATCTTCATGCGGATGTCTCTGTTACATGTACACCTTTATTATATTGAATCTTGTTCAGAAAACTTGATCCAGGAGTATTATGGTTTTCATCTTGGTACACATAGCCTGTGCCTTAAGAATTGCAAAACGGGCAAATCAAAAGAAGTTTAGTGAGTTGGAGCAGTTATTTCATGAATTGGTGTATTAAAATCCATTTACTGTAAACTGAAAATATAACCTGAGTATTGAAATGTCATCAAGTAACATTTATTGATTCTTTAAAATCCTCAACACTGGTTTTTTTGCTCATTTTGCTATGTTCATGCTATGAAATAGTAACTTATAGAAGGGCTTCTCTTCATTTTGTGTGTCCTAAGAGATATCATGTTTCAAACATTGGTATTTTTGTTTGGTGGGGGTTTCATACATTAGCCTCGTACATTAGCCTCGAAAACTACAACTGAAACTGGGTCAAATTGGTATTATTTAAATGATTACTTGAGGTTGGAAGTTTTATGTTGTGATCTCAAGTTTCCTAAACACAAGTAGTAAGCAAGTCACACCCATATCTTCAGAAAATTTACTGATATTGGAATTTTTTCCAATGACTTGTTACCCACTTGGATTTTTTTGTTTATGTAAAATGTTTTAGGAGAGTAGAGCTCCTGCTCAGAATTTGTTTGTCCAAGTACACTGTGGTCAAGGATGGATTATGGATCTGGAATGTCTTGTTATTTTCACTTAGAACTGTGAGGTACATGGGAAAATGTGAACTGTGAGGTACATGGGAAAATGTGAACTGTGAAGTGCATGGGAAAATGTCGAAACATGGTTGGTTTTGCTTTAAGTTTCACAGATTTTGTGGGATTTCAGAAATCAGTTGTTGCTTGAAAAAGCTAGCTTCAATTTGCAGTCATCGCACCTTTGGTGGTTGTGTTCTTCCTCAGTGGATTATTTTGGCTGCATTGCTAAATTCCATGCTGAATTTTGTCTTTCTCACAAAGATGCTCCTGTTTTTTGTCTTTCTTCTATAAATTAAACAAAGATGCTCAGACCACTGATTTTATTTTTGGCTAAGAACCGTGTTGTAGCAACGGGACCTAATTTTGGAGTGTCCCATTATAAGTCACCAGCAATTCTTCTATAAATTAAATGGAAGAGTAGAACTTATGGTAGTGTAGTGCTACAGTGAAACTTCATGCAAACGAAGAATAGACAAGGATATAATTTCTTGGTTAGTTATTTACAAGGTACCTTTTGGGAAGGTTTTCACCCTCCACCACGAAAGTTAATTTTGTTTGCGAACTGCTGGTTAATCCTCCACAGTCTGATATCCAGCATCTATGGACGATCCTGACCAGTCTGAAGATGTCTGTCTTACTGGTTGTTCTGATTCAGACTAAGGTAAGTTTATGGAATGTTTTAAAGCTAAGGACTTGGTGTCCTAGGTTAGGTTAGTTTTGGTTGGTTAGGGAACAGACTTATTAATAGTCTGTACAGTGCCATAAGTTAGGTTAGGTGATGGTCTAGGACTAGATGAGGACTGGGCATTGTAGACTAAGTTGTGGTGGGGTCATGAGAGGATGAGGCCCCCTCCCCCTGGGCTAGTTATAAGGACTTGGTCCCCTAGGCTAGGTTAGGTAAGGACACAGCCTCCAGGTTAGGTTAGGTTAAATCAGCCCCTGTATTTTACTTGATTTTTATTTTTCATCTTATAAAAATCTTGCTCTCCCACTGTGGTCCCTGAATTATAGAATACGGGCAGTCCCCGGTTATCGGCGGGGTTTAGTTTCTGAGGGTGTGATGATAACCGAAAATGGCGCTAACTGAAAATCGGCGATTTCGGCGCTTTTTCGGAGATTTTCAGGGGTTAACAGTGCCAGAAAGCGCCGATTTTCGGTTATCAGCGCCTCTGTTACATATGTATTGGTGGCAATGCCCAATTATCGGCGCCGATAAGCGGAAATCGGCGATTTTCGGTCCTGAAAATTGCTGATTTTCATCGCTAGACAAGCCCCATAAAACCGGATCGCTGTTAACCAAGCCCGCCGTTAACCAGGGACTGCCTGTATAATATAAGGGTGTGGTCCACTTTCTCTATAAGTACGTATTTTTTAACGAAATGATTGCCAGAAATATTTAGAGCACACAGTAAAAAATTTGAAAATTATATTTTTAAATCTGGAATGCCATAATGGTTTAGATTAAAATTTTACTCAAAAACTACTGGATTTTCCAACATTAAAGTCAGTTTTTCCCAAGATAAGTCTTGGAAATTTATAATGAATAAATTATGTTTAGAAATTGTAAATAAATAAAAGTATCATTAAAACAGAAAAATATATGTGGCCTAGTCACAAAGAATCATTCCTAGATTGACAGACTATGGTAGGCGAATCAACAGGCCTTAGTAACTTACGTGTTGCATGTCAGTATACCATTATTTTCATTATGCTCAAACTACCCTTACATGGGATCAGTATTGATTGAAAATTGCCGTGTGTTTTAAGGGTTTACCAGTACGTACTATATTCTACTTTGCCCTAGCAAGACAATTGTAAGCAATCACTTATTACCCCTTTGTTTGTTCCCACGGAAATACAAACCTTCATTCCTTACATACGATTTAGCTTGTGAACGCGAGCTGGAATGGCTGTATAAAGTTTACTGACAAGGTAGTTAATTATCAACAAGTAGGAGGAAGCCCGGCCCACTTGTTGGTTTGCACTCCTCTTTACTTTCGGCCATCTTCAAGTTCAGAGGTCTTACAGGACTTTGCCTAACTTTTGGTGTTCAGACTTTTGATGTTTAAACTTGAGTAATTCTCTTTCCTTTTTTGGTTTTGACTGTTTTCATTGTTATGATTCAAACCCATCGATCAAATGAGCCTTCTTGGAAGGAATTGTGATTAGTTTTCTTCACTGGTATGATTACTTGTTTTTATTGGACACAGTAACTTCTGGTAGTGCTCACAACAGCTGTGTCATACTCTGATATACAGTACAGTACTCAATAATACTGTATATTACCTTGCAGTTATGAAAGATGTGGCCACTTAGAAGTTCCGTGAGAGCTTGGTTTCCTTGATTATGGTAATCCTGCTGCCGCATCCTCCCTTTGTTTGCTTGGAAACAGTGGGCCATGTAGTCTCTTTTCTCTGATCATTGTGGCATAGCCTTCGTAAATTTCTCGACAACCCTGCAGACAAGGTGAGTTTCAACAGTGGTGAAGGGAAGATATAGGCATTCTCCTTCCCTTCTACACTTCCTGCGAGTTTAGAGTGGGGGAAGTTTGCCCCATGTTAGAAGGTTCATCACGCTTCTTGTGGTGCTTCTCTCCCATCGGAGTAGGACGTGGGTCTCATTTGCAGATAGTGATTGATTTCCTGGGTGGGGTTGACCTTGAGTGCCATTTTTTTAGACCTGAGAATTCTTCAAGTTGAGTTTTCTCATTGTGAGAGAAAGGGGCACGATGACATTTTATGCAGCTTGTTCGGTCCATGTTTTCCTAGTCTAAGGACTTTGCCTTCTAAGGACTTTGTCTATGGGCAGCAGCAAGTTTGGAGTGTTCTATGGTTGGATTACCTTAGTAACTTCAACCTTTCTCACTGCAGTCTTTTGGGATGTCATTGAGAGTGGTTTGCATGGCTTGTTCACTTGGACCATCAACTCGTGTTTACTTGTTCTACTGGTTGGGATATGGTTGCCAGTAGTCCAGGAGTGTTCTCAATCTTTTCTTGGTCAGGTGACTGTGGTAACAGGGAAACCCTTTTATTCTTCCCCAGTGATCCTTCAGAATCACACAGAGAGGGTTTGAGTGACCTTGAATCAAAGTTTTGTCAGGCTAGCAGTTGTTCTTGGTCCTTCCATGGTCAGACAGTTGTGGTGACAAGGGAACACCTTGCTTGCTCTTTCTTCGACTCTTCGGGGCCATTAGAGATGGGATAAATCGACCTGGTCATGTGGCTCACACTCTATCAGACTGGATTGTTAAGTAGTGACAAGTATTGTGTCCATCGTCTCCTAACCTTAGGCTTTTGATGTTTTCAAGTGGGGGAAGAGGAGGGCTGCTATTTCTGGCTCTCCCCATAGGACTCTACCCATAGGATGTCTTGATAGGTTTCCAAAAGTCGGTCCTTTCAGCGGAGGGGACCAACATGGCTCTCTCAAGCAGCACTATGAGTACTGCTGCACCCATTGCTCTGCACGTAGGTGCAACTGCAACCCCGAGTCCTCTGGTCCAGTCAGAGTTCTCAGACTGCTGGTTAGGGACCCCCTACTTGTGCAACTGCTGTTCCAGGGTTCTTTGATTCCTTGGGTACTGGTACCAGTCCAGTTAGCAAGGCTGACCAGTCCGGCCAGGGTTCTAGGACCCTCTGCAGTTGACCAGTATGACCATGCATGAATTGAACTTACAGGTGTTCACTCTCCCTCCCCCTTATGGTTTTACTATGGGAACAGGCCGGGGGTCCTGGGGAGGTGACAAGACTGGACAGTCCAGTTATCCAGGGAAAAGTAGAAGGGGTTCCACTTTACGTCCTCATTCTGTAGAAGTCTCGGCTTAGAAGGTTTGGCATGATCACGGAGAACCCTCATTCATGTTCGTATGAGCTAGTACACTCTTAAAAACCTGTGGGCACATCGTCATCCCATGTTGCCGGCCTTACACGGCCTTGCTCACCTAGTAGAGGTGTGGCCTGACCAGGTTAAGTTAGGGTGCCAGGGACCGTTTGCCTTTTAGTTTTTCTTCTTCATGTGTGTATGAGGTATGGGAGTAGGAAAACATGGGGTCAGGATGGGAATATGTACTTGTATCGATCTTAGAATCAAACAGATGGTATCCCCGAGTGTCGAACAGTCTGTTTGGGGTTTCAGCAGGCTTCCTTCTCCTGAGGAAGGAGCATCTTTGTATGCTAGTGTCTGGAAGGACTTGAGGGTCCGGTGAACCAGGATTTGGATACCTAGGTGATGGGGCTGCTTTTTCAAGGGAGGGTGGGGCATTTTCTGCAGATATTTTTCTACCACACTCTCATTCATGTGAAAGTAACAATTCAAAGAGTTGTCTATTATGCATATTAAGGCATTTTTTGCCAGGGATCTTTGATCCTTCACTGTAAAAAATGTGGCACCTTCTACAGGGAAGTGATGAGAGGGGAAAGGCTACAGCCAAGTTTTTTTTTTTTTTGTCAGTGGGCACACACTACCTGTGAGCCAAAGTGTGTGTGGGGAGATGGGATGTAGGTTTTCACAAGTCCCTGAACAAGCTTTGGTACTGAGTCACTGTTGGCACTGATGATTTGACCAGCTCTGGGTACTACTACGCTCTGTTCAGAATGAAGAAAAGACTGTGGCAAAGTTGTTTTGTTTGAATAACAATGCCTGTCTTTTTCAGGCAGTGGCCTATAGGTCCCAGACCTATAAGGCACTGCAGTTGAACTTTTGGGTGCTATTGGCCCTCTCTCCTGGACAGAGGAAGTTCTAGATTTCCTTGCTCCCTTTGAGATCCCCAGACTTATCCTTTAGGGAGTTTTCATCTTACTTTGACCACTCTTCAGTATTTTGAAAGGTGGTAAGCGAAAGAAGAGGAAGGGAGAATGCAAGAGCAGCATTCTTTCCTTTCAGCTGCCATTTATAAGGTGTCCTTTGAGTCATTTTCCTATGGTTGTGACATTCATCGGTGAACTGAAGAATAGATGCCCTAGGGGAGGGTATCAACTCTCCTTTTGGTTCCTGACACCAAATTCTCCTTCTTCCTGTCCATTCCTTGCTTTGTTCTTGGCTCGCAGTAGGACCTCACCTTCATTAGAGATGCATGCAGTGCTAAAAATTGGCACGCGAGAAGTCGTGAGGAAGCGACTTCTTTCAGGATGGGCACTTTTGAAATACATCCTTTGTTCTTTTCAGGTGTGCCTCTGCATTGCTCTCAGGAGGAAAAGGTCTCTAGTACAGGCCTTTCGATTGCCTCCCCCAAAATCTTATGAAGTGCCCTTGATGGTTCAGGCGGAACTCTTTCATGAGAGGTTAATTTTTTTTTTTATTTCACCACATTCTGGATATTTTTGGCTTAAGCTGAGAATAGCTGATTTTGTAACAAGACTGTCGCTTGCTGGAAAACAGATTTGTTCCTAGGGGAATACAAACCAAATCCTTTTATGTAGGAGCATTTCCCAGTGTGAGCTGGAATAGGTCACTGAAACTTGGTAACAAGGTTAACTGGCTTTAAGTGGGTGTATAGCTTGAACTTCCCACTCCCTTGTCATCAAACACTTTTCCTTTGCTCTGCTCATGGTTGAGTTAAGATTTGTCTCGCTGGGTTCTGACTGACCATCGAGTTGAAACTTTCATTTTTTTTTTTTTAATCTGAACAAAGTGAAAGGCATGAAGGATGTATGGTGGTGTTTGGCTGCTTTGTGTCCTTGGTGTTAGTGTGACCAGTTTTGTTATTCAGTATTGATAGGTTCTGTGAAAAATGTGCTGGAGTGGAGATGTTCAGCAGTAGCAAAAGATGATTGCTAGTTTCTTAGATTGGGATTATTCTGCCTTCATTTACTGCTGAATCTTTTCAGCTTCTTCCTCCAGGGCTGACTTCTCTTTGTCGCTCCCTACCTTCGGCATGGTTTCCTTTGGTTTACAAGGGCAGGCAACAGCCCTATGTTTTTGGACAATGCTGACCCAGGTGTATGTGCCTAGTTCTTCCAACATGAGACATTGGTATGTGTTTATGGTTCGCCATTGCTCATCAGTTGGCAGCTTTGCTACAGTAATGATAAACATTTTCATCCCTTGGTATTATGTGTGACCTATCACTGCTGTTTCTGCTAAGGAACTCGGCATTATTGAGTTTTTTGTAGGCAATCATCTTGCCTGTGGAGATATCCCCATGGTATCGAATACAGGCTGTAATTCTCTGATACTACTTCTTGCCTCGACATGTTTCCTACTGTATCCAAGGAGAGTAAGACTCACAGACAGAGTAAGGTGAAGAAACATGAACGCATATCTTCCACTGCCTCCTCGTTGTTGAGCTCTTCCTCCCTGCCATAATCCACCTCTTTTCCCTTCTATGGGAAGAAGAGATCTCAGAAGCCCTCTCACAAGAAATTCCATCGGATTTCGAGTGAATGCTTTTCCTTCTTGTGGGGTTGGAAATAGCACCCACACTTGTGGAAGGGATATGAGCCACAGGTTGGGTTAACAGAGGACTCTCTGAGAGTGCTCTAGAACCAGGGTCTCCTTGTTTACTTCTGAGACAACAGGACTGTTCTTGACTCTTCCTGGCTTGTATTACTCTTGTATGGATGTTGCAGGAGTCATTACTTCCCTGCTTATGATAGTGATCAGGAGCATGGCATTACCAAGTGGAAATTCAGCATCCGAGTCAGTTAAGAGACCATCCTCCCATGCAAGCCTCCTTCATACTAGGAATGGTTTGTATTTCTGTTCAGATAGATACAGGCAGTCCCCGGTTTACGACGGTTCCGGCTTACGACGTTCCGAGGTTACGACACTTTTCAAACATATTCATCAGAAATTATTTCCTGGCTTACGACGCATGTTCTGGGGTTACGACGCGTCGTACGCCGATCCGACGGAAGAAATATGGCCCCAAAACGGCAGAATAATCATAATTTGAAGGTTTTTTGATGTAAAACTCAATAATAATGCAGTTTACATCGTTTTCAATGCACCCAGAGCATTAAAAGTAAGGTTTTCTTATGATTTTTGACGATTTTCGACGATTTTCCGGCTTACGACGATTTTCGGGTTACGACGCGGCGCAAGAATGGAACCTCCGTCGTAAACCGGGGACCGCCTGTACCAGATTTTCAAAGGAATTTGTTTTTGACTAGAACCTTTCACCATAATCCCATCTTCACCTCCCCACAGAGTCTCAGATACCCAAGAAGAAACTGCTTCAGGATGACAGGTGATTGGGCACTTACCCCATTCTTCCACGAACCACCAGTGAACTACCTTATTACCAGGTTGCAGTGATTGTTTCCATGTGAACAATATTCCTACATAGAAGTCTCGTGCTTGTATATCTAGGGAAAATGCTATATAAATTCCTTTAAAAATTTGGTATTTTTATGTCTTTTCTCCCCTTTGGGGAGTTAGATGTACATTCTCTCCACTATCATCTCCATGTACTCATTTTCCCATCAGGTCTTCTTTCTGCCACTTTCATATCAATCTTTAAGATCTCAGTCTATTTTCCAGCTTCTGGACATCACATATTTGTGCCACTTCATTCATAATATAGTCCTCTGTCCCTGCTTAGGTCATGAATCTTAACATTCTTTAGTCACACCTTGTTGAACTGTCCATTTTGCATGTCATTGCCTGTGTTACAACTGCATAGAGTGTTAAAGGCAGTACTGTAATTTTAAGTTAGCCGAGATATGCTCATATGTGATAAAGGTAAGTATTTGAAGTTTTGAGCATTAGTTTGCATATTTGTGTGAATCAATTAGGATTATATCATGAATTTTTCTGTTACTTTACATATTGTCATTTAACTTTGGACCTGGCTTCATAACAAAAGCTAGCATATATTGATTTAATTGTGATGTTGGTGTATCTAATTTCAATAAATATACTGTATATATACGCTCAGCAATGATCTTAGATGACTTGATAAAAAAAAGCATATCCTATAAAATAAGCAGAAGTATTATTTCTGTGTATTATTTCTGTGTATTGTAAGGAAAATTATATGAAAATTAGTTTTGGTAATGCTCATATATAAATTATATCCTATAATTTTTTGGTGTGTGGTAAAAGAAATGATACACCATAGAATGAAAATAGTATTTTGCATGATTAATAAAGGCACTGTTTTGATATATACTGTATGGCTAAAATTGTCACTGTTACCCATTTGAAGTTTCCATGGTTTTTGTAACTGATATATCTCAAAATGAAACTATTTTTCTTGCAGGGAGGCTGAGGGTATTAAGAGTCGTCTGAGCAATTGTTCCCAGCTTGTGGGTAATAATGAAGCATGGGCCATCCAACACCAGCTCCAGGTAAGTGTGTTTTTGTCTTTTTTTAACAATTTTAATTTTGTAGTAATATGAGTGGATGAAATCTTTCCATCATCTTTTACATTATTTGTTCTAAGTCGCAGTTATTTTGGCTTGTGTTGTATTATGTACTTTACTGCAGCTAGATTTGAATGCCTATTTATTTAGTGTCTGAAAAATGTTTGCCATATTTATGGGGCTTTATACTTGTATGGGCTGCTTGGTTATGTTTTTTCATGAAAGTAAAATAACTGATGGAATTAGAAGTTAATTTGCATTTTTGAAATGAACCTTACGTCTCCATTGTATAGCTTTTACTTCCCCACCAACAGAAGTTCGACAGATTAAAACAAAAAAACGAGAACACTCAGTTTTCTATGAATACAGTATCCTTCCTCTATCCATTTACTTCCCCCACCAGCAGACTAGTAGGTACAAAAACCTGCAGCCTTTAGTCTACTTCTGTTGCTGGCTGCGGTAGGAGTTCAGCAGATGCACTCGTTTTTTTGTTGGTTTGCCCTTTTGTTTTGTGAATATTTGTTCAGTACAGTCATGTAAGGTAAGAGTTCCTGTAATAGGCATTATTCCAGTTTTATTGCCCTCAGTACACAGGATGTTTTGCTGAGGGAAAAGTTATGATTTGATAACTATATGATCGTAATTAAACAAAATGCCGTAATTGATTGTTAACGAAGAGAGCTTGTTAGGTTGTAGAAACAGCTATAATATAGAGGATAATACTAGTAAGACTTAAGTTAAAAGGATGCATGTCTTGTCTGCTTTCCCATTTAGTAACTGGTTAGGTCCTCTGCTACTTCTCTTTGATATGTTACTCCAAATGGGCTTTCCATCAATTCAGGGCATATTGTATTATTATTTTAAGTGTTTTATTTTTGCGCAGACCCTCCCAAGAGTTTAGGTAAGTTCGGGTTGTTTCCTGCGTTGGAGGAACGGTTGGTGCCCCCGCTTCTTATTGCCTTGTCCGTGGCACATCCTATCTCACTCCCTTGTTCCCTCATGACTTGGAGTGATAGGGAACGGGGACATGTCAGAAAATGTTGCAGATCTGTGCCCGTTGTACCCTTCCTTCAGTTGGCCTGACGTCAGTGCAGGTGTCGGGCTTTGTTCGCAGAATGATATCTGTCGTCTTCATCACGTATAAGTTTGACGGCATCGGGACATTTTGTTAGTAATGATTCTGCTTGTCTTTCAGATAATGTTAGTAGAATGAATATTTGTAAGGATCGTTCGCGGTCTAGGACTAGGGTTAAAGATCCTGTAGTTTAGATGTGTGTAGAGGTTCTTCCTCTTCCTGCATTTCTCAGGATTCATTGGCATATGCAAGAGGTGTGCGCCGTACAGCCTCCTGTGCCTAGCTCAGTTTTTTGCCGCAACACCACACATCCTTGCATATCTCTTCTGTGCGGTCTGCCTATGTGAAGGTTTCTTCTGTTGGTTAGTATGCAAGGCTCCGCTCTCATTCTTCGTTACCTGTGCATGCTTCATCAATGCAGTTTTCAGCTGCACATGCGCCACCTATGCGGCTGTCTCCTGTACTGATAGTGCCTGCACTACCTTCAGCTATTCTGTATTTGTCAGCACATTCTTCACTTATGCGGCCAGTGTCTGTGCTACCATCGGCTTTCACCCCTGCGCCTAGTGCTTACTGAGCACTCGAGTTCTATTAATCTTCGCTCTCGGTCTCCCGTGCATCACATTCCCATGATGTATTACTCGAACTCTCAGAAGGACTTTGGAGGTGCTTCAGGTTTCAGACTTGGACTGGCAGTGATCTTTCTCAATTTGCGCTCTTATGCATGTGCGCTTATCACTTTTGTGTTTTCACTTGTGCTTTTCACTTGCGCTCATATCGCCCGTACGCCTTTAGTTGGCACTCATATGCATGTGTGGCTATAATCCGTGTGCTTTCGATTGCACATCAAGTGATTGCGCTTTTTATTGTGTGTGTGCCTGTCGCCAGTGCACATTTCTTCTGCTCAACTATCGCCTACCTATAGAGAATCTTGGCAGTGCGCTATCGTTTCGGCTTACATTTAATGAGGCAGATGGTTGTCATTAGTAGTCGCAACATTCTGTTTCAGGGATTTCGACTCCTTTTTCAGCTGAGGGAGTTTCTATTGGTAAACAGTTGGTTACTTTTATTTTTCCTTACTTCCCCGTGGTTTAGGAATGTTCTTGTTATTGTGAGATTTTCCTGATCAGAATTTAGGACATTTGGTTGAGCCAACAGGTTTCCAACCAAATCGTTAAATTTTAGCCGGAACAAGTGGTTTTTTTATTTGAGCTGGAACAAGTGGTTTTGTTGGCTGTGATCAAAGAGGAGTTTTTAACCCTCAGTGGAAGCTTATCTAGAGTTAGTTCAGTGCAGTCAACTGCTGCTTTTCTGCCTTTGAGTGTAGTAGTCTTTGCCCCAGTTTCTCTGGTGTATTTTTGGTAGCTAAGAATTATTCTTCTTCCTTTTCTGTGGCTGGAGGGCAATTGCTTGTACTTCTGTTGATTGATGAAACAAGTTTCAGATATATAACCAGTGTATAAGTGGTCACAATTTCTTTTTGAAGAGGTTAATTGCTTTCTGTAAGGAGAGGTTAATGTATGATTTTGTGGAAGTAGAACCTTACTTTGAGATGTGGCTTGTGTATGTTCAAGACTTTAATGCAATTCATGTAAAGGGAGCCCCACTAAAGATATTTCTTTCTGACCACCATATATTGGAGAAAGAGAACTACTTCGTAGTGTAGGGGTCTCTTTCCAAATATGTGGGCAGCATTGGGGAAGGACTAGTCCCTGCACAGGTTTTTCATTTTGGAGTTAAAGATATTCTCACTGTTCAGGGTTTTTCTTGCCGAGAAGTCTCTCCTTCATTTGCGGTGTTTTTTGCCACTGATCACTTATAAGAGGTTGTCAGTCCTTATAAGAGCTCTTATTAGTGAAGTAGAGGCCTTTGCGTTGAGATCATATGATTTTGGGAAATTTTGGCCGGGCAAGAATCGAGCTTGAGTTTCTGTTACCTGAACGTGGGTCTGTGATTAAGGTTGATGTTAGTTTAAGCTCTCATGGGGAGAAGAATCCATCTTTTTGATACCTCAGTGTAGGTCTGGGTCACGATCATGGGAGACCTAGAATTTCAGGAGTTTAACCAGTATTGGTGGAAGTCTTTCACCTATTATCCCCAATTTTTAGCTATCAGAGGAACTTCAAGCACTGTGTGTGTCAAGTAGAGCATAATCAGCATTGTTAACAGACAAATCATCTTCCTTCTTTAGGTATACAGTATATATATATTGATGCACTGGCGGTGCTCATTCCCGAGCGCCTCAATCAACTTATGAGCCCCTGGCGCCGATTCCTGAGCACCCGACACCTGTTCCAGAGCGCTTGGCACTACCGAGCCATACTTGACTCCCTCCGCTGAATGCCTAAATTCCTTTCTCGGATTTTTTCTTTTTGAGCATTGTGTTTGCAGTCTGTATGAGGTATCATGGAGTCCATGCAAGGTGTCATCGCAATAAGAAGTCAGTCCTGCCCTGATGGCCTGTGGCTGTCAAGTATCGGCAGGGTCGCCAGCTAGTCCACTTACTTGTCTGCGAGCCTGCACAATGTTCTACAAGTTTGTTCGGTTGTGGAGACGAATCAGACAGTCCTGTTGTCCATTCTCCAGGTGTATTGGATGGAGTTTCTGGACATGTAGGATACTCCTTCTCCTGGCTCCATCACTTCTGAACCCAATCGTTTCGCCAGCCTTGAGAATAAGTTTGAACAACGTTTAAATCTGGTAGAGAGCACAGTGCGTGTCCTGATGGACAAGTTTGAAAACAATGCTAAAGGTGAAGTGTCAGTGGAGGAGGCGGCTGCTTGTCCCGCTGATTCTCCTAGGCATCGTTCCCTGCCATACTCCCTGCTACCTGGGAGAAGTCATACTGGTAGCCCAAGGGAGGTTAGTGGGGTCTGCCTACGGGCAGTCTTCCCCTCAGTCCAGCCTGTTGCATCCCAGGTTGCGACTAGAGACAGCCACTGGAAAGGCATCTCGGAAGTACATCGGTTTTTGTCAAGGTCTTAAGAGTCCTTGCCTTGTAAGAGCCGTCTTCGTCGCTTCCCTGATGAATCTTGCCCGCTTAAGAGGCGTTTCTCGGGTAAAGATCAGTCTCCGCATCTACCTTACAAGAGGAGGGAGCCCTCCTTCAGTCCTCAACCTTTGTGTAGCAAGTGGGACACTCCGGAGCATTTCTCCTTTCCTCAGCGCCAGGAGCGAGGTTCCAGCTTGCTGCACATCTCAGGTGAGCAGCGCCAGATTTTGCAAAAGCGCCTTGTTCCCTCTGAATGTCCTGCATTGGCGGAACGCTTTGATGAGCGCCATGAAGCAGACAAGCACCCTGTAGCAGCCAGGCGCCCTGATGTGGCCAAGCGCCCTGATGCAGCTAAGTGCCCTGAAGCAGCCAAGCAGCCTGCCACAGTCAAAGTGCCCTGAGGTGGTCAGATGCTCTTTTTCGTCAAAGCACCCTGAAGCTTCCGATCTTCCCCTAGCACTTGAGTCCCCTCAAGACTCCAAGCACCCTGCAGCTTCTGATAATCCTTCTCCTGTGTTGGATCCAGCTCTTGAGCCTTTGCAACGTAAACTGGATAATATCCTTCATCTTTTACAGAAACCTGCAGCACAGACAGCTCCTGAATTAGACCCAGTTATGCCTCCGATCTTGTCTGAAGATGAAGTGGAGCAGGATTCGTCTTCTACATCGTATGCGACACTCCTCTATTTCCTTCTGCAGCAGTTCCTGGAATTTTTCACTCCGTCCTCTCCTTCCTCTCCAGCTTCGTCATTCTTGATGAGCAATCAACCCGTGGATTTGACGAGACTTTCTAAGATGGTTCTCTCTTCTTCGTCGAAGAAAGCTCTTTGCCAAGTAGAGAACTGGCTTTCCAAGAAGAGGGACCAAGGGAAAGCCTGTTTTAGTGTTCCTCCCTCTCGTCTCGCACGTAAGCAGTACTTGTCGTATGCAGCGGGAGAAGCTCCTTCCCTGGGAGTGGCTGCCTCTTCCCAGGGGGACTTTTCTGTGCTCATTGACTCGGGGTGTAGGTTGGCTCTCGCTTCGGCCAAGACGTTCTTTTCAGCACAGGAGATGGATCATCTGTTTGAGAGTTTGTTCAAGTCCTTCGAGGTGTTGAGTTTTCTCGACTGGTGTTTAGGAGCAGTTGCCAAGAAGCTTCAAGATCCTGCTTTTTTGGGTGATGAAGTCTCAGACCTGTTTAATTTTCTCTCCTGCGCAGATAAAGCCGTTAGAGATGGCTCACAGGAATTAGCTGCCCTTTATGCCATGGGCGTGCTTAAGAAGCATGAACTTTGGGTCTCATTCACATCGAAGAGCGTTACGGCCCCATAGAAATTGGCTCTCCTTTTTTCCCCTCTGGATAAGCAACATTTGTTTCCACAGCCCACCGTAAATGAGATTGCAGTGAGTCTACACCAGAAATCAACGCAAGATTTGTTGACCCAATCGACGAAGTGCCAGAGGGACTGGTCTGCCCTCTCAGTTAAACCTTCATCTCCTCTCGAGCAACCAAAACCGTTTCGCGGAGGGAATCAGAGGCGGCACTCCAGTTCCCGAGGATCAGTTAGATTTGCTCCCTGAGCAATCAAGAAGTCTTCTTCTGCCAAATCATCCTCTCGCAAGTGAGAATTTAGCCCTTCATGCTCCAGTAGGGGCCAGGCTTTGTCTCTTCTGGGAGAGATGGAGAAAAAGAGGAGCGGATCAGTGGCTTACTCCATAGGATTGGAGAGGCATTCGGTCTTATCGAAGGAAGTGTCCTCTCTACTGAGCAAAGAAGCAATAGAAGTAGTAAAAAAGGCAGACTCGAAAGGATTTTACAATCGCCTTTTTGTAATGCCCAAGGCTTCAGGGGGTTGGAGACTGGTTCTCGACGTAAGTGCTTTGAACGTCTTCATAGAAAAAACAAAATTCAACATGGAAACCATTCACTTAGTTCTCGCTGTAACTCTTTTTGGGAACCTTGGTTGATTTAGTTTTGCCTTGAAAGCTGTTTGAGTCTTTATTAAAGCCTCTTAAAGCAATTCAGCCCTCTCTTGGTAGCTCTAGGACCTGTGATATGTTAAGAGAATTACACGTGTTGCACAATGCTGACGCTTGCATTGAAGATACTAATCTTTTGGTCCTGACCTATGTTGAGAATATAATAGTATCTATTTTGAAGTTTTTCCCCTCTCAGGGTTGTTAAATGCAGACTGGACCTTATTTATAGATAATGAGTTTGACACTCTTATGCCAGATAGGGCAATTATAGTATACTCAAATAGAGTTATGTCCAAAATGCTCTGCCCCCCTTTTCTGTTAGCTGGTCACCTTGAGTTATTACCTTTGCTGGAGGTAATTATTCATTATGAAAACTTAAGTGGATGTAAGTAATAGTAATGGAAGGTACTCAACACCCAAAGGCTGGCTGTAGACAGTGGGCTGTGAGCATCCCCTGTTATACACCTGTTTGAGACTAAAGGAAGTCATCTTTTTCTAATTTGTGGTTTACCAGAGTGAGGTCCTCTATCTTGGGCAGGGACTCCAAGCTGTTCCCTGGGTAAGTCTAGACTGTAATGCTTCCTACTCTGCTAGGCTCAGGAAGTCATCAGGGTATTAGGGCAATTTTGTAAGTTTTATCTTGGCATTGATTACCCCAGGTGACCAGGAAAGGCAGGGTTTCCAGTTTCTTTCAGTGGTGGACGCAAGCAACCGAGAGATGAAAGTTTGCTTCACATCGCACAAGCTACAGATGACTGCCTGGTATGGTTCTCTGTTCTGGTGCGCTCAAGGTGGATCTCGAAGTAATGCCATTGTCAGTGCTGAGAGAGAATCTACTAGTCAATTCTTCCAATACCACTGGTCAGGGAGTACGTCATGTTCCCATGCCAAAGGGTTTTTCCAGCACAGATACCTCTATAAACAACGTGGTAAGTTTGCGTTGTTTCTCAAACATGAGGAAACTTCTTGGTAGCAGCTTTTAAGGCTAAAGAACCATGTTGGCTTTGTCTATAGGCTTGTCTGAGGACAAAGAATCTAATGTTTTTCAGGGTGTTAAAGTGGAGTTCCCCAGGTCTCTGTTACGTACTTTACCTTGGAATCTGAATATGATTCTTCAGTTCATTATTTTGTCAACCTTTGAACTGTTTAGAACTAACTCCTAGTAAAGAAGTTTCTATGGAAATTTCACAGTAGGCTTAGACACAGCTAAACATTTAGAGAGCCACAATCTTAGTTAGATAAGATAGGCCTTGCTAAAGACGAGGCAATTATCGTTGCCTTATTTTGAGCTAAGTACAGTTTTGGGCTAAGCCCTTTCCTACAACAGTATCTTTATCTAGCCTGGAGTCACTAGGGCTTGAGGAGCTTGACCCCTTTGGGGCCCAGTACTGTTTGTAAGGGTTGTTGGAATTGCACTTACAGAGTTAAACCTGATGTAAAGGTTCTGTCTTGAGTGATATGGAAACCGGAGCTTCCTAAGAATAAAATGCAGTGTCCTTTTGGTTGGGTCTTCAGTTAAGGACCTTCATGCTACTTTTTAACTATAATGGAAGGTAAGCCACTGGACATGTGAGCAATGGCTACTTTTAAATTTGAGCACTTATTCTTTGATAAGATATTAAAGCCACTCAGTGGCAAGGTAATCTTGTACTTGGTTTGGCTTATCTTCATGGTGCAAAGATTAAATATGATTATTACAGAGCATTAATTTCTCTGGTTTGTGTAGGGGATATTATGTCCTGAATGGATAGGTAGGGCTTTTTGATCTACTGCACTTTAAACCTGGTTGTGGTTTTTGGAAAGCTTGAAGGTGCTCAGTGTTGAGTATTAGAAGTGTACCTTTTTCAAACATTTGCGCTTGTTAGTTATCCATCACTGGCTCTTCAGGGTTTTGGCACAGTAACCCTACCCCTCCTTCTCCTGAAGGGGGCATCCTCCAAAGAGACTTCAGCTGTCTTCATGATGAGGATCTCGTACCTGAGTGACAATCCTCCTAAGGTGACATTAATATCCTATGGATTGAGTTTACTGAGTAAAACAAACTTATGTACAAATATTTTGTTGTTAGCCCTCAAGGGTTTACTGATTTTCACTTTGTCCACCTATGTTTCAAATGTGGGAATCAGTTATATAATCGAGAGGTAAGATTCAAGTACTTACACCTCCATTATATAAAGTGCTCTCCCTACCTCCCCACATTCAAAGTGGACAGAAGTGGACTGAAGGCTATGGATGCTTGTACCTATTAGTCCCCTTGTGGGGAGGTAGGGAAAGTAGATGGATAGAAGAAGGATATCCATAGGAAACCGAGTGTTCTCGTTTTTTGTTTTAGTCTGTTGAACTCCTGCTGGCGCAGAAGTAAAAGCTGTATAATGGAGAGGTAAGTATTTAGAAAATAAATCTTAAATCAAGTATTTATATATTATACTTTAAAAGAGGTAATGGCAATGAGAGATTTGTTGTAATGGTATGGCACAGTAAAATCTACCAGTAATTGCCCCTTATTTTTGGATTTCTATAGGTAGTAGACAGTTCCTGCATCATACATACATTGATTTAACAAAATATTTAACTAAATTAACAGGAATAGGATGGGAAGGAGGGGGCTATTTAAGAGTTCATTACTGGTGTAAAGTAGGATAGTGTGCAACTGAATAGTGCTTATTGTCTCGGTCATCTTTTTGATAAATTTATAATCTTATATACCCATAGAAAATATTGATTGCATTAATTTTATACATGTAATTTGTGTTTCAACAAAATATGACAAGTATATATTTTGAATTTCTTTAGTATGACTGGATTTACCTTATTCTATTTTATTTTCTATTGGATTGTAGTACAGTACTTTATTTTAATTTTTTATCTTATCCGTGTAAAGGGAAATATTTAGTTGCAAGCCTTATCATCTCATGAGTCACTGTGATATGAAACCACAAAAGTTTGTGTTAACAGTCAAGGCAGTATTTGTTTCTTGGCACTGAAATCAGTTGTCCGTAGCCTATAGGTTAACCTTGCATACTTGACGTCATTATAAGATCCACCATAAATTTCCTCCTTTTTTTATGAGAAAAGCTTGTCTGATACACTGGGAAATACAGTATTTTGAAATGCTGGTATGGTTAATTATATTTTTGTTTTTAGGTTGTTTGTGGACAGTTACTTGTTCACTGGATTGAGGTTGCACTCGACCATGGAGTGGAACGTGACCTTTGGAACTTAGGCTTCAGAAATACAATTACACAACTCCAAGCACAAGCAAAAGATAAACAGGTACGTAAAGTACTTTTATGCTTATATTTGAGTTTTAATAAGATTAAGGAATAGTAGTTACTATTTATCTTTGAAAATTTTTTAGATATTACTTTGTTATAAATTAAGAATAAAGTAGTCATTGAAAGACTAGGAATTTGCCTTGGTATTTAAAATAACCAAGGTAATTGCTGTCATGAATGTTCTAATCATTTTTCATCTATAGGGAGGATCATCAGAAGCCCGAGATCTCCTTGGATGGTTCCTAAATTCAGCCAGTGGCTTCTACTTGCAACTTTTCAATCAAATATGCTCAGAATATGGCCTTGATTTACCTTTCAGAAGGTAGGTCAGTTGTTTAACATTTTGTGGAAAAAGTATTTCCAGATTTATGTTATGGAGGTACCACTGACAATTTGCCATATGTGGCACTGAAGATGGTGGTAAAGGTTCTTTACAGTGCTCCTTGAGCTGTCTGTAGCTGCATTGCTTTCGTTATACTTTCTGTCCATTCCCTTTGGTCTCCTCCCACCTATTAATCCAACTTTACTTTGCTCTAATTTTCACTTTTCAGTTTAGTTACATATTGAAACTTCTTTATAACAAGAGCAAGTTTATTGAAGATATATATACAGTAGTCATATGGTATTGTGTTTCCTCATAATCACTGTGTGCCCAAGTCTATCTGAAGTTGTGTCTTAAATTTTTGTCACTTATGTTGGGTTTTGAGTATTGATTTGTGTACATGGTTACTAGGTGAAGTCAATTGTATTTTGCATGGAGCCTCTATATGACAGTCATTTGGTAATGAAAAAGTTTTAACTTGCCCAGTAAACTTATCCATATGCTGTGATTTTGGATTTTTTTTTTCATATAAGTCCAAGTTTTCAGCAATTTTTTTTTAGGAAAATCTTCAGTGATATTTGTATGCAACATGCAATTGACATGATCTTGGATGAAGTGGAAAAGCCTGGTTTATTGGTAAATTTTGGGGAAACACTCAAAGGTAGTAAAACAGTGGTTTTGGTACTGTATTTGTCTTTTGTTTATAAACAAGTAATTTTATATATAATGTCTTGCACAGTACTAGTGGTAAGATGAACCAGGATTTACTGTTGTTTTTGGGGAACATTGATATGTACAATTGATTAATTTCAGTGATATTTTGTTCATTACTTGCATGAAAATTGTCAGAGTTTGGTGCCAAAGAGGGATTTTGAGAATTCTTGTGTACACAATTATTCAGCAATTTCAACTATACTTTTTACATACTTGCACTTAATATGATGTTAATTGTCACTGAATTTACAAAAAATTGGATGTCTAGCATTTTTGGTGAGTTAGCTGCCTGTGTGCTGGAAAAAAGTTTTTGCAAAAATCACAGTACGTTTTCTATCTTTTTAAGATTAAGTTTTATCTTTTGGCTCAATTTTTTTGAAAATTGCCTGAAGTTTTTCCAACCATCAGTTTGAAAAAATGTCATTATCATATATAAATATTCAATACATGACAGTGTGCAAATTTTGTTTTTTATATATAATTTTATACAAATGGTCGCAGTTGATCAAAATGGTTAAAGACAAAAGTAACGGGTTATTTTGTTTTTACTTGTATCAGTACTAAATTGCGATTTGATATTGGTGTATAACAAATTGTAAAACGATCAAAGTAACACAGAGTAAAATTTATCATCAAAATGATGTTATGAATTGACTTGCAGAAAGTTAAATAAAATGTTTTTTCAAAATTCACCATAAATTAAAATTTTTATATAGAGACTTGTTGTTCAAAAAAATGAAGCTAATTGATTGAATATTACTAGAGTGGTCATCCGTATTTCAGCTTGCATTGAAGCTTGTTGACCGATGGCTGCTGTGGCCCTGTATAAAGTTTGAGCAAAGTCTACCATTTTCCTATTTATCGTGATTTATATGAAAATATTTCAAAACTGATCAAAAGTACAACCATGAGTTATTTTCTGTTGTATTGTACATGAAATTGCGACATTTTGTAATATAAAAGATGTTATTTAATGACAATATTAATCATATGTTATATTTGCTTAAAGTGAGCAAAGAATTTCTGAGATGTTACACCAACTTCTATTGTTGAGATGTTTTGAAAATGCTTTTTAAAATGGAATGAGCATAAGGATCAAAATATTGTACTAGAGACTTCAGGTTATTGCAAAATGATGGTTTCGATTGAATATTACTAGAATGTAAGAGTTTTGGCTTTGATATTGCGTTTTTGACCATTTCGGTCCGATAAAGTTGATTGGCACCAATGGTTGAAATAACAGAGTTATCGTGATTTATCTGAAAATTTTCAAAACTGATAATCCCGAAAATGAGCTATTTTCTGTTGTATTCTACATGGTTTTCGCACATTTTTTTATATAAAACTTTATGTAACCCCCACCAGTAATTAAAAATTGCGATGCAAACATTATGACAACGTGGCAAAAATTTCTGAGATTTCTCTTTTCTCACTGTTATTTGGCTTAACTACTAGATTGCAAGAAAAAGTTTTTGTTTTTTTTTCATTCTTCATGTTAAACATAAATTCATTGTGCTAGAAACTCCCAGTTGTTAAAAATGAAGTTTAACATGATTGAATATTATCTAGAATGTAAGAGTTTTAGCATTATAATTGCTTTTTTACCATGGCTAAGTGTACAAAAATTTGATTTCAGTTTGGTTACTGTTAATTTCAGTAGATTGAAATTTTGGCAGTTATCGTTTTTTTAATGTTATATCAGATTTAAATATTTCAAAACTTGATTGTTATTTTTACAATTATGAGTTATTTTTTGTTGTCACAGTCATCATGAAATTTGACTGGGTGGTTTATAGTGTGGGGTTTTATGTAATCCTGCCCCTTAATAGTAAAATCACATTATGACATGTGCACTGTTTCTAAAGAACTTTTCTGCATGAGTCCTGGAGCTAAGGAAAAGTTTTTTCAAAAATTCCATTCTTCGGATCTTGGGATAGAGACTTCCAATTGGTTGAAAATGAAGGTAAATGATTGAATATTATTAGAATGTAAGAGTTTTCTTATTTTGCATTTTCAGGTCTTCGGTTGAGTCAATTTTTTCTTTTCTTTTCATCAATTTTTCAGTTATCTTTTATCTGAAAATATTTCCAAACTGATAAAAGCATCAAATGAGTTATATTTTGTTGTATTTTGTCAATGAAATTACGTCTAGTCATATTTTCACATAAAACTTTATGTAACTGTTCTAATACCATAGTCCCAGTGCAAAAATTACGTTGCAAAATGAAAGTTTTCTGAAATTTTCAGGTTGGTGTTTGTACCACTTATTACTGCAAGCTAAAAGTTTTTTTAAAAATTCACCATAAATCGAAATATTTGCTAGAGACTTCAATTTGTTGTAAAATGAAGGTACATGATTGAATATTACTACAATGTAAGAGTTTATGGTCTCTTCTTTCGTTTTGCACTTCCTGCATATGGTTGAGTCAAAGTTCCATCTACAGGTTGTTTTTTGGACATAATGTCTGCCCACTTGGCCTGACCAACAGACAATTTTAGTCGACGTATGATCCGTCCAGTAGGCGTTTTTGCTGGTTAATATGATGTTAATTGTCACTGAAAGTGAAAAATTAGGATAGTGTAGCATTTTGGGGGAAGTGGGGTAGCTGCCTGTGTGCTGGATTTATGGTGCATTCTTGCACTAAGTATTGTTTTCTATCTTTTGACAATATTGTTTTATCTGGAATGCAAACTTCAATTTTGTATTGAAAATTAAACATGTGCAGTTTTTCCATAGTTCATCTGTTTGTCAAAAAATACTGTCTTCTGTGGTATTCAAAATATTTCCAATAAGGTATGCAGTGTGATTTTTGTTGCTTTCAGGAAAGATAGTATATATGGAGCAGTTGATCTCAATGGTTCCACTAAAGACAAAAGTAAAGGAAGTAGCCTTAAAAATGCTCTTTACTTGTGTCAGTACTGTTTGGTGCATTTGGGGGATCTTGCCAGGTACCGCCATCAGGCAAAGCAAGCTGAAACGTACTACAGGTAAGGTTGCAGACATCTTTGGATGATGTTATATTATTGACTTGCAGAAAGTTATATCTTTGATGTTAATAATTTTAGTATACTGTGATATTAAAATTTTTTATATACAGTAGCTTGTTTTTGGTCACAGGCATGCTGTTGTCGTAGCGCCTACAAGTGGTCATCCGTATAATCAGCTTGCATTACTAGAAGCTGGTCGAGGCAACCGACTGGCTGCTGTGGCCCTGTATGTGCGAGCAATGTGTGTACCATGTCCCTTCCCTGGTGCTCCTGCAAACCTAACTCAAACACTCTCAAAATTGTTATCGACAAGGTAAGCTTTTGTATTTGGGGTAGATCTTGAGGGAATAAATGTGATTTTGTAATACAAAAGATGTTTTTCATTACAACTCATTAATCATATGTTGCCTTGCTTCCTGAGCAACGGAATGCTGGTTACACCAACTTCTATTGTTGTGTTATTTTGCAGTGCTCTTTATTGTAATATGGAATGAGCAAAAGGATCAGTATACAGTACAGGCAGTTCCTGGTTATTTAATCCGGTTTCACGGCGCTTTCTAGCGACGAGAATCGGTGATTTTGGCGCTGATATGTGCCGACTTCGCTTATCGGTGCCGATAATCAGGTATTGGCACCAATGCATACCTAATTTGATCTCTGGAGGCATAACTGATACTGGTTATCGGAAACTGATAATCCCCGAAAATCGCCGATTTCTGGTTATCGCAGGTTTTCGCTTATCCTCACGCCGATCAGAATGGAACCCCCCACCAGTAATTGGGAATTGCCTGTAATTGAAAAAGTGGCAGAAATTATTAAGATTTCTCTTTTCTCACTGCTTAATTTGGCTTAACTACTAAATTGCAAGAGCATAGATTTTGTTTTTCATTCATTCTTCATGTTAAACATAAATTCATTGTTAAGTCCCTGTGTTATTAACATTAAATAGTTTAACCTGACCATTGATTTAATATTTGTAATGCTAACTTGGCTGGCTGAAAAGCATTGTAGCTGAGGGAACCATGGCTAAGTGTACAAATAATTTGATTTCAGTTTGCAGAGTTACTGTTAATTTCAGTAGATGTGAGCATCTATTTTGGGAATTAGTGAAGTTTTTTAATGTTATGTCAGTCATTTAGCAACTTTTCCTATTCTTGTTTTTATTGTTATTTTTATTATTATTATTTTTTTTTTGTCTGTCACAGTCATCATATTCGACTGGGTGGTTTTATAGTGTGGGGTTACGGGTTACATCCTGCCCCCTTAGGAGTCCATCACTTTTCTCACTATGTGCACTGTTTCTAGTAGCACACTTTTCTGCATGAGTCCTGAGCTAAAACATCTAGTTTTTGTTATGATCTTTAGTGTTGTTACAATTTCCACTGGCATATTCCATATCCTTCTTATTTTGATTTTCAGGTCTTGATACTTATCAATTTTTTCTCTTCTTTCTCATCAATTTTTCTCTTTCTTTCTCATCTACTCTGGTGTCCCATGGTATTGCCACATCAATGAGTGATACTTTCTTGTTGATTTTGTCAATCAACTTCACGTCTGGTCTATTGGCACATATCACCCTATCTGCTCTAATACCATAGTCCCAGAGGATCGTTGCCTGATAGTTTTCTATCACTCCCTCAGGTTGGTGTTCATACCACTTATTACTGCAAGCTAGCTGGTGCTTCTTGCACAGGCTCCAGTGGAGGGCTTTTGCTACTGAATCATGCCTCATTTTGTACTGGTTCTGTGCAAGCGCCGGACATTCGGTTGCTATGTGGTTTATGGTCTCTTCTTTCATATTGCACTTCCTGCATATGGGTGAGATGCTATTTCCATCTACAGTATTGTTCTTTGGACATAATGTCTGGTTCTTAGGGCCTGATCTTGTGCTGCTGTTAGCATTCCTTCTGTTTCCTTCTTGAGTTCTCCCCCTCTGTAGCCATTGCCATGTTTCATCGCTGGCCAGTTCTTTTGTCTGTCTCATGTACTGTCCGTGCATTGGTTTTTGTGCCATTCCTCTGTTCTGTTTTTGATTCTCCTGTCTGTATATTTCTGGGTCTTCGTCTACTTTTATCAGTCCTTCCCATGCACTCCTTAGCCACTTGTCTTCACTGGTTTTCAGATTTTGCCCCAGTGCTCTGCTCTCGATGTTGACGCACTCCTCTGTGCTTAGTAGCCCTCTCCCTCTTCCTTTTCTGTTATGTATAGTCTGTCTGTGTGTGCTCTTGGGTGTGCTTTGTGTATTGTCATGTGTTTTCTAGTTTTCTGGTCTATGCTGTGGAGTTCAGCCTTCATCCACTCCACTACTCTTGTGCGGTATTTGATTACTGTTACTGCCCATGTCTTTATGGCTTTCGTCATGTTTCCGGCTTTGAGTTTTGACTTGAGTATCGCCTTAATCTCTGCATATATTCTTTCCTGATCGTGTCCCTCATCTTTTGGTGTTTTATATTCTCTTCTTTCTATTATTCCCAGGTATTTGTATCCTTTCTCATCTGTGTTCGATGCTATTCCCGTTTGGTAGCTTTATCCCTTCAGTCCTGAAGGTATTATTATTATTATTATTATTATTATTATTATTATTATTATTATTATTATTATTATTATTATTATTATTATTATTATATTATTATTATTATTATTATTATTATTATTATTCAGTAGATGAAACCTATTCATATGGAACAAGCCCACAGGGCCATTGACTTGAAGTTCAAGCTTCCAAAGAATATGGTGTTCATTAGGAAGAAGTAAGAGAAAGTACAGTAAAGGGAAATACAGAAAGAAGAGGTTTCACTTATTAAAAAAAACAAAAATAAATTAATAAATAGATCAAAATGTATTATAATGCAAAAAGAATAGTATTAGGGTAGTAATGCATTGCATTTTCACTTGAACTGCCAAAGTTCCAATTATATGACATCCTCTGGGAGGCTGTTCCACAGTCCAAGAGTGTGAGGAATAAAGGACCTCTGGAACTGAGAAGTTTGACAGCAAGGCATATTTACTAAATATTGGTGCTGTTGTTCAACAAATCTGGTTGCTCTTGGCAGATAAAGGGGATGAGGGATCAATTGTGAATGTGAAAGATTGCTGTTGAAATATAACTTATGAAAAAGTGACAAAAAGAGACTATCTGTCGATGGTCCAAGTCATAACTGTTACTACTGTATTAGGAAACAGAAACCTACCAACCAGAACCACTCTGTCTAAAAGAGATAAATCTCTGACAGAAGCAGACACCCACACCGGAGAACAGTATTCCAGTAAAGGAAGTACAAATGACCTAAAACAGGTTGTATTGATTTTATCACTGTTATAAATATTATATGAGGCCTCAGGAACAATACTACCTAACTTTTGTGCAGCATTTGCTGAAACTTTCATTAGGTGTTTCTTAGATGTGAATCAATTTAGTTAGTTATAAATGATTTGTTTAACCAGACCTCTGAACTCTTTTAGGGTTCTTCTCGGGCTGGGAGGGATGTGAATCAAAAGTTATGCCTAGAATATTTAAAGCTTCAGACTCATTCAGCAAAGTTCCGTCAACCTGAAGGGGAGGATGGGTTGGGAAATCAGTATGAGATCTGTCAGTCAGTAGTGTTTTCATTTTGCTGGAGTTTAGCCTCATACCCTGCTGACTACACCATTCCCTGATCCGGTCCATGTCCTGATTGAGGCTGAGGGCAGCTTCATTTCTCATAAGTGGAGACTTTACTACACCCACAAGTGTTGCATCATCGGCATACTGAACAATCTTGTTTTCCAAGACAGCAGCCATATCACTTGTATTCAGGCAGGTCCCGGGTTATGACAGGGCTTCTGTTCTGAAGCCATGTACATCGTAACCCAAAATATTGTCAAAATTCATGAGAAAACCTTACTTTTAATCCTTTGATGAGAAAATGTATTACCCTCCAAATTTTAATCCTTTGAGTGAGAGAGTTAGTTAGTTATAAATGATTTGTTTAACTTCAGACCTCTGGGAAATTTTAAGAGAGAGAGAGAGAGAGAGAGAGAGAGAAGAGTTTAGAGAGAGAGAGAGAAAGAATTGGAATTTTACGGAACAATGTAAAATCTTATCTAATTTTTCCTAATTGTTGAAATGCAAAAAGTTGTAAGTATAGCATGGAAAATATGAAAAAATTAATGACAAAGTAGCATCATGTTTATTTATAAAACTATACATAACTAATAAACGTACGTTACATATGCATAAAAAATCTTTCTCTCTTATCTCAGAGAGAAAGAGAGAGAGGAAAAAGAAAAATACTGCTCACCCTCCTGCTAGTGTATGCAAAGCTCTTGCAGTTGGCTAAAATCCCATCCTTCTTGCCAATAGCGTGTCGTCATGAAGAGAGATGGGAGGGGGGTTGCTTCAAGCTGTTATTGGCTACTTTCATCCATCCAGCCAATAGCGTGTCATCATTTGGAGGCGGGGGAGGGGGGTTGCTACAAGCTCTGTTATCGGCTACTTCCAATCCCTCTAGCCAGCAGCATGTTGTCAAGTAGCCTACGTCAAAGTAATAAAAAAAATGTAACACAACCAAAGATGGCTTTGTGAACTTCCTGGAATCTTAGTATATTTTTATGTTGATACAGTAGTACATATTTCATTAAAGGATCTACTGTGTACAGAGAGAGAGAGATGTGGGCGGTTGGCTTATCAAGAGTGAAATTATTCATGAATTATTATGGAGAAAGAGAGAATACATTAATATTTGAAAATTAGTAAATTATTTTTTCATCATAAAAAAATGTATTTTAGTCATAAAAATAAAATAAAAATCAGTAGTTGGTGAATGTTGCTCTACGAAAAAATCTGAATGTGAATTTTATTTCTTGTGTCATTTGTGTTGGACCGGCGCTGTCTGAAATATCATTGAAAATCGCAAGAAAACCATACTTTTAATCCTTTGGGTGTTTTGAAAACAGTGTATCCTGCATTTTTATTGAGTTTTTCATAAAAAACCCTCCAAATTTTAACCATTCTGCCATTTTGAATCCCTATTTCTTCCGTTCGGATTGGCATTGGACCAGTGTTGTCTGAAATATCGTCGAAAATCGTAAGAAAACCTTACTTTTAATCCTTTGGGTGTCATTGAAAACAACGTATCCTGCATTATTATTAAGTTTTTCATAAAGTACCTCCAAATTTTGACCATTCTGCCATTTTGTCCTAAATTTGATGACCTTTCTAGGGACATTTAAAATATCCATGAGCATTTCATTTACTTCTTTTTGGGCTTGGGATCTAATGTAGCAACTGAAATGTTAAGTGCCTGACAAGCTTCTGAAATATTCAGTGCCTGACAAGCTTCTGAATTACTAAGTGCCTGACAAGCTTCAATCATGGGATCCCAGTTGGCTCTGGATTTCAGTCAGACCATTTTCCCAGTGGTGGAATTAGGAATATACTGATTGACAGATATGTCCATCTCAGTGGCACAATGATCAGAAGTGACTATATATTCACAGACCTTGGACTTCACAATAGCTGGAACATCTGTGAATATGAGGTCTAATCTATTACCAGAAATGTGAGTGGGTTCCTCAATTAGCTGGACAGAATCAGAGGATACATAGAACTCAAGATCAGACCAGCCATGTTGATCTGTGGAATTTGAATTTAGCCACTCACTGTGCTTTGCATTAGTCTCCACAAATAACAAATGAAGCTTTTGGATCCTGTCACTGAGTGTGAAATGTATAAAAAGAGCAGTGGTGTAGAGAGGGAGGTGGAGCACCATGTGTTGGCAATAGAACAGTTTGTAGAAGAGGTAAATCATTTCTATTACCTTGAGAACTTGAGAGCAGTAAGAATAGCAAATATTGGATGAAATGGAAAGAGATATAGAATCGTCAATATTTGGATTGCGGTAAACAGCAAATATGTAAATGTAGAACTTACTGAAAATTTTAAAACAAAGAACTTCATGACAACTACACTCCAAATTTTTCTAATGATAAATAGGTCGTCCAGACTTTAAGTATACAGCCATACCTTGCGCATGTGGGATGTTATGACGAAAAATAAAATCCCAGGATTAAAAACTCAGCCTTTGACTTATTACTATTTACACAAGAGTCTCAGATAAAAAACATCAAATTGTAGTTATGGGCATAACTGGAGATCAATGAATTTCCATTCAGGAAGTGAGAAGTCAGCTGAGAATTCATGGTGTACTTAATATATTTTGTGTTCTTTCTTGTGGTGATTGTGTCAGTTAGCATTATAATTTAATTAGAACTAAATTTTTTATGCGATTGATATGCTTACCTTAAAGGATAATTGTAGATATCTTGTTTTTTTTTTCCATTCTGTGGAATATGAAAGGGGAAACATTGTGACTTCAGCTTAGTAGGAAGTTTGTATGAATAGTATCTTACTTAGTTTTGTAAGATTTTAGTCAGGATGCATTTCCAGTTCCATATGATTGTTCACCATTTCCCCATGTTTTGGGGGCTCAGGTGGTGTTATATTGCCTAGTATATTCCTTTTGAAGTATACTGTAGGCAGTATTGAAGGTCTTTTACAGTATCCTTGTTGTTGCTGTTGACACTGTTCTTACTGTTGTGTTTTTTGTTTTTTCTCTGGTCTTTTCTTATATGGCTGTCCAACTGCTGCCACTTTTTCCCCTTTAAAAGTCTGAAAAGATAATACTGGTCTGGTGAAACTACTGTATATTAATAGTTATACTATTAATGTTGATTTTATTTATAAGTTACTCTCCAGTTACACAGGGGATACATTCCAGAGATGTCTTTTAAATGGAAATTGTGCTAATAGATCGTAATTTCCCCACAGAATCAGTGGTAATAAGGGGTTTTAGGTTCCAAGACAGTGGGAAACTACCTTGTTTTTTGTTTCTGATAAGAAATATTATTATGTGAACATTTGAGTAACATAGAGCATTAAAAACACAAGCTTTCACAGTCTGTCATTATTGCCTTGACTTCATTCCCTTTCCTTCCAATTTGTACATAGCAGTGGTATAAGAGGGAGTTAAGTTCAGAGGCAATGGAATCTCCACTTTTATTGGATACTGTTTGGCAGCAACATGGGAAATTTCACTCACACTTCTTACCTATGCTAATGTGTGGATGTTGTGTAAATAGGTCGTAATCTCTAATTAGAAACCATGTAAATGGAGAGTTTTCTGTTTATTACAGCAATTTTTCAGTTTCCCATTCCATTGATTTTCACATTTAAATTTACCATTGATTTTCACATTTAAATTTACAATAATTTGGGTACTTTTAAAAAATTTTTTTTGTGATATAGGAAAGTTAAAATTTTGTGTACTAAAAGTCCCAAAGAACTGTTTATCTTTCTCATGTTATAATATTTTCCTTATTCCTAGCAACAGCCAAGAATTGGGAGGATCAACACGTGTAACGGGAGAAGAGTACACTCATCTCTTTCTTCAGTGCCATGCAAGGCTCTATTTACATGGAGATGTTAATAGTGCAAGAGAGGCTCTCCCAACCCTCTGCTCAGCACTCTCAACTCTAGTTGCAACAAATGCCTTTACCAGGACCAGCCTCATCCAGGTAATCATGTACTGTACAAAGTATTTTTGTGTTGGTTTAAGCCAAAATTTTTAATACTATATGATTAGGCTTTTGAATTTCAGAAACATTCCAAGACTTACAAGATAGTAATATTACTTCAAAATATGGGGAATGATAGTCCAGTGAAGATATGAATTTAGAGATAATTATAGGCGTGTAAATTGTTTTCAACAAGTTTTGACAGTACATATGTAATTGTTTTCTTTATGGAAGGGATAGTTTGGTTTCAGATTGTTTCATTTTCCCCTATGGCAATACATATGTTTATCTAGAAAATGAAATTAAGGTTAGAGCTAAAGAGGTAGCAAGTCAACAGTAATACCAAAGGCATTTCTATATCTCATTAGTCAAGTCATTATAGGACTTTGCCAGTACAGTATTAAAGGTGAAAGACTATTCCATGTAGGTAAAATAGAATAAGTGGGGATTATTATTAAAAATTTTTGCTTGATATCAAATCATTAGCAACTTTCCCTGAGAATGGAGACTAAGAAGAAATTCAAGAATTTTAGTATATACAGCTGGAGAAAGTATAGTCTTTACCTGAAATCTTTTGCCAAGTTTTTTGGGTGAAGAGGTTTTACTAAAGTCCCTTATAGCCCTTTTAAGAGGAATTGATACATTTAACAATTAAATAATGTAATAATAAGTAATTATTTTATAATTGTATGAGTAGTTTTCAAGACATTAGTATGTGATATCCATGTGAGTTTTTTAATAATGATAATTTTTAAATAAGAATTCTTTCATCTCTGCAATACCCAGATGATGCTGTGAATGGGCTCCCTAGCCCCAGAGGTGGGCCCTATGGCTTAAAATTCTTAAATCATACATTCACACATATATACTTTGTATTTTTATGTTACCAAAATAAAAAACAAAATACAAAAAATATTTTTAATCCCCAAAAACAAATGGTGACCAAAGATGAGCAAAGGAAAAACTCAGGAAAGTGGCATTGTGGATGCTGTGGTAGATGTGTGGGAGGAAACTCGAATGGTGTATTGAATGTAAAAAATGTTAAGAGAATTTTGATGTGTGAAATGCATAAAAAGAGCAGTGGTGGAGAGAGGGAGGTGGAGCACCATGTGTTGGCGATAGAGCAGTTTGTAGAAGAGGTAAATCATTTCTATTACCTTGAGAACTTGAGAGCAGTAAGAATAGCAAATATTGGATGAAATGGAAAGAGATTGGTGGACTGCTGGTAAATTTAGACCATTGTTCCTGTGGAGATAAAAACCTCTGCTTTTCATATGTGGAGTTATCGTTTGTTGTTCTCAGTGAATGGAAAATAGACTGAGCTGTCAGTTGTGCTGAAGGGTGTTTGCAGAGCTCCTTCTGCCCATTGCTTCCTTTCTTCCATCTTGCTGTCAAACTTCTCTCACTATTGCCTCTTTGGAGTTTTCTCCCACTTTTACTTTTAGATCCTTGTGCTTCATATTGTTATTAAACGAATCTTCTTATCTTGCTCCAACCCCTGCTTTTCACTAGCTTAACAATTGAATGGCCAAAATTGGTACAGTGCTTTGCTGTGTAGGCTAATTTTCGTGATTTATGTTTTTTAGATGGACATGTAATGGGAAGAGACGGGGAACAATTATTAAAAAAAAATAGGTATGGATTAAGGTGAATGAATACCTATAGGAAGGCTGAAATAATTATGAAAATAGGGATTCAGTGAAAATCTAGACCAAATGGGAATTCAGGCAGAAAGTGCACGAGGTAGAAGAGAGCTGAGAGAACTCTGGCATGTTGAATTTTGAATGGAAAATTGAGATACACAAATTTTAAATAATGATAAGTGGGTCTGAAGCAAGATAGATGATAGGTGTAAATTTGTTTCTAGAAAATCTTATGTTTCAAACCAGTGTAAGGGTACTGTTACATTTAATGGGGTCTACATAAAGGGTTGTGATGCAGATTACTATCGTAATAATCTTAGTAATAGTTTTAAGAAATGGTATTGAAGTGTTGCATATGTATATGATAATTTTACTCAAGAAATATCAAAAAGCATTCAGTGAATGTGGCACCAATATAAAAGATAGATTAAATAACAAATTTTACATCCTATTCATATGGAGGTCTTGCAAATACCTTTTTTCTTTGTAAGTTACTCAAGTGACGTCTTCATAGAATAATTTTTTTATCTTTATTTTTTTTATATTTCAGATAGTGCTTGTCAACTTGTTTGCCCTGAGCTATTTTTCTGGAAGCATAAAAGTGAAACATGTTGAAGAAACTGGGAGCAGTGGCAGGAAAGATGATGAGAAACCAGAGAAATATCAGGATCCCAAAGAGTAAGAATCGTGTTGATGTATTTATACTATTTAACTTTTGGGTTTTCCTGTTATCTGTATAGCAGAGGAAGTTTTGTTGCAAGTTTAATCTTTGGTTGAATAGAGGTCAGGGAAGAGATGATGCATGGCAGCATAATAATTACCAAAATATGTTGCATTTACTGAAATATTTTTGGATTTATTCTTATTGATAAAGATCGGTAAGCATGTTCTATAAGGAAACACCATTTAAAAGTGAGCCTCATTTATAGCTGAAATGCCCATAACTTAAACAGAAAATATAATAATAAAAAACTGTTTCATGGATGTTAGATCAAAGCCATTCAAGTTAAACTTGGTGAACAGATTGGTCACATTTTAAAATATGCAGTATTTAGCCCAGTAATGAGGTCATGGATGAGACCACTGATTGGGATTACCCACCCACTAGAGCTACATTTCTTCACTTCTTTATTTGTTGACTTTTACATCAAACTTATTTTTAAGCCACTATATAAGTATTCAGAATCTAAAGGATTGTTAGCTGATAGTCAGTATGCATAAAGGATACCTGCAATGCCCTTTTAGACTTGACTTGCCATTTGCAAGGGAACCTTGATAGGGGTTTTGAGTGCAAAGCAATTCAAAGAGATTGTATTGCTGCTTTTGATTTAGTAAATCACGAGCCACTTATTTATAAACTTCAGAATCTTGGAGTGGGTTGTTCTGTTTTAGAATTACTTCAAGATTTCCTTACAGGTAGGCAGCAACGAGTTGCTGTGGACAGGATCTTTAGTGAACCAAGACCTATTGTGTCAGGAGTTCCACAGGGTAGTGTTCTTGGTCCACTGTTATTTTTAGTGTATACAAGTGATATGGTTGTTGGCCTGGAAAATGACATTATTCAGTAAGCTGATGATGCAACACTTGTGGGTGTAGTAAAATCTCCACATATGGGAAATGAAGCTGCTCTTAGCCTCAATCAGGACATGGATCGGATCAGTGAATGGTGTAGTCGGTGGGTTATGGGGCTGAACTGCAGTAAAACGAAAAACTATTGATTAGCAGATCTTGTACAGATTTCCCACCCCATCCTCCCTTCAGGTGGATGGAACTTTGCTGAATGAGTCTGAAACTTTAACTATTCTAGGTGTAACTTTTGAGAAACATCTAAAGAAAGTTTAAGCAAATGCCGCATGTAAGTTAGGTATTGTTCGCAAGGCCTCATATATTTATAATAGTGGTAAAATCAGTGCAACCTGTTTGTGCTTCCTTTACTGGAGTACTGTTCTCTAGTGTGGGTGCATGCTTCTGCCAGAGATTTATCTCTTTTAGATAGAGTGGTTCGTGGTGGTGGGTTTCTTTTTCTTAATAGTGGCAGTTATTACTTGGATGGTCTCTTGTTTGTCACTTTTTCATGAGTTGTATTTCATCAGAGATAGTTGACATTCACAACTGATCCCTGATCCCCTTTACCTGCTGAAAACAGCCAGGTTTGCTGAACAGCAGCACCAATTTGCAGTAGATGTGCCTTGCTGTCAAACTTTTCAGTTCCAGACATCCTTTATTCCTCACACTGTTGGACTGTGGAATAGCCTCCCAGAGGATGTCGTGCAATTGGAATTTCAGAAGTTCAGGTGAAGATGAAGTACATTACTACCATTTTTTCTTTTTCAATAAGTGGTTATCTCTTCTTTATGTATTTCCCTTTACCTCCTCCTCTTCCCAATGAACACCATATTCTTTAGAAGCTTGAATTTCAAGTTAGTGGCCCTGTGGGCTTGTTCCATATGAATAGGTTTCATCTTCATCACCTTCATCTTCATAATAATAATAATAATAATAATAATAATAATAATAATAATTTGATGTTTTCATCGAAAAAGTGATTTTGTTTCTGCAAAGCACACACTATGTAGGTATAAACCATTTTTTTGACTAAAACCCAAAGTTCTTCAGGTGGGAGGATAGTTGAAGACAAGGCATGTCACGCAGCTGTTGTGGTATCACCAAAATGCATCAGAACTGAGTCTTGGCTCAGTCAAGATTCTGACATGGCCTTGTGTGTTTTTTTTTTTGTCTAGGATTGGCAACGTACTTGCTCAGGTGCATTATGTCAACATGTGGTCTTGACACTTAAGAAAACAAGTAATTTATGTAGCATGTCCCATAAGCTATCCACTTAAAGACAGAGTATGAGTGCTTAAGAAAATAAAGGATGTGTAAGGAAGTTGGTAGGTCTTAGCACTTACCATTCTGTTGAAATGTCAAGTAAACATTGAGGTAACAGTACCACATCACTTGGATGTTAAGTTTAGGAGATGATTGGGCTGGTGTCCATCATAGGTCCTATCCTGAACATTGTGAGAAAAGCTTACGATATCCTTTAGGTAATTGGCTGAGGTCACTTCTAGATTATGAAAGGTAAAAATTAAAGCAAGATAAAAGAATTCTGCTGGACAGATTGAAACCAAATGGATCAAGGTGGAATATAGGCAGCAGTGCAGCTGGTGGCCTGTGGATGCTGCCTGAAACATTTAGTACCTTCTCTAGTGTTGCACAAGGCCTCTGTAAGAGGTACCCCTTGTTGTTAGCAGTAGTTTGAAGATTTTGTGTAGCAGCACTCAAAACCTGCCTGATTTTTTTCAAGGTGCCGGTGTTTTGAATTCTGTTACATCTTTTACATTCACATAGGTGAGGGTGAAGCCCTCCCAAGGAATTGAAGCATAAGTTCCAATTGTTTATTGAGATGGGTCAGTATGATGCCTTTAATGGGATGAAGTCTGTTGGAAATATGCTTAATGAAAATCACCCAAAAAGGAAAAGCGATGCTTGAATTTTGCCAAAGTAAGAATTATAGTTGCTAAGCACATTGTTAATAAAAAGAAGGAGCCATTGGTTTACAGACCAATTCTCTCAAACACAGTGATCAAGTCTTTGGTGGCAATGCTGCCTTTGACAGAAAGGACACTTAAAATGAGGGTCTTAAATGAGTTATAAGCACACTCTTCTACACAAGCAGGCTGATACTGTTTATGGTTAATGGGTTTGTGTAAAAAATATTTCATGTAAAAACATCAGTTTTATAGACAAAATATCACCATATCCTTTTCATGGCTTGTTTTTGACTAGAGTAATATTTTATTTTACAATAAAACCAAAATGCCTGTGAACATGGCTGTCATTAGCTATGTTGTGAAACTTTATCCTGACTCATAATCCAACTACAGTTAATCTGCATCCCTCAATTCGAGATTCTTTAATACGATCATAAAATCATACTTATCCCTCCCACGGGCTTTCCAGAAGAAAGACATCGTTCCAGGACAAGGGTGACTTAATTTACAATCTTTGAGGAGCCAATAACAGTATTGTATCTTTCTCATTGTATTATTCATTTTCATCAGTGAGCCTGGCTAGATATTGGGCATTTGTATAATTCATTTAGATGATTAGGAACTGAACCATCCTTATCCTACCCTGTTATCAAAACAGTTTGATGTATGATTTCAATTCTTCATTTACTGTAAGTTTTTTACTATAAATTATCGTATATTATCATAAAATTTCCATTCTGCCACTCATTTTACATTGTTAGTATTAGAAATACGGAGCAGTAATGTCAAGCTGTTTACTCTTTTTGACCTGGTATAAGGAAGATATGGCAACATTCCTGCCACATCCACACGATATCCCAACTTAGGCCAAAGTTTTTTTAATAAAAGCTCGGAAAGTGGCAACGTCAAAAACGTACTACAGTACATGTTCATAGTCATTTTGGATTGACTGTAGATTTAAATGTATGTTCTCAGTAGGAATAAAGAAAGCATTCTTTCTTAATAATACAGATTTTTTTTGTTTTGTTTTTATTATATTTTGGTTTGTATTATTTTAATAAATAGTAAGAGGCTTTTTTTTTTTTTTTTTCCAGGTGTGAAGGATGTCTGCATGTGGTGGAAGAGCTTACTGTTGGAGTGCTTGCTGCTCTACTGTTACCTGTACATACGATACGTGATCCTGATCAGCTTATGACCTATCCAGCCCTTCCTGCAGGTACTTTATATTTTATGTTGCATTGTAAAAATTCTATTCCACATGCTGTGACATAGATAGTACCAGAATTTATGATTGACTTAAAACTGGGACTTTAAAAACATGAAATTATGGTAAAATACTGTGTAGATGTATCTATTTCTTGTTTATTAAATTATATATTAGTTTGACATGGTATTAAAATAATTCCAGTCTCTACTCTAAATGCTATCTTTCAGTAGTGAAAGACAGATTATCAGGAGTGCATGATACTTGAAAGGTCTTCTTGTTTGCACATGTGTACAGTACATTCCTTTGCCAGTCAGTGGCCTTTTAGGCTTGTAATGTATAGATGCTTGTACTACAAGAATAATAATAATTAAGCATAAGGCAAAGTTCTCTAAGAGTCATTTATTTGAGTCATCTAACAAACTTTTATTTTTTGCAGTTCGACTCTTATTTGAATGGGTGCGCTTTGAAGGTGGGGTTTTTGTGTCTGCTGCAATGAAAGGCAAACAGCAGATATGGCCTGGGCTTTGTACATTAGTCAATAACCTCCAGCAACCTTTAGCATCTTTTTCACCTGGCAAATGTAAGTATATTTTAAAATCATGTTAGTTAAGACTTTGTAATTGTGGAATGCTACAGAGGACTTCATGTAAATATGTATGAAATTTCCTTGAAGTCTGGACTGCCAAGGAATTAAAACTTGTAATGTAGGGAAAAGGCTATTGACCTGCAAAGAAAAACTTTACCTGGGCTGAAGTGGCTGGATGTTGTAAAAGTTTGAGGGGATGGGAACATTGGTATATTATGCCAGGAAAGCATCAAATGTACAACTCAGTTGTTTCTCATAATTCAGTCAAACAATTAACATTATTTGGCAGTGTTGAGTTTCCTAGACATGTAGCCTCCAAAGTGTTGAAAACAAAAGGAGAAGAAAGGTAGACAGAAAATAAACCACAACAGCCACAAGAGCTGCCCAACTTGTAAAGTTTGGAAAAAGTTATGTTATATTACTTTTTGCCACTTTTTTTCTTATTGTATTTTGCTTGTTACTTCTGTTACCATTTGTAATTGACATTTCCTATTCCTTGTTTATTATTGGTTATATTTTTTTGCTCAGCTTTTAGCTAAAGGTAACCTTTTGCTTTGTTCTGGTTAATTACCTTTTTTGCCTTCTAGTTACTGTAAGGCAACTGATGGTTCATTTTGTGTATATTATTTCATTCACCCCTGTTTGTTATGTACAGTATTGGCATGGGTGATGTTTTGTATTGGTTGGAAAGCTTTGTGTGTTTTCTTTACATGGTATTTTGTTTTCTACTTCTTTTTATTTTTGTATTCTAACAAGACTTACAATTTTGCTTTTTTAACAGTTAATTATTATACTTTTGTTAAATTATATATAATCTGCTTGCTGCTGGCATATGGTTTTGCAGGTTCTCTTACTTCTGGTGTGCTTTGAGCACAACTTTATGCTAATTTCTTTACCTTCAGTTTTTGTGTTCCCAATCTCACTGGGGCCTATACTGATGGTTTTCTATAACCCTGAAACTTCAGTTATTGTTCCAACGAATCTTCATTCTGCCTCTTCTAGGTGGCTTTACTTGGTATTGTGTCAGCAGTTGCTGTGCAGACAGAGAATCAAGCTCCACCAACCTTCGTTATTTTGTAGGATTCTCGGAAGGAAGTTTGTTCCTCAAGGTGGTTTTCTTTTAGATCTCAGGGGTATTCTAGTGACTGTAGTTTGGACAACACTACCAGTTTGGATTTGTCTTTGGTTGTCCATCTTTCAGCAGCTGCTACTTGAGCTCACAGCAAATTATCTACCAATAACCTGAACAGAATCAGGCCCCCACACTGCAAAAAGAGACTTTTTTCAATATGTCTTTGCATTCTAGGTTGCCTTCTTTTTGGTGACATTAGTGCTTTGGGCAGAGGAGCTCTGGTTGGGCATTCTGCAAGCAAGCCCTCCCTTCCTGCTTAACGTGTTGGCCGTGTATTCCCAGATAGGAATTCAAGAGGTTCTTGGGCTTCCTCTTCCAAGACTGCAAGTTTTAGTGCTCCATCTACCACAAGGAGTGTGTGATCACTGAAGTGGGAACTTTCCTTAATTCGTTATTTTTTTTACTAAGGCTCTCATTGAATTTCTGGATAATACCTCCTTACAACTTCTTACCATGAAGACAGTCTTCTTACTGGCTTGCCCTCCTTCCAAATGAATAAGCAAACTGCTTGCTCTTTCAAGCAGTGTAAATCATACTAGAGGTTAGTCATCTATATGTTATCCCTGCGTTGAGTACTATCAGTGGTGATGACGGTCGTCTTTGCCCAGTTAGTGCTGTTTGATGCTCTCTCAAGAGGACTTCAAATCTTCAGTTGCATGATTTCAGGCTCTTTGTTTGTATCACTTGGCAAAACAAGTACCTCTTAAAGAATACATTTACCTACTGGCTCCAGACGGTTATTCTTCAAACCTGTAATGAGCTATCTGAAGAGGAAGCATCTCAAGTAAGAGTGACAGCTCAAAAAAATCAGGGCCCTCTTAAATTCTGCTGTATATAAAATGAGTCTCAAGATTTCAACCATCCTAAGAACAGGGGCATGGAAGAGTGACTCATCTTTATGAAGTTCTGCCTAAGAGATGTTATGCAAAAAGGTTTTGGTATATATTGTTGAGATGTTTAGTTGTGGCAAGACATAGTTTACTTCCTGTGGAAGAAGTAGTATTTTTTTCTTCCTCTTCATTCATCAGTCATCCATCTTACAGATGTGGAGTTCTCACTTCAGTTGCTAGTTCCTATTTTTGCATATTGGTTCTTGTCATTTTCTGCTATCAAATGATTCTAGACCCATTGGAATCAAGCTACAGTTGAGGATCATTTGCTTTCATCCTCCCACCGTGATAGTGATCCTGGCTAATAAAAAAATTTTTCGTGAAAACCCATCAATCATAGTGAACTGCCCTTCCCCCAGTTCCCTTGTTTTTGCTGCTTTACAAGTTTAACGTTAGAGGGAAGCTGGCTCTATCTGCCAGTGGGTGAAAAGTGCATGTATTGTCATTCAGTGGTTGATTTTCTTGGTATTCTTCCATTGTCAAGACTTTAGAAACTATGTCTGGGGGAATTCAACATGACAAATTAAGGCTAGTTATAATTGAGCATTTGCATGATTATTTTTTTTATAAGTAGCAGTTTTTTTATAGCTGACTTTCTACCTACTTCTGTTTGAACACTAGCCATAATAAGCTTTTATTATAGAACTTGCTCACCAATACTTCAAAAATGTAAAACTTGAGGAGTTTGGTTTAAAATTGTAATTGGAATCGTGTTGGTTATTATTTTTGCCTCAATCCCAGTTTTGTCTGTCAGTTTCAGTCAGCTCTTGTCCTATGGGGTATTTTCCAAGAGTCAGCCCCAGCCCAACTGCTGTTTAGCTTTGCACATCAGATGCATCTGTCTTCATAGAGTGGATTTTCATGCTTGTCTCTCTGGGTCTATGGGTTATATTAATACAGAAATTCAAGGTTCAAGTATTTTCAGAGAAAATATGAATTAAATATTTAACTAAATACTTTTTTGTAAACTAATATATCTTATTATGCATGTCTGGAAATTGCAAGGGTACAATACAGTTCTTAAGATGTGCATGATATTGATTTAGGTTGGCACAAATTAGTTTATCACTATTGATGATTTATAAAAGTAGATGACCTTTTCGGTTCCTTGGTCAGGTCTTAGTAATCAAAAGCAGGGTTCAGTTCCTAGTTATAAGATAACACTGTTGGCAAGGAACTTAAACTCATGTGGGTCTAAGGTCTTTGTAGCACTCAAGGTTAAATTAAATTAAATTAAAGAAAGTGATTTCAGGCATGTCAGAATTCCAGGCTGGACATCTGCCTAGTGGTAGATTGTTTGAAACTGTTCAGTACTAGGTATTTAAAGGTATTTAAAGATGATGTGGCCTTAGTAGGTATTTTTTTTACAACCAAGATTTTTTTTACTGTAAAATACATGAGATACTTCAGGCAATTAGTTTAACCCATATTAACAAAAGGTCAATATATTTAATACACTTTTACACAGTAGAAATTGGCATTTACACTTACAGTAATTATACAGTGGTATAATTTTTTGATTAATGAGAAGTATTCTGAGAGTTGTCTTTTTATGTTAGGGAAAGATAATCACTCATTGTGATTAAAGTGGTTTTTATTAAACTTCATTCACTGAAGTTTCTTTAAAATATACAGTATTGAAATTAAAATATTTGACAATATCATAAATCACTAGAGTAAGATTAGAGTAAAGCCCCGTACACACTATGCATCATGTATCAGCCATGTGATGCAGTAGTGGTGTTGAATAAAATTACTAGCGGCCAAACTGGACTGCAACACTGCTCACTTGTTCTTGTGTGATAGATGTGGTGAAAATAAATGCCTGTAAATGGCAGATGAGGTTCTCCACAAGAGGCAAATAGCGTCAGATTCTCAGTTCTCTTAAATGGCTAGAAAATAATAACATTCCCACTACTCTGCACAGTGTGAGTCATAAAACAGCCAGGGTATAGGGTTTGTACCCACATTGTGTATTTCTATGCATCTTCCTGGTTTAAATGTATATTAATGTGGTGCAGAAGATAAGGAATGTATGATAGCGGTTGGGTTTAAGAAGGGAAGCTGCCTGGTTTGGCACTGAGTGAGATAGAGGTGAAAAAAAGGCATTTTGTGCAGAAGTGGTAAGAATAAAGTGTCAGTGTGTTGAGGTAGCTGAAAGTGTACAGCTTGGGAAGTTGTATTGATTGTGGAATCAGTGAAACTCTGGGCAGGGATTAAGAGTACATGTATGTTAGTATGAAGATTGTATGGGGTAAGATTGAGCGTAGCAAAAGGGAAAGTTCTGATAGAGAATGTGTGTGGGCCAGGATTGAAAGAGAATTAGAGTACAAGAGTTTCTTGAAGAGTTTGAATCTGTGCATTGCAGGTTTTTAGAGCATGCCAGTGTACAAATAGGTAAATGAGAAAGAGATGGCATATTGGGAAGGCAGAGCTCTTGGGGTACGTGAGATAAGAGCCTGTAGAAATATGTTCAGAAGGGAATTCGTTAGAAAACGATTTTCAAGGAAAAATATTTACAAAATATACTAGCTTCTTACTACCTTTTTTTTTTTTTTTTTTTTTTTTTTTTTTTCAAGATAAAGTCAGTTGGCAGTGAGTGACTTTAGGTTTAGGAAGAGGGAATAAGAGTGGTGAAGAGAGGAAATGAGAAACTTAGTGGAAAAAGAAATTGCAAGACAGATTGGAAGACTGTGCAGGCATACAGGAGGATAGATCAGGTCCTCAGGAGGAAGGTGAGAAAGAAAGTGAAGTCTTGTAAGGAAAATTAGAAGAAAGGGAGTAAGGACTTCAGCAGGAAAAATAACTTCCAAAAGGAATTAAATGCAGATAAAGTTAACAAGCAAATGGGTCTCAGAATAAAAATGCAATTCAATAAAATGTAGATTGTTGGTCCTTGTCCATTCAAGGGGTTTGGCGGGTGGTGGTGATTGAGCCATCGGCACTGGAGCTGAGCGGACGTCCTACCACTATGACTGTTGATGCATCACTGAGCAGACTTTTGAAATTGCTCTGGTGATGCGGCTTCGTGTTGAAAAAGTGGTTTTTCAACACATCCGTTCAACACTGCGTGCATCATGATGCATAGTGTGTACAGGGCTTAAGGGTATGAGATGCTAGAATTGATAAGCTGTCATAGCTCTGATAGTATTGCTAATAATATAAAATTGTTTCAACAGACACTGATGTACCCTTAACTGAGGATTGGGACCTACAAGGATTTGAACCTTTGCAGAAAATGCTTAGTAAATACAAGTAAGTTATTGATGCATGTTGAAATGCCTGTTATTTAAATTTTATTTTGTTACCTAGCTATATGATTTGTTGTATTTTGTATTATATATTACTTATATTTCAATTCATGTTGTGAACCCCTTTCTGTTGTGTGACTTTCTTATTGTGAATGTGGCACTGCATGTTTATGTTCATAGTTTATTGCCTATTTCTTTAAAAGTATTTGTTGTCATTGTTAGATTAAACTGGCCTTATGTCATCATGGGCTCTTTTTCTTCTGAGCAACCTTTCCAGTTGTACTGATTAATATAGAACATGAATTAACGAAGTATGGTAAAAAGATAGGTTGTAACCTGCATTTTATCAGGTGTTGTTCTCCTTTTTAGATACCGAGAAGGGCTTTCAAAACCAAGTCCAGAGGAATACAATCTTATCAGAGCTTCCAGACTTACTGACATAGCCAAATGGTTTGCAGAGCAAAGTATAGATGGAAATTGTGTTATTAAAGTAAGTACCCTACTCTCCAGTAGCTCGTAAATGTGTAGCTGTATATTTACTGTACTTATTTGTTAGTAAGTCTTGTTTTTGGATAAACTATAAACTCGAAAGTAAAAAAGTAAGTTGAAGTGGATATTCAGTTTATACAGAAAAAATCTCTGCCTCAGGGCACTACTAGAGTGCAGAAGATATAACACTTTTCCCCTGACCTAAGCATGCCTCAGTTTTTGTTACTGTTACTATATATGTGTTTGAAAATTACAAATTAAACATTAGCATCTTTGAAATAGCTGATTTTACAAGATTATAAAATTCTGATGGTAGGTTATCTGCTATATAATAGTTCCATCTTAGGATTTGGCTTCTTTGTTTTTGTTACTGTCGCAGCCTGCCTAAGTGAACTGGAGTTATAAAATGGCTGCCAGTAAAATAAAACACATTAATGAACATAAAGGAATGAAATAGCAAACATCAAATACTAAGTTAAATTACTACTTCAAGGCTTATTACACTAAGTGAACACTTAACAATTGAATAACAGATAATAATAAATGAAAGGTCACAAAATAGTTTACACACAACCCCAGTACATAAGCATTCAATAATTATAAGAATAAATCTTCGGCAGTGTCGTAGTGAAGGAAAATCTTCTCTTTCTGGTTCCCCACGTGGGAGGAGATTGGGTAACAATTTGTGAGCTGAGTTCCTGAGTCACACACGATAAAGCATCCCTCTGAAAGAGAGAGATGTTGACTTAAATATAGAACTGGCATGAAATAAAGCTCTAACATTGTGCAACTGATCTGTTGAGGTTCCACTAACTAACTGTGTGCCCACAAATATCACAGCCAGTAAAGACTCACTTTAATCACACTTTTCTTAAATTGGAATTAAACTATACATGCTAAACAGTGGATGGCTTTGGCGTAGAGGAGTTTTTATGGGGGCCAGGGTGGGACTATGGATGTTGTAGGAGAGAGAGTACACGTGAATATCACACTATGATTGGGAGGAGGTTTCTGGATAAAAGGAAGGAATTAGGAAGAAGGAAGTAGGTCGCTGTTAGCCCGTTGCACCATTTAGGCTTACCTTGAGATGTCTTTGAGACATTCAACACTTAGTGACTGGCCCACTGGAGTGGCTACGGGTTGCGTCCCCTCATTCCGTTGGGTGTGGCCAGAAACAGGTCCACTCGCCTTGAGATCTGCGCAGGAATAGACCGCAAGCATTGCCGTCAGGACAGCGTCTCACAGTATGGTGAATGCTGCAGGTTACGTGACGCTCCGTCGATAGACGTAAAAAGTACTAGAGAACTTCATGGCAGAAATAGATAAGATGGGGAGTGGTTAGTGGAGAAATAGACTGCTGATTTGGGCGACATCTTGGGTCTCTATGTGTAGGCCATCTTAAAGGGTGGCATGTGGAACAAGGGTAAGCCTTCGTCCCGTAAGAGTTTCAAGAGTACTTTAGTAAGAGGTGAAAATTATGTTCAAGTTCTGGTAGTTAAATACAAATGTCTTATTGTTTTTGTAAAGGCTTTCTGTAAAGAAATTCTGTAATTTTTAGGCATATAAAACTGCTTACTCTTACAGATTCGTGAAGGTAGTGATAACTCATCATCTGGTGGTATAAGGTTTGAACCTATGCAGCACACTAGTCCTCCAGTGGATGAAGTTCGAGCTTTAGAGCAACTGTCCTTACAGCCCAAACCTCAGGTGAGATTTATGCTGTAAATTGTGTAGGATTTTGTAATATATGTATACCATAGTGTGTTTCAACATGTTTCTTTTTTTGACTATGTATTCTTGCTTATTGAGAATTATAATTTATTAGTCACTTGAGTTTTTTTTGTGTTCCATTCTCTATGGATATACTTATTGTAATGTTATAATAGTTTTAAGTGAAAAGTTTTGAGAAGAAATAAACTGTTTGGAGAGAAGAAAACTCAGAGAAATATTCGTAAACTAACATAAGAAACTAAGAGAATTTTGTAGAAGGTCTGACTAGTAAGGAAAGAAATTACGCTTGATATTGTTCTAATAGCCATTGTTGGTCAGTTATGTGAAATAAAATGACAAGATACGAGAACTCTAGATTGAAATATTGATAAGGAGACATTCAAGGTAATCCCAGTTACCATACCTTAGGAAAAACAGTCTGGAAAAAAAGGAAAAATGGGGATCTTGAAGCCTCAGGGGTCTCTGGAACGTGCCAGAGAAACACGAGATCAGCAACAAGATCAAGGAGAGCAAGCTGACAAATCACCATTGACACCTGAAGCCAAGGACTCAAGAGAGCAAGGTATGCATTTACATTTTATGCATGATTCGAAAAGTTGTAATTAATAGCAGTCTTCAGTGATCATTTACACTCATCTTTCTTTGTTTTTATGAATGATCCTGTGGATGGGGACTTGAAAAATATAATGTAGAGTAGTACATTAGGCAAGTGGACAGTTGTCATTTACATGTTTTATCAAATCGTTCTAAGCAGTCAGCTAAGAACGTGATTTTTAAAAGTATTCTTTGTACTATGTGTGTGTGCACATGTGCAATTGCGAGCTTGATATAGTTGTAAATGTAGTCAATTTTTCATAATTATTACATAAAATGAATCTTAACAATGAACACCCCTACAAAATCATTTAGAGGTTTGAAAAATAGATTGTGTAAGGCAAGGCACAAAGGTGTGAGAATAATTGGTTTGCTTTACTGCCAGGCTGTATTATTGTTTATGATTTTTACAGAATAATTTAACCACACTACTTGGATAAATTTGTAGACTACTACTAATTGGATAAAAACATTGGGAGTAGGAAAGTTAGATAAGAAGAACAGACAGGCTGAGGCCAGATGATTATGGATGAAACTTGTATGGGAAGTAATGTAGCTGAGGACTGAAGGGTTGCTGTTACAAGCTGAAATACGGTTCACGGATAAGTTTTTTTAAATCCTTGAAAATGGGACATAATAGTGTTGATTTCATTTGTAACTGGAGAGAGGAGTAATTTGGTTTTCTTTTCCATTTTGCTAGTGATAGCTGTAGAAGGCATTAAGTTATTGTTAAGACTGACGTCTGTGTTATCCTTTGGCATATGACAGTTGTTACTCATTAATTATTTGCTTTCGTGAAATAATTATAGATGGTATTAATCAGATGTTTGTTATTGAAAAACTTTTGCCGAGGTTTCCTTGAAATATTTCTTGGCAAAAGGCAGAAACCAGTGCAGCTGGGGCCAACGGGACCCTTCAAATATTTTCTGCAGTGCATCATGGAGGGCACTTTGCATGTGGTACCACCCTACAGGTGGTAGTTTATTTTGTCGTGAGCGATTACAGTAGTTATTTGACATTCTGTAATTTCCAATAAGGATTTTAATCAGATCAACATTGATATATTTTTCAGGAAGTGGCATGATAATCAAAGTAGTAGGGCCTGTCAACCAATTACAAAATCCTGCCACAGTTCAGTCACAACCATCAATGGGACCTGGTCCTAATCAATCCCGTCCTCGAACCCGCACCAATGTTGCTCTTCAAGCTATCATGAAGAGGAACTCAGCTATGCAGGAAGCTAAGCAGGTATGGATTACAGTTTGAATGTTGTTCATGATGTTTACATTATAGTTTTACCTTGGTATATCATATGTACAGTCAGCTTCACGAGAGTTGAGACGAATTACCACCGATGGAGAAATATGGTAACACTCTGAAGTAGTAGCAGTTCTAGGATATGCAGTTTATGAATCCTTGCGCTTAGACGTTTTGTAAGGAAGGCACTGATTGGTAAGCTCTTCTCTGATTTCTACATATAGTTATAGCATATTAGTTTCACTGATTTTATGAGATATAGCTACCAAAATACGTAATTAACATGATTACTGAACATATTTTCTCATTCTGCATGTAAAATGAAAAATCACAGCTCAGTGAATAACATCCTGAAATTCATTGTAATGAATTTGTAAAGTAATGGTGTATGTGTGTGTGAAGGGATACAAGTTCTCTCATTTCGCTCGTTATAGCATATTCTAAACGTAAAATCGATAGGATTTTGACTGCCATTCCCGTTCTTATGGTGAAATCGGCTGGGCGTGTGCGAGTTGGATAGACCGTCTTTGCGAAGGGTTTGTCTGCTATCATGGTGAGGTTATTAGAGGTTGTTATCTAGAAACATAACCGTAATAAGCCAAACTCTAGCATATCTGATAATAATGATAATAGTACTACTACTACTACTACTACTACTACTACTACTACTACTACTACTACTACTACTAGACTTCAAATTGTCATCGGGCAGCATTTCACCAGAGAATACAATTTGTTGTTTGTTACAAATAAAAAAAATGAAAAAATATTTTTGAATGAATGCCTAGGAAAAATCATATCAACCGAAATACTAAAAGGTGATATTTCAAAATATGATGAGTAAGATATTCGAGTGTATGATTATAACCAATGGTAACTGTGTCTGTGATGTTTGTTTGTTCCTTTCTAGGTGAGGGGGTATTGTTTAAGTAGGGAATTAAGGAGCGGTCTTGTTACTGGGTGTTATGATGTTCAGGTTATTAAGGTGTCTTGTGATAATGTTATATTCAGATAAGTTTTTTATGTTACTTAGATAACAAATAACTTATCGATGAATTACATGACTTCAGATTAGGTAGTTCAATCTCATAGGGAGTGAACTTGCTTTATAATGGAGATGAGCTGGTAATCACGGGTCAAAGCTGAGCCATTTGAATCTAGATCACGGAATGGAAAGACGCAATGAAAACATCGCTTTGCGGGGGATGATCGTTGGAATGAGCGAAAGTGGTGTGTCCCCGACAGAAATTGCAGCAGAGGTTGCACTTTCCTAATATTTCCAGATGTTAGCATTATCCTCAGCATAAATCAGACATTTCCATATCTAACATTATGAAATCCTAATGCACAGTAATCACACGACAGCTATTAAAAAAAAAGGGGGGGCCTTAAAAAGAGGAAGTTAGGAATTAGTAAGGGATCTTGGTAAAGATCTTGTAATCCAAAATACAACATATTGTAGAATGCAAGTTGTAAGCATGTGAAAACGATGTAATATATCAAAATGTTTATCACCAATAAAAGACAAGAAAAAAAGAGGGTGCATGAATAAAGGTAACAACCTCATGTGAGAGAACATAACTGTCCCTTCAAGTCTTGATTAAAGAAATAAGATCTAGCACGATTGGAAAGATATAATTTTATTATCACATCACTTTCTTCTATAAAGAAATACATTTTACTTTTTACATCAGATCTCTACAACCATAATGAAAGAACGTGATAGTTTACAAAGCAATGGTGAGATAGGCGATTCTACCCTACATTCTTCCCTAAACGGACACATTTACCATGCTTTATAATTATGCACTCGAATATTTCGTGCTCTATAATCTAAAATAGTTATGATTAGCAGTAACGATTCACCACAAAATAAGTTGTTAGAAACAAATCAATTTCTCTTGGTAAGCAAAAGCGTTTAATAATCGTTGGGGTCCGTTAGTGGATGATAATCCTCATATTATTAGTATTTTAATGGTAGATCAACTATACTCGGGGTGGTGTTATTAGTTACGATTTCTATATAACAGATCCTCATCCTGTGACTGCCTGTACTGAAAATGCAATGAAAACCTTATCATGGAATAGTGTGCACTAACCGTTTGCAAAGGCCAAGCCCACTTGCAAAAGCATAGTTGACTGGGTCATAAGGATGTGAATGGCAGTCAAAATCCTAATTCATACGTTTAGAATATGCTATAACGAGTGAAATGAGAACTTTTATCCCTTCACACACACACACACACACACACACACACACCATTACTTTACAAATTCATTACAACGAATTCAGGATGTTATTCACCGAGCTGTGATTTTTCATTTTACAGAGAATATGTTCAGTAATTATGTTAATTACGTAATTTGGTAGCTATATCTCATAAAATCAGCGAAACTAATATGCTATATCTATATGTAGAAATCAGAGAAGAGTTTACCAACCAGCACCTTTCTTACAAAACGTCTATGCGCAAGGATTCATATACTGCATATCCAGGAACGCCACTACTTCAGGGAGTTACCATATTTCTCCACTGGTGGTAATTCGTCTCAACTCCCGTGAAGCTGACTATACAAATGGTGAACGTGTAGTTTTTGTTGGGCATTGAAGATTGGTAATATCAATGTTAGCCATTTAAGGTTTGATTCTCAACTTCAATTCAAGTTAATTTCTCTTTTCCTCTTCCTAGTAGTGGTTTTAATGACTGGAGATGGTGTACAGAAATCAAAAGATATGTAAGGCTTCAGTAAATTTAAATAATTGATAAACCTAAAAAATCTGCCAAAAAATAAATGTTTACTGAAACAGATTGACACAAGCTGTTTCAAAGGAAAGGCAAAATATCAGACTAACTCCTTGACTCACAGGCAAAGTTTTCACATGAATGGCTTACTTCTTACTTGCTTTTTATTTTGATTCATTTGATGAGAACTGAAAACATTTAATCAGAAGAAATAGACTACTGTACAGTGAATGGAAGATTTTTGCAGAAAATTGACAGTGTTCTTGCTTGCTTATTGTTTTATCATCACAGTTTATATTAAATTCCTTGGCTGCCTTTCTGTGTCTGCGTGTCTATGTGTGTGTCCTTCCCCTCCCCCTCGCAAATCAATCAGAAAAACAGACATTTCCTGGAGAAATCCAGAATCTGTATTCAGATTCATTCCGCCCAGAAATCCAGTGGACATTTCTCCAGGAATGCTTCAGGAGCTGTGAAGGCAACTTCAAAGGATCCTGGAGTAGTGAAGACGTCTTATAAATATAACTTGCTTGACCTTTAGAATTTATGAAGTGTTTAATTAACCTCATGTGGTAAATATGAACCACCTGCATTATGAGGATCACAATAAATACTACTACCCATGATATACTTATAACTTCAATATTAATTACATCAGAACTTTAACAAGAAACTAGCAAATGTGAGCGATAGCGATTGTCTGCTAGTTACAGTTTATTATTTTTTGTTATTGATTTTAAATTTCTTATAGTGTATGATGTCATGTTCTATTACATATATAACAAGCTCATATTAACTATCACTTTGATTAGCATGTGAATCATAGCCCAGTATATTTATTTGTTTTTTTGTGTTGGTAATGAAGTCTGTTTATTCATTGTTAATTTTTCATGATTGTAGTATATTTATTGTTTTGTCATATGTTGACCATCTTCAATTTCAGTGTATGGTATATTATTCCCTAAGTAGTAATTCATGTTAACAGTAAAATTTTTTTTAATTCAGTAGTATCACTTTCATAAGTGTATGAATCAGGGCCCAATGTTGGTATTATTGCATTAGTAATAAAATGAATATTTCTTCCATGTTTATTGTTCATTACAGTAAATTTTTTTTCTCTTTTGTTATAACTCTTCGGTACTTAATGTTGTTTTATTGACAAACTTTGATGATGTACCAAGTGTAGCTTAATGTTCTGATGCATAATACAGCCTAGCGTATCTTTGGACGACTTAGTAAATCAGGACTCAAACGTTAAACAAATTAAATGATGAACAGAATTTTTTGGGAAAAAAGGAGTCAAATATTACACAGAATTGAATATTACATGTATATATAGTATTTTAAGATGGGAAAGTACCAAGTAATGCCGAATCAACTCTCGGTTGGTCTTTTAAGTCTAGACCTAAGAAGTCTCCTTCACCCTCCCCCTCCTATGCCAACTCCATCTGCCATGTGTGATTGTATTCACTAGTATTTTTGGAGAGTACCAATATTTATTATTGATAAAAATGCATTGTATATTTATGTTTATGCTAACATAAGATTTGTTTTATTAGATCAATAAGACATAGTGTTAAATATCACTGGAAAAAGCTGAAGGACCAGGATAAGTTGTCTTGTAGTGTCGGTAAATTTACCCGTTGTCAGAAAGCTGTTAATTATATTCCAATGACATACAATACTGTTCTGTATTTGATTAACAAATTTTTTACTTTGTAAGTATTATTGGGCCTATACATATACTGTACTATGTATAAGCATTGTGGTTTTATAGTTTTGAAAAAATGGACGACCAAAGGGAATTTAATATGATAAAAAGTAAGTAAGAAACACACACACCCCAGTGAAAGTTTCAGACATCTTCATTGAATTACAGATATAGTTTTTAACACAGTATACAGTTATATTTTACCAACAGGCAAAGAATACAGTACATATTTACCAACTTAAAGAGTTTTTTATGTAGATATTAAAAGATGTGCATCAAAAAACTGATTGGTGCCCCATAAGTTTGGAAGATAAAATTGTTGGGTCAATTAATGAGCGTTGATTGTCTTTTAAATACATGTACAATACCATTTAAGGGTTTCTGAAGGTTTTTTGACTACCAAATTTTCGGTGTATGAAAGAAGCTCAGGAATGTAATCCTTGTGTGTGTAGGATTCATTGTATGGGATTTTGTTTTAGGTTGTAAAGCCCCTTAGGGCAGATACCATTTTATATAAACTACTTACCAAGTAATTACATAGGTATTAGTTTCTGTTAGCTATGTAATTACTTGGTAAGTATATATAAAACTTTATTTTATTATAAGAATGTCATTTTTGTGTCATGTGGTACACTAGATATGGCAAAAGGTTTGTGCAACATTCCTTTGACTGCAAACCATCCAAGTTCTTTAACTAACCAGCTCCAGTTTTACATCATATTTGAAGTAGATCCTTTGTGTGAGCCTCATGAAAATCTTGACTGACTAGGTGAAGCACAATCGAATGACATTATTTTGAATGGTTTATACTTACCTTGTGTTCTGTTTACTTGCTCTGCTGGTTATAGCTAGTATCATTCTTTATTTCATCATTCATCAGTCTGTACTTTGTGATCAAATAGTCCAGCAGAACAGGGTGCAGTGTTAAGGTTCTTCCCTCCTGTATGTGCTTTTGCCATTTTTAGGTTTAACATTTGTGCTTGTTTTTCAATATGAAGAAAATGAAGAACAATGTCACTGTAGTATTTTACACTGGAGTGCATGCTTTTCAACACTATGGATTTACTCAACATTGCATGTTACAACTGTGGTAGGATGGTAAAGGTTTATTCCTTGCAAAGGGTACCTTTGAGAGGTGTAGCCAGCCATCCAAGGTAGCACAGTCAATTGATATTGTGTGAAACCAGCCTCTTTCGCAACTAACTTCAATAAGAGGCACTTGTAAAACAATTTTTGTTTGATTAAAAAATAGTATTATATACCTTATATATCTTGAATTAGAGCATTGTCTACATGGGATTTATTAAAATTACAGTGTGTGATTTTAATACCTTTTCTCATGATTTCTACTCCTAAAAATCTTGACTCAATTTCCAGTGACACAAAATCTTTATTTCAGCAATTATGGTGTTAATCTTTGATTAAGCTTACAACTCAGATTAAGCTTACAACTCTTTTCTAAATTTCAGGTCACCTTCAAGACCCCCTCTCCAGCTATTTCTCCAAATCCATCTGAGGCCTCAAGTGACAGTCACAGAAGCCAGCTTTCAACACCACCTCTTCATCCGCCATCTTTACAGCGGGATCCAATGTCAAGTTCTCCTATGCCACATCACCTTAGTCAAATGTTTCCAATCACTCCCAGTCAGGATCAGGTCTCCCCTTATCCTCGACAGAACCAAGGGGATGAAGGACATTTCAATACACAGCAATACAAAACACAACCTCCTCCACCTCCATGGAATTTAGGGACTGGTCTGGCAGGAAACATACCCTCACAGCATGGTATGGGTATGCCTCAGCACCAGGCAAATCCAAATATATCATCTGGGCCTACATTTAATATGCAAAGAAATGGTATGGGTCAGTCTCCTCAAGATGTTTCAAGGCAGCTTCAGTCTACAACAGTCAATCAGAGTGATAGACTGACTGGTGGTGTTTTTAACAGACCACCCTTAGAGGGCTTCCATCAACGAAGTGGACCTCTTCCAATGAGACCTGGAACTGACTTGAGCAATAGAATAAGAGAACCTGCTCCTAGAATGTTAGAAATGATGGGGATGACACGGGCACCACCATCATTTGGACCAGTAGAAGGCTTGGCAAATCCGAATAGAATGCGGCCTCCCCCGGGCACAGAAGGTCAAGGATTTGATTCATCACAGCATATGAATCAGGGATCTTACAGACTGCAGCAAGAAGCTGATTCAAATACTTCCCAAAATAAGATGGGTCAGGCAACTCATCCACTTTTATCACCTGGGGCAATGAACAGCCATGTATTTGGTATGGAAAACAGGCAGAATTTGAATACATCTGGTCCCAGAGTGACAAGCCCCAGAAATGTCTTTGAAGGAGAAGTTGGTCCACCAAGAGGTCCTGGCATGTCACCTGCAGTGAACATGGGATGGGCTCCAAATCAGGAAGGGAAGTCATATCACATGACTCATCCTCCGCCCACCCTTGCCAATCTTCTTCAACAACACGCACCTGTTGACATGAGGCTCAACATGTCAGTGGATCCAGCAACAGATGTCCTCAAATCCACTCTTGCAAGGCTTCCAAGTGGAGCACCTATGCACAATCCTCCCCCATTAAATCCTCGCAGTGCTTCTGGGGTTGGTCCACATCCTGCTCTTCACTTGGGGATGCTCTCCAGACCTTCCTCGCAACCTCCGCCATCAATCCCGCTCAATCAGCCTCCTAGAGGGCAACCCCCTCCATTCTTGCCAGAGGTTAGTATTTACGTTTTTAATATTTAAGGATTTTGGGCCAAATTAAAACCTAAGATGATGCAGATATGATTATGTAGAGAATGATTCAATGTTGGCAGGAAAAATTTTGTGGAGGATCATAAAAGTAATTATTGGAATGTATACAGGTACTGTTGAAAGAAAATTTTAAATGTCAAGTGAAAATATATGACATACCTCTTCATTTCAACTTTTGAGTTACACTGAACTTGAACTACTGGTCTACATTTTTCAAGTGTATGGCAACACTTGAAAACTTTTTAAATAATATATATATTAACTATATTTAATTGTGCAACCTTTAAAAAGCTAAAGTTGGCTATGCAAAAGATATTAAATTATTGTATAAAGGTACTAGGGCCTGGGTATAGACTGTTTAGAAGCAAATATTGAAAATTATTGAAAAAACTATAATAATGGACAAGAAAAAAAAGCTCCCATTATGATATGGAATGCATTATACTGTACATATTAAAGTTTGGTTTATATGTCTTTGAATTAATTCCTATATTTTTGCTTAAATGTATGAACTATTATGCAATTATTTTTTAAACTAATAGTCCTGGCTATTGTTATAATATCCAAAAGGAAGATATAGACAGTGAAGCAGTTAATGTATGAGCAATGGTTGGGTGATCCCTTAGAGCCCCATGCTTAAAAAAAAAATTAAGCATAGTCGTAATTTTAGATTAACGCAACAGAACCTCACGGTTGCATTTCCATTAAAAAATTATATAAAAAAAACAGCATCAGGAAACCTGCTCATCTTTGGATGGGAATAGACAGAACACCTTTTGGGGGCCAAGGACTTTAGAAAGATGACAGTGTTTTAGTTGCACGTCCAATTGACAAATATGTTACCAAGAGTAATAGCATAGATATTTGCAAATGTATCACATCAGTAATTACCAACACAGAATCACTGCAGACTTGAAAAGCAGTTGTTAGTGAGAGCCTATATGTAAGCACGGGGTAAGCAAACGGTAAGCAGAGGTGCTATTAGGAGGTTGAAATCATCTTGAGGATGGTCTGTGTAGTAATTCATTTCTTTATTACATAGTAATGAGCTTCCTGTGGAATAAAATATTTCAGTCATATGGAAAAAACTGATAAGGTTCTTAATTTTGAAACAACAAATACATCGAATGTAAAATATTCTACTCATATGGGTAAAGATGGTTGACAAGAGCAAATTTTACTATGAAAAAGTCCCTCTTTTGATACTCCACCATCTTTCTAAATTTCATGTTGAACTTTTATTCCCTATCATGACCTCATATCAAAATAAATTGGTTTTGTCAGTGTGGAGCTTAAACTTTTCATGATTCACTTTCATGAATTAAATGTGTAAAAGATAAAACAATACAGGAATGTGTATGGTTTTAAAAAATAATCGTTGCTTTCCCTGTTCATAAAATATTCTTTTACCTGCAGTTGCTGATAAAGATCAACGAATTTGAAAATAACCAGTAGAAAAAAATTTAGTTGAACATAAGGGTGAAACACAACACACATTTGATGAACAATTAATGAAATTGAACTTTTGGCTTCATCCAACATGGATATAATGGTTCAACCTTCATTCACTCCAGTACTTGCAGTCCTTTTTAAAAGCCTAAATGGTCGTCTAAAGGCCCAAATACTGCAGTTTTATTAAAGTTATTCTTAAACAGTTTAGCAAAATGTTAGGGAAACTTCACTGGTAAGTGCTGCTTTTGTCGGTCATGATGCTTACCACAGAATGCCTTAATTCACTGGTAAGTGCTGCTTTTGTTGGTCATGATGCTTACCACAGAATGCCTTTTCTAAGTGACAGAAAAGTTTAAGAACCCGAACATCCCATTACCATAAGCGACTATATTTAGCATAATTTAAATACTTTTTTCTAGGGAAGTGAGAGTGATGGTCCAGCAAGCAACACATACTCTCTTTTTAGTCCCATGAGTGGAAGCAACATGGGGTTGGGGGCAGGCCCAAGCCATACCGTCCCACATCCACTGTATCCAAGTAACTCACAGCCAAGTGGACAGCAGGTAAAGTAAATCTGAAAACTTAGCTCTTTCCTTTGAGCTCACCTTATTGCAATACTACAGAATTTATATATCAGCAAATTTTATATTCCACTTAACTTGACATAAAGAAAATATATTAGCAAAGCTAATAATCTATTGAAGATCATGTTGTATTAAACTGGCATCAGATTCAGGAGAGAAGATCATGTAGTAAACTAGCATCGTATCCAGGAGAGCCATCTATTCTTTTTGTAACTTTCAGTAGAGGCCATTTTGTGCTTGTTCACCCCTGAATGTTTGGAGGATGTTGACAGGCTTGGAAATTTACAGTACTTGTATAATTAGGAAGTCAGTCATAGAAAGGAACTTCATGACTTAATACACAGATTTCAATCTGCCTTCTAGGATATACCAGAGATTTGTGTTTTAAGTTCAGGCATTTGGTGTTCGGCATCTATTTATCCAGTTTCCCAAGTAACCTTAATGGTGATGGCTTACTTACTAGCAGATGGTCATTCCCATTTTGTTAGATGTTACCAGGAGAGTTTGCCTAAGGTTTGGGTCTTTTGTGAAGGAACTTAATGAGATGTATTGCTACAGTGCCCATCTTTTTAGTCACCTAAACCTTAAGGATCATTGTGACCTAGTCCTGTCTTCAACCCTCCCAAATGATTTTATACCTGCTGTGCTGGTAGACAGGTAGACATGGTACAAGTGATAGTATGGCCAGTATAAACTCAAGAGAAGAGAAGTTTCTGCATTTTCTAATTGACTGTCACAGATGAATTTTTCCCCAGGATAGTTTTATAGATCCTTGTAATTTATGGGTGGCAGGTGTTAAATGAAATCTCTCGAGTTACTGTGGTCTTGGCTTTACTTCACAGAACTTTTGACAGTTCATTTTCATCAACTCACTTTCAACAGAGATGCTTAATGTTGGAGATAATAATGTAGTATATTGCTTAGTGCTTCTCCTTGCTTTTCTCTTCATTGAAGTATACCTGAAAGATGAGCGCTTTTGTAAATTTCAAAACACCATGTTAAGAAAGTGCCACACTTACCAGAAACTACAATATGTTAGCAATTGAGAACTCTTGGAAGTCAAGAGGGGTCTCCAGAACTTCGAGAATGTCTTGGTGGATGTTCATATTAGAAATCTGATGGTGGAAGCAAAAGATTGGAGTTTCAGTGTTATATATTCATTGGGCAGAGATTTGCGGTGGGACAAAGGGATGCAGTGGCCCATTTCTTTATCGTGTGTAGACTGGTGGCTGTCAAAATGGTCTGTGCATCTGAGGTGAGCAATTCAGTAATTTTATATTATAGGTAATATTTAGACAACGGTGGAACATCATATTGTCTTTTCTCACAACTTCAAATGTAGAAAATGGATGTCTTTGTTCTCACAACTTCAAACGTAGAAAATGGATGTCTTTGTGCACAGTTGTGACAATCTGTGGTTTTATACCTGGATCTTTACTGGCAGAAGAAGGTAGCTTGGTGCAGGAAAATGCTCCTTTATGTTTTATTTCAGTTATCAGATTATTTGTGTTCCTTGGGAGAATCAGACTGCTAGTATCAGTTTTAAATGGTACACTGATCGCAGAGAACAGTGATCTGATATATGTTAAAAGTGAGGTTCTTGCCTTCAGATAGACCACAGAAGTGGGAATTGATGGTGGTGTCAAGAAGCTGTACGAGGGAATTGTATGACACCCTTTGAATGATGTTGCCTTATTCTCTTGACTACTGCTTGATCCATTGGCCTTGAAGACCGAAGCCTTTCTGCAATTACAGAGCAACTTTGATATCCATACTTTCCCACACTTTGGCCCACTGAAGTGGATCAAGAAGCTCTAGTCACTGTCATTCTGATAGTGGTCTAATTTATTTTCCCCAGGCAGTCTGAAAATGGTCCATATATGTCTAACTAGACTTCACTTCATGGAGCATAACAGGCAGTTGGCAAAGCATTGACAATGGCATGTTCTAAAAGGAAGAAAACCATGTAGGAGGGTAATGCTGTCAGTGTACTGCGGTTCCAGCTTCTTTCCTTCAGTCCTGTTCAACCTCTAAATATTACCTCTTAGTGCAACAGTGGGTTTTCTCCCATTTTCACCAGTAGATTCTTGTACCTCGTCTCCTTTAGTTTTTGGAACTGTCTTGCTGTCCTATCACTCCAACTCCCTCTTTCATTGTCTTAAGCACTGAATGGCCAAAAGAGCCTCAGTGCTTGGCTTGACAGCCTAAATTTCATCAAAAAGTAAACCTACGGAAGAAAGGTACAGTACTTCACTACTTACACTTCTCACAATAAGTAGTGAAGTCAGCTCTCTTCCATTATTGTCCTTAAATTATCTCCTGAACCTTGGTGTTTCTGTCACAACTTAGAGAAGTTCCATAATGTTGGACACTTATATAAAAGGTTTTGTAATTAAGGTCGTTCTGTTAGAATAGCCCCAACTGAAACCAGACATCAGTGAGATCTTTCTTTTTCTAACGTTAATAACAGGCACAGCTTAGAAATGTATGTCACAGTCACCTTTGCTGTCTTGTTTATGTATGCTTTACATGGATTCATTATGGACACAGTACCATTTAATCTTTAGGTTATATCTAAGGAGACTGGTACAGTGATGCCGTGAATGGTTGTTTTTCCTTATGATATAAAATCATAAGACCAAGATAATTGAGTTAAGAGCACTTTTTAGCTTAGCTGTCTTGCATTACAAAATTCACTGTCTGCAACCAGGAATCAGCAGATTTGATCAGTCTTCCAATCTTTCACTTCTTGAAAGGATACTCTTGTCTTCTATTATTTCTTGTATTGTTTTCCATTTCATATGGGCAGTCCACAGTCACAATGATAGGTGACTAGTAATTAAGACGGTTTTTTTTTTGTTAATATTTATTGTTTCCTTAACTAACCAGCTGAAAAAAACTTACTGCAATTGCCAGCATATGGGGCATCATGGAAAAAATCTCCATACACAAAGGACGCAGTGAACCAAAAATACCAGGGAACCACTGAACTAGCTTGTCGTCACAAAAGGCTTGCAGGGACTGAGCTTGACTTTAACAGCCTTGACCATCTTTGCATTTTGGTATACAGACTTCAGTATTTTACTATCATACAGCATGTTTTGGCCAGATTACATTAGCCATCCTCTATTTAAGGAATTGCTAGCCCAAATCCTGACAGGTCAGTTCTCTAGCTCTGTGAGCAATTTTGCTGTTTTTATGCAGTAACACTATACTTATGAGCCTCTTAAGAGTAATTACTGGACATCAGAGTTAAGTAATGAGTAAACATGCCATAGGTGACCTGATAACACCTTAGTTGTACCTGCCTTATATACTGTACATAGTTTCGTTGCAGCCAATTTATAGCTTTAGGTTCCCAGATAACACTGGTGATATACATTCTCCCAATTTATGTCTTTTGGTTCCCAGATAATACTGGTGATATACATTCTCTCCCTGAAGATGTTAAAAACAAATTAAAATATGCCTTTGTATGTGAGACATCATATCTTCACGAGAAAGTTTAGACCATTTTTAGATTTTATTCCATCAAACCATTAATTTTGTTTTTGATTTTAGTTCGGAACTGTTTTATACAAGTATGATTTTATAAAGTATGACATATTAGTAATTTATTTATATCATTTACTTAACATATAAATAATTTTTATCACACCTGGCCTTTATTTTTAGGCTGTATCTTTTCTTTTTCAGTCGTTGTGGTCAGGCCCTGGTCCTTCTCCATTAGAACGTCTCTTAGAACAGAAGAAATACAGCAGTGTTCCGAAGTGAGGGAAGATAACAAAAGGAAAACTGGATTGGATTCATGTTTTGAAAAAAACACAAGACATCAGTCACCATGTAGCCCACCATGTGTCTCATAGCACAGTTGAGGCACCGTCCTTGTGACTTGGGTTGGGAAGAATGGCACAATACAGTGCTCCCCAATAGAGCTTCCAGTGAGTGTGTGTGAAGTCTATTTGACATCCATGTATCAACCGCTGCTGGGCAGGGCATCAAGGGGGATGATTAGTGCCAGCTGTCGTAGAGCAGATGTCGTCGTGTCTTGGTGGTTGGGGCGCACATATCTGTAGAGCTCTGTTTATGTTATGTGATGAGAATTGGTTCTACATCAATCTCGACCTGGCAGTTAATTTGTGTCGACCCCCAATGCTGTCGACAAGAGAAGAAAAATGGTAAAATAATTTAATCAATTGAAGTGCCATGCAAGAATTCTTTGTACTGCAGGATAACCTCACATGTTCAGTGCATGAAAAATTGTAGCTGTCGTTTTGCTTGAGATATTTCCTCCCAAAACTCCTGTGGCTAAAGTAACTGTACCAGTGTGTGATATGTAAGGGGTAGTAAATCCGGTTACTTTTCAAGGAGTATCAGAATGAGCCAGTCTTACATAGGATATGTATCAGTCGAGTCTTAGCCACAGATTGTAGGTCTTTGTTCTTGGACTTTTTGTCATATTATAGTCTATAATAATTATGTGATATGTTAAACATGAAAAATAGATTGGATCTTATGTGATCTGTTTTGACAGCACGAAATAACAGTATCGTGTATTAGTTTACAGAAACGCAAAAGTACTTAACCATGTAATTAATGGTTTTTGTTCAATACTAGTTAATTATGTAAAGACATAATACATTATATTTTGTTTTGTATTGTACATTCTAACTTGAGTGAAAATAAACCTTCCACAAAGATGGTAACATTTGGCTTTATGCTTTCAACCATGAATAATTAGCTCTAAAGACAACGATGCATTCACTGCATGGAGAACAAACATAAACAAGGATGCTTGTGTGGTTATTGGAAATTTGGAAATTCAAATTATGAAGGATTACTAAAGGTTTGCAGACAGTTAACCCATTTTTGCTAGTAAAGGGATAGGCTTTCAAGAATCAATTATCAATTTACAGTGAAACTGTGACATACGAGCAAGGTGGTGAGAATTTCACACTTTGCTTTATAATGCTGAATAGAGGGGGAGAGGGTAGCATATTGAATATCTGCTGGTCCAATCGCTGAAACCTGGTATAGGTATTTAACTACAGGAAGATGACACTAGGTAAGCAGTGCCACTTTCCTTCAACAGTCTTGTTGAGCAGACATACTAACAGTCTCTCTCATTGTTGGAGGAACTAAAGTATTCCCTTGTTTGAATGACTTTTTTGCTCATTGCCCTTTTTTTTTCAGGATGTTATTGCACTCATTGTGTTTATATTAGAATGATGGTGCCTGAAAATCCTTCCTCAGGAAGAATCGTCAGCAAGTGTCCTGGGTGCAACTGAATGTAGATTTTGCTGCCAAAGACAATCAGCCCTGATCCTGTGTTTAAGTTCTGCAAAAGTCAAGAATAAATGGCATCAAGTACATCTTGCCATTGCCTGTCCATGGAAGATGTATGAAATAAGGAAAAAGCAAGGAGGTTTTACCCCTCATCACTTCGGCCACAGCTTTCATCCTGGGTCAGTATGTGCTACTGTCATGGCTGTTCCCACGGTTCCTGCGGTTCCTGCTTTGGTTGCTCCAGCAGTTCCTGCTCCTGCTTCCTCAGGGGTGTCTGCCTTGGCCTTGTCCTTGGTGGTTGGGGGAGGTTGGGGAAGTGCTGCCATACTTTGTCTTTCTCCCCTTCCTCATTCTTCCTAGTCTTGCTCATCTTTGGATTGGCTGAAGCATGGAAAGAAGGCCCTGAAGGCTGCCCTACATCAGAAGCTTGAGAAGTTTTCTTGTAGCTTCACTCTTCTCTTGGGAGTGACAGTGATCCCAGCTCTCATTCACAGGACAGGCAGTTTCTAAGTGGTGCTGATGGTTTGGTACAAGAGTCTGCTTGTGACTGATGTCTGTTGCATGGACTTGTTCATACTTGATTCTGATGTACACTTATGGTCACTCCTGGTGACCCTCACACATTTCGTAAGAGTAAGAGGACTTGTCTTGATTTTAATTATGCTAATATTTCTGCAGAAGCATGTATGACTACAGGCTGAAATTGCCCCTGGAGCTACACTGGCCCATCCTGGGATATGCTTGGGATCAACCCCCTTATTGTCTTGATCATGACACTACTGTGCATAGCAATGGGTAGGAATGCTCTACAGAGGTGTGTGTGTGTGTGTGTGTGCGTGTGTGTGTGTGTGCGCACGCGCGCGCACACGTGCGCTTTGTCAGTGGCTATTCAACCAAGTTGCCCATGCACCAATGAGTGCTGCTTCTGGTTGGTGACTGACTGACTAAGCTGGAGAATGTACAGTCTGGGGCTGTCCCACTAGGGACTCATACTGGCCAGGTTGGAGAGGCATTTTCACAAGGTAATGGATTAGTTTGTGAACGCAATAGTCTTGGGGAACCAACCAGGCTACTCCTTGGGGTGCAGTTCTCCCAGAATCCATACCATTTTGGTAATCTTGGTTCCGCTTGTGTGGGACATCCTGGAAAAAGATAGATTTCTCACCCCAAGATAAGACAATTCTTTATTTCCTAGCCACACTGTCAGGCTTCTTCCCCTTCCACTTCCACTGACATGGCAGTGAAGTACTACATCACGAGGATGCCGAGACCTGCCCCCTGCAGGTGGACCTGCCACAAATTAATGAACAACCTTGGGTTAGAGGGGGCCTCATTTGGAGGGGCCATGTTTCTCCTCTTCCAAAGCAAGATCAATGGAGTCTGTTGCCATGGTTTCATTCTAGGCTACAGAGTAGTTTGCCCTGTGGCAACATAATAGCAGACTATGCGCTTTCGGGGGTCTCTTCAGAGGATAAGGCAAAGCTCTGAAGGCTGTTTGGGTAAAGGGGAGGATGTTGACTATTATGTCCCTCCAGTTTGAACTTATGGATTAACCTGATCTTAGCATGTGTTCTTAACCTCTCAAGACAGGTAACAGCTGAGAGTAAGCTTATGCTTCAAAATGGTGTGGTTCTGGTTTCCTCTTTACTCTTATTGAAGAATAAAGTGAAGGCCCACCACCGGTGGTGGGAAAACAGAGAACTGATGATCAGGATTTTTTAACCACTGTTTAGTCTCCTTTAGGTCTGTTTAGGACCCTTGAAGAGCACTGAAGCCAAGCCTCATGGGATCGGCTGCACCATCAACATTGTGCTTGGGAAATGGCTAGATCAAGGCTTGATGAGTTTCCTAGGAGCAATTCCTCAATAAGAACCTGGAAGACAACTTATCTTTTTTATCTCCCAACCAGGTTTTGACAAGGATGTAAGCAATCTTACCTTCCCACTACCACCATTTTGGGGAGGCCTGTCATGTCCTTTTGCAGCAACTATAAGGGGACAAGCCTCGAGTAGTATTCTTCAGAACAGTTACAGGCTTCCCTTCAAGACTGATGTGCCTCCTCCCCTTTCTCATAGACTGAGCCTGTTTCTTGCGTACTGTATTCTCCACAATTCTCCAAACCTCTTGCTCTTTAGATGGAGATAAGGATAATGCTTGAGAAGGATGTGCTGGAATTCACAGTTGACTAATCTAGGAGCTTCTTCACCATACTTCCTCCAAGAAGACTACCAGAGGCCTGTCATCTATCTATCCTGAACAACCCTATCACAGCGGTACACCACAAAATGCAACCATAGATAAGAATATACATCCAAAAATGTAGCAGTAAATGTTTGATATAAACAAGCAGGAAAACTAAAATATAACAAAGCCTAGTTGATACAATAGACTGTCACTAGATACATACAGCTGAAACTACAGTAATTTAATTTCACATGACAAGGTTCCAGAGGGATTCACTCTGATTCCTTAGGGAGAAAGTTGCAGACCCTTTGTACACATCATCTTGGAAAATAGTAAATTAAAATACAATATGGGTAAAATTAGTCATAAAATAAGAAAAACTCCTAAATAAATCAAAACGTGACGATAAAATTTTCACAGAATAAGATACACAATTCATATTACAACCACCTCCAAAGTAAAACATTCATTTGTACATGACAATGTGACCATTACAACATTTTCCATTATTATATCACTCAATAAAATGTTCAAGGGTGTAAAACCATCTTAGATTAGTTCAAGGACACCTTAAAGAACTTTAACACAGTATTTATAACATGCAAACAATATACCTCTTCAATTAGTATTCACAAACCAATGACTGATTGTTAGACTGCAATATACACACACAAATGGGTAACTTAAATAAACTGAGCAATATTAAAACAACTTTGTAGCAATAATTCTTTCGCAATAATTTGTTACACAAACTACCAAATCATAATGGCTTTGGTCCTCAACAAGCTTTAGCCATTAATTTTAAAAAGCTGTTATAATAATGGGTAATACCCACACCCCACTTTATGACCGAACCTGCCTTATTACAGATGATGCGGGACTGCACACAGCAATTAACATGAATGGATTATATTGTCTAATTGACAGTACAACACATACAGTACATACACAACTGAAATTCATATTAATTTCTCAAAAGTATGGAAGTTATCCTCTGTACTGTAGACAGATTTTATTTGATTGTATGTTATGATTCTCTATAGCACTGAGCCCTTTTCCATACTGATAACAAGTCTGCAAGGCAGTAATAATGACAGGAGAGATTCCCCAATATCAGTACAGCGCATCTAAGGGCACAATGAAATTATATTCATCACAATGTCACTACCAGTGATGCAGATAAGTATCCCTTATTCTTATCTTACTTGGGACTACATTAAACGCATCCACTATCTTTGTAATGTAACAATGCTGAAAACTCCCTAATCGCATATAGTAAACACAAAAGTCTGGAAAGCCCTAAAAATGATGAAAACGGAGTACTGTATTTTACACAACGTTTAAATAACTTGCCGGTGTAAGAGTGGAAAGCTATCAGATGGGAACAATCAGGCCACGTCGATTAACTCCACTAGGTAAACTAACGTCAGATTTGAGGAACGTGAAATGTAGCCACTTTGTGAGTCTAAGGGCCATAAAACACGGAAGGGTGAATATAAAAACGAACGGGATACTGAAGACGTGGAACACAATAAGAATAAGCGAATAATTCGTATACCATAATTCTCTATATAACTGCAAAACACCTACATTTTCCTAACAAAATCAACAGAGAAAAAAGGACAAAAATCTCCATGTATCATTCTTGGTACCTTACAGCGATGGCGAAGTTGCTCGCTGCACCAAGAAACAAATTAAAGTTGGTTTTTTCGTCACCCAAGTTAAGTATGATTATTTATTAGTAACCGACCTAAAATACGAGGCAGTACATGTGCTTCATGGTACATGTAAAAATGGAACAAAGGGGGTGAAACTTTCATTCCTTCAGCGTCCTCTTCAACCATAAAACTGAACTTCATTCTATTCACGACAACTCCGTGACACTTAGGTTCATTGTATTAGGCAATTTTGTACACCGAAACAATATTGTGCATATTGGAAAGGAGACCAGATGTTTGTAACATTCTGTGAATTTCAGCTCAAATAAATAACTTATGGTTTCATTACCGGCTGACTGGTCTGATTTAAAAATACCGAGCGTTTAACAAAAACAAAACGTAGGCGCACTCTACCTAAAGTGTCAAAGACGAATAGCTTACATCGACACAGCTACAACATGAACAGCTACGCTTTTAAAATGGACGACCAAGGAAGAATCAGTAAGTTGATCTCTCTCACTCTCTCCTGCACTAGTACAAAGATAAATGACCCCGTTTCTCCGGCACGGCCTCAATTGGCAATTCCGGCAAACCAGAGAATTGTCGGCGACGCTGTCGAGAACTACCCTGAAAAAACCGTGACAACGCTCCATGTCCCACTTTTGAATTATCAAGCCGTGCCTTGCGGAGATATAACTTTTGCAGTAAGGCTTCCTGTGGTTTGTCGTATTTGCCGTTGCATATTCACCAACCTATATACTTACAGCACGACATTACTGCTTTAAAATACAGTACTTTATACGCTACTGAGAATCACGTTATTTCTAAACGCATCTTAATAAAATCATCAGTTATGGAGATCTGAATTGCAGACACGTTAAAAGATATTCCAACGTCAATAAAATCAAGATATCAAATCTAGAAGCCAGTTTAATAATGCAAAATACGACTATTCCAAAATGGAAATTTTTCAGATCCTATTTGCTAGAACACCCACAACTATTTTTATAAGAAACAGAAATCCAGATGCAAGCAACTGGTGTATACGTTTTGGACTTTAAAAATTTCCTAGTTTTATAGGCGAGAACACAAAACAAGTACAACACATACAGCAGTAATAATTACAAAAAGTATTTCCAGTTAGTGAAAACGAGTTCTGCAGTCTCACGACTCCAAGGGAACGCTTGTTTTCTGAACCGATTTCAATGCTAAGCAGACTTACCGACTTGGTTCCAATATTACTAATTAGCACGGCAGGTTTGTTTTAGATTTCTGTCAGTCTTTTGAGTGACTTCTTTTTACTGGAGAACCTGCTCTTATTTCTGGTAATGTAATGACGCTTTACAAAACAATTAACACTTACTGGCGCTGGTTACAGAGCTTAGTGGCAGTACCCGACTGCAGTAAAACTTGAGTAAGTGTCTAGGCAGGGAATCTTTCGTTGTCGGTTGAAAGATAATTATCATCGTTAAGAAAGATGAAACCTCCACTTCGCCCTTCTTTCCAAGGAGAGAGATTCTGACTTTAAATAAGGGGAATGATCATCCAACACAGATGAGGTTATTTTTTTGCAATTTTTTTAGTTATTCGCTAGGCTAGCCTATAAATTCTGTTTACTTAGCCAATTTGTAGCAACATTTTTCAAGTTCACTTGGGAATAACCATTTATAATGTTTCCTGTCTAATTGGTCTTTTGTCCAAATGTTTTGGGCTATTTTTTGAGCTATTTTTTTTTATCTTTTATTATTATTATTATTAAATTATTATATTATTAAATTTTTTGAGCTATTCGTAGGAAATCGGCTGATAATTTCGGTATTTCTAAGTAATAGATACACGGCGGGTATTTAGCGAGAAATGGCAGTTTCTTATAGTATTTTGGTTGCTTATTTACAATTTAACGTTATTTTTGGGGGGTCGACTGTAATTAACCTGTAATTAACCCCTGAAGTCCATCCAACAAGGGGTTTCCATACGCGATCTTCGCTAGACAGAGCACGGCTACGTCTGTTTCGAACGGTTCATATCCCGTCCGGCAAGTGCAGTACCTTGGAAACTGGTTTTTTCTACACTTTTAGGTCTTCTGACACTGGCGGTGCATTTGTTTGCTGTCGGCCAAATGGAATGTCCCTTCCCCGTGTTTAGTACTGGCCCGGGGCGGGGGGTGACGGTACCCATATGTCTTGTGAAGATCGCGTATGGAAACCCCTTGTTGGATGGACTTCTGGTGTTAATTACTGGTTAATCACAGCCGACAGCCAAAAAATAACGTTAAATTATAAATAAGCAACCAAAATACTATAAGAAACTGCCATTTCTCGCTAAATACCCGCCGTGTATCTATTACTTAGATCTACCATAATTTCTTTCAGGGTTTTGTTAAATTTCTTTTTGTAACGAGGATTTACATTATTTTAGTTATGTTTGAAGAAGTATGACTAGCTTCGGTTGCATTTTGGCTGAAATTGTACTGTAGCTGTACATTCCCAAAAGCGGGTTCCCATTCCTGTGGCACATAGATTGGAGCTAGTTTCAACATGTTTCTGGAAATGAAGTCAATATTTGTAACAGGAGTCAGCGATACCTCCAATCTATGTGGCTCAGGAATGTATAGCTACAGTACAATTTCAGTCAAAAAGCAACCGAAGGTAATCTTACTTCTTCAAACATAACTAAAATAATGTAAATCCTCGTTACATAAAGAAATTTAACAAAACCCTAAAAGAAATTATCAGCCGATTTCCTACGAATAGCTAAAAAAAATTTGGATAAAAGACCAATTAGACAGGAAACATTATAAATGGTTATTCTCAAATGAACTTGAAAAATGTTACTACAAATTGGTTAAGTAAACAGAATTTATAGGATCAATGTTCCCCTTATTTAATGTCAGAATCTCTCTTCTTGGAAAGAAGGGCGAATTGGAGGATTCATCTTTCTTAAGTCATTATCATCAGACCACCAACGAAAGATTCCCTGCCTAGATACTTACTAAGTTTTATTGCAGTCAGTCGGGTACTGCCACTAAGGTTGCGTAACCTGCGTCAGTAAGTGTTGTTTCGTAAGGCGCCGTTCTTCTTGTTTTGGTTAGGTAGCCCTACTTACTAGAAGACTCTGGAACAGTTTCTCTGAGAGTTTTATGCAAATTAAAGTGGGTTGTTACTCAAAGTCCCACCCGGAGATGAGAAAATCTTCTATGCTTTGATAAAGGAACCTGCACTATCTTGAAAAATTTACGCCCAGAGAGACTTCAAGGGACTTCAAGGTTTTTATGGAAACTGCCGTTTGAGAGAGGGAACATACGAAAAACAATCAACTTTCACAATGAATACCCTTTAAATGTCATATACTGTAGTTACACTTACTTAATGATAAATATATGGGTAATCACTGGTTTTATACCCGAATGGCATACGAAAGATTTGTGTGTCATTGTTAGTAGAAGTAATTAAAGCATTTGACCTAAAAAATATAGCCCTAAGTTCGGTATGTAAGCAAAAGCACAAAGCCGGAAAATTAGCAAGAATATTATTTCATACTTATGCTGAGTCGTACCGAGATCTGCAAACTTTCTATTACTAGACTAAGGCAGATAAAGAACAGTTATCATGATGCTTTTAGGAAGAAACGTAAATCAGACGTCAAGGAACGAGCAATGCACAAATTCGTTCTCTGCAAAATTAGGTATATGAATCAATCAAACATCCAAGAATCTATAATAAAAACAAGTGTTTCTCATCTATCAACCCTTAGCGTACACAAAGGTAAAAAAAAAGTCAGTTACTGTAGCTGGAAAATTAATATCAACTAACTTGGTAAATGGCTTCGTACCTAAGGTGAAAGTTTTTAAAACACTTGGGCAATCAGCCTGACGACAAGTTCAGGTCAATACGGGATATGAAAGCGAGATGGATGTCGACAATATTGAGGAAGAAAAAGTTTCTCAGGTTCTGGAAGAAACAATACTTGACAAAACTTTGACAAATATCTTTTTCCTGGGTAAAGGGAAATGGGTCAATACTATTGTCAAGTCAGCATACACAGTTTTGCTTCGAAGATTTGTTAAAAACACACTGACTAGAAACAGACTTTAAGACGTTATTTTCTTTTTCAATCTAAATAATATATCAAAACTAATAAAGTAAAAGAATATTGAGTAACAACGAAGACCAAAATATGAAAATATTTCGTGAACTTATTGGGGTGAAAAATTAGAAATTCTATAATTTGCCATTCAAGAAAGCCATAAACTCTAGTTACTCAATAAAAAGGGGTACACCTGAACACGAGATACCAACCAATAGTAGAGCTCCCAAAAATAAATAAACATGGGAGATGAATATGGAAAAACTGGAATGTCAAATCTAATAAAACACACACACACACACATATATATATATATATATATATATATATATATATATATATATATATATATATATATATATACATATATATATATATATACATATACATACACACATACATACATTCATATTAGAAAAATTTCAAAAACATGGATACATTCACATATACACACATTTACATTCATATTAGAAAAATTTCAAAAAATGGCTCAACAACAGCGCGTCGAATCCCCATATACACTTCGATATTCGTATCTATATCGAACTCTTGAGCTTCCTGGATATACAGGTCCATCCTTTCCAATACCTCTTGCTCGCCGCCATTTTCTGTCTTTTTCTCCCTCCTTCTAACTTTCGAAATATAGACCCCGGCCCCCCTCCGTGCGCATCGTTCTTTAGTCTTTCCATCACATAAATAAATCACCTCACAACATTATGGCTCCTCCTCCCATCTACGCTAACCTTTCTACCACTTCTACGAACCTTCACATTGCTCAGTCTTCCAATATTCTTACGCCACAGTTCGTCTCGACATCTACGTTTTTTCCTCTCATCCGCATTACATATTCACATATCATTTCCATGAATTACGAATTGGCTCAACAATACTTTAATGCACTGCAACCTCTGCTTCGATACGCACATTTAGTCTCTTCCCCAATTTTTCTACACACCCTGATACCTGCCTGCTTCACCTTTTCTGTGATTCGCCTCTTCTCTTTTCCTAAAATCATCCGTTTCACAGACACACACACACACACACACACACACACATATATATATATATATATATATATATATATATATATATATATATATATATATATATATATATATATATCATGTAGTTTTAGATAATTAACAAATTATTATCATGATTCACAAGACATAGCAGACATGAAACTGAAAAGCGATGCTTGAAGTATAATGATTTGGATTATTCCATCCAAAAGCAATACACAAACCAGTAAAAAATTAACCCTACCGGTAATTCAACAGAGAAATAGATGTTTTTGTCTAAAATTCGCGAGATCAGAAACCTTTTCGAAACAAACAGACCGAGTGGCAACATTTCTTTTGTTTGTTAAGTAATTGAACCAACACACAGACGACAAAATTCCTTTGAATCTGCAAGCAATCATAACAATAAGAGTTAAAACAACATTCCAAGCCTAATTTATCAATATGAAAGACCAAGTCATAGGAATGAACAGACTGAATGACAATATTGCTCCACGCGTCTGTTACTGCAACAAACCAAGTGCCAACAACAAACGTTTGTAAGAAATCGAAAGGCAAAGAACGACTGACTCTATGGTATAGTGTCAAACGTTCTTTGCTTTTCGATAGTGACTATACCATTTCGTGTGTCAGTACGTAATCGAAGCAGACTCAAGTGTCAATAACTCGTGTTTCTGTAAGTCAAGTAACTGATATAAACAGTCGACATCAATCCGTACACCTGTAGAAAATCTTTAACAAAGGATACAGTGACAACATCGCTTACTTCGTCCGCAAGTAAACAAACTCTGCTAGAAAAGAAACTAACTCGTCCTCTTTCCACGCCTTGGCTTACTTTACATAAGTGCGCCAACCACTCCCACACCTCGACCTACTTACCTTTCCTCACTTCCTCATCTGGCGCTGGTACCTCCTCGCCAGCCCGCCCCATTTCACTTGGGCTGAGTAAAATGACCCGGCGCTTCTGAACGTAGGATTAGTAGCAATGAACCTCATCGATGTGGCTAGTGCAACTTTTAATTGTTTCATTAACATAATTACGGGCAGGCGGGAAGCCATACATTTTCATGATCATTGGAACAAAATCGATATGGCTTCAAGTTGGGATAGTCTTTACCTGTCTGTGTGTTGAGAACTTTCTTGCTGGCTCTGTTGCCACAAAGAAAAAGTCCTGATGTAAAACGGAATGCTCAATACATTTCAGACTCATATACTCATATACTTACATGCTCAAGCTTCCCATCATATGCTGCTTTAGATGAAAATTCCTGATTTTCCTTTCAATTACCTACATATATATATATGTATACATATACATATATATATATATATATATATATATATATATATATATATATATATATATATATATATATATATATATATATATATATATATATATAAAGTCATCAGATATAGAAATACAGGTAATATGAAACAGATCGGGTAGATCGTAATGCACCTTCATACAAAAGTAATCATCAAATCTACTGGAATAGTAATGTGATCCACTTACTTTTTTTAATGGCATCAGCTAAGCGAGAGAGAGAGAGAGAGAGAGAGAGAGAGAGAGAGAGAGAGAGAGAGAGAGAGAGAGAGAGAGAGAGAGATGAATTCAATAAACAGATAAAGTGTATCTGAGACGGTAATTGGGGACATTACATCTTGTGAGACCTATCGTGAGGGCATACAAGACTTTAAATCATGGCAAAACATTAATTAAATAAAAGCTTATATGTGCTAGCATTTGGTGACCAGTTAAATTACAAACACTCATAACCAATCCGCCATTAAAACAAAAAAAAAAAATCCTTCCCCGTCGGTACCTATCAATGACCCATAGAGAGGACAGCAAAACCTTAATGGCGGTGTTTTCTGCCCATTTTTCCTTTGCCCAAACTCAACGACCACTTCGTATTTTCCTCCCACCTATCGAGGTATCTGTTACCTGACATCAGAAAATATCGTATGCCCGTCAGTCCCCACCCACGATGCACAATATACAATTACGCCTTTGCAAAGTCAGAATGGTGACTGCAGGAGAGAAGGTTTTTTTTCTTTTTCTCTCTACGAAAATAACTCAAGGCATTTCATTATGATATGGGACGTCCCGGAGTTGTGTGTCAAGCAGGAATGCCTACACAATATCACTAAGATTTCTATTCCACTCGTGTCTCCAACTAGAGCCTTGAATTCAGTTTTTTTTTTCTTTTGGGGTGTAGGTTATTTATTGTGTTATTCCAGCTATTAAAATATTAAGGATCAACGTAATGCACTTGAAAAACAAGTCCAAAATGCGGACAATTTTTCTATGAGGACTAAAATGCTACGATTAAAAGGAGAAAATGAAAATGAAAAGCAAGTTCTAATACAAGGCCGTTATTTCCAGGGTTTCGAATGAGTTTAACCAGATACTATCCCTGTTTGTTCAGTTCTACAAAAGAAGGGCATATTTCATTGTACAAAGAAAAATAAGAAGAAAGTCTAATGATTAACGTATGTCATTAAAATTTTCTCGTCCCTTGTTAAGTGTTTTGAGGATACAAAATATTCCTTTAAGCAAAGCTTATATTTATGATAATAGAGCGAGAGTCCAACCATGTGGCCTCCCATTTAAAAATCGAATAAAATTTTTATGGAATTTTAAACCACAATAAAATCTTGAACGAGATACCCAAGAATGCTAAAATTCACAATTTCCACCCAAACATGGTACTCATATCGCATACCTAACGAACACTTTAAAAACACCATGCAAAGAAAAATAGCAATGCTTTTCTGTATTTTGGAAGCTTACTGCAAACTCGACGCAGGAACCAACCTGCAAACCAAAGCAACGGCCTATGTGACAACATCAGTTCACACATTAATTCGTTACGTGTCTGCATTAACAACAGCTCCAACGAATAAAAGGAAAAAGACCTCTAATTGGACTAATGACTCCCACCTTCCAGAATTAGCTGCCTGAACGCACTGCCCCACCATACACACACGGGAGGATCTTTAATGTCAATAGGTAAAGCAGGGTGTGGCCTTACAGCCCTTCATAGACACAGAGAAAAATTGAGCCTTCTAAAAATACCAATGCTGGGTGGGTGACTTATATATTTAGATTTTGGCTGTGTTATGTCATTTGCAATGTCTTTTAAGTTTAGTAAGTGTTCGCTGTTGTTATAATTCTAACTATCATAATTCATGAGCAATATGCAATTTCAAGAAAAGTTCAGTGCTTTAAATAGGTAAAACAAGAGGTATCGGCCTAATTTTCAGCTAATTCCTAAACCTAGCTTCCACAGCATCTAGGACACTCATCAAACTATAAACAAATAACGCATCACTTCACTATACCTCAACATCACGTTCGTGCTGCAAAATAATAAAGCTCTTTTCTTTCATTGTGTTTTTTGAAATTTATTATTCTTACAGCACAAGTGTGCTCATTATACTTAACTTTTTTCATTAAATCATCATCTTAGCATGCTCTGAGTTTCTATTTACTCCCAAAATGTCAGAAAAACTATATCTTTATGAAAATTTTTTGATTCTCCCTAAATGACTAAATTATATCATTATACACAAGGCTTTTTTTTACTGCAATATCTGTGTATCTCTCTCTTTCTTATAACTATCTAAACCAACTGCATACCCGATTGGACTCGAAACTTTTTTTTATCAAAATCCCGTTGTGTTTTTTGAAATGTATTATTCTTACAACACACGTGTGCTCATTATAATTAACTTTTTTATTTTTAATTTTATTTACCATTCCCTATGCCCAGACCTTTAACATGCTTGCAATTCTCTCTAGCAATTCATAGTTTAAGGATTATTTTTCTAGGTATAAAGGTTATCCTAACTATTCTCAAGAGCTATGCACATTCCCTAGCCTTCTATGGCTATCATGAAAGAGCTATACACTTTCCCTAGCCTTCTATGGCTATCATGAAAGAGCTATGCAATTTCCCTAGCCTTCTATGGCTATCATGAAAGAGCTATGCAATTTCCTAGCCTTCTATGGCTATCATAAGGCTATGCAATTTCCTATCTATGGCTATCATGAAAGAGCTATGCAATTTCCCTAGCCTTCTATGGCTATCATGAAAGAGCTATGCAATTTCCCTAGCCTTCTATGGCTATCATGAAAGAGCTATGCAATTTCCCTAGCCTTCTATGGCTATCATGAAATGATCACACTTAACTGCTTGTAGCCTTGCTCGCCATGCACAGTCATTTCTGGCTCTTTTGGTTGCATATTATCCAGCTTCCTTCCACTGAAACATTAAGGAACCATCATAACCATGACTGAACTCCTTATCTTTCGGCTTCAAGCACCATTTGCTTAACCTTAGCGATATCCTGACTTTCATACCAGTTGTTTTTAAAAGACCTAGTGTTACTACTGCAGTACTTACAGCAACTGATGAAACTAAGAATTTGATCCATCCGTCAGCAAAGATCTGGAGTACAATGTCACTACTGTCCTTTGTTGTTACAGCAAAAAATAACAGGTGACAAAAAACTCAACAGGGATATATGCTTGTGTTGCGTGTCTATCTGCGTACTGTTTTGATGGAAGTGACGAGAAAGAATAATTACGAAACTATCGTTTTTCCTAATAATAATAATAATAATAATAATAATAATAATAATAATAATAATAATAATAATAATAATAATAATAATAATATCTTGTCCGGTGAGGACTGAATATTTAGAATTTTGCCCAAGTCCCCTCCCTAGGAAACTACATTTTTCAAATTCTTTTTTATTACCAAATAGCAACGTGATAATTTAATTAGGGATAATAACGCCCATTTACTTCCATAATGATATAAAAAGGTATAATGACTCACAATCATGTGAATAGAGATGGCAGTACTTACATAGGAAAATGATGAAAATACTCGACAATATTCTACAACATGAAAACCTGAACGCAGAGAGTTTTAGACTAACACAGAGATTGCGTTCTTTATCCAGCTCCAGCGCTCCTGGGAACAGATTCGTAAATTAAATTACAAACAAAAACAACAATTCTAATAATAACAGACTCTTCTTATAAAATAAACTGACTACACATAATTTCAAGTTTATCTGAAGTGCAATCAAGTAAAAATGTCTTGTATTATACCATAAGCTGTTGAAGACTGACACTTGCTTCCCATATTTGAAACATGCGGGCATGAAATGTGTGTACTGAATCTTCATCAATTTCCCTACAATACCGGTCGCTGGTATAGTGGTTAATGTCTTAGTATGCCACTCAGATATCATGACTTCGCGCCTGGCCCCCAGGGGCGATAAAAATCACTGGCCCTGTATCATGATCAGTTACTGCCGCGGTGTGGGGTCTGTGGTAGGGGGTTGAAACCAACATATTCTTTGGAAGCTCGAATTTCAAGTCATAGCCCCGTGGGCTTGTTCCATATGAGTAGGTTTCATCTACTGAATAAAAAAAGAAAAAAGAAAGGAAAATCCTCACCAAATCCTATCAAAGGCTGTCTGAAATGACCGAATCAAGTAATGTTCCAGATATGTATGGTATAGGTATCCGATCAGGGTAATGTCTCGAGATAATACGAGGAAGAGCATTGATCCTATTATAGAGTTCTTATAACTATGAAGGCTTTAAACTACACGTTTCCTTTCTTGCTGTATTATTATCTGTATGTATGTATGTATGTATGTATGTATGTATATGTATATATATATATATATATATATATATATATATATATATATATATATATATATATATACACATATACATATACATAATTTTTTTTTTTTTTTTGGGGACTTGAACATTAACTCAAATCCTGAGACTTCTAGTGAGGGCGAACAATTACGTATGTTAGAAACTGTTTCTTTGAATAAAATCTCAAGAAAACACGAACCGCAGACATACTCGCCATAGCACTCACTGCTGACAGTGAAAAATGTCCACATTTTGAGTATAATATTAACATTAAAATGCAAACCTCAATGTAATGAGTTACCATGAATGAACGAAACTGCGCCTGAGTAAACAGTAAAAAAATTGACTTGCAAACCGAAATAGACTCTGATGACGACTTCATTCTGCACAGTTTACTTTACTCAAATGACAATTCGTATTATTTATGCACTCTGAGGATGAAGATTTATCCTGAGAAGGAAATAAAAGGAAATTACAGGAAATCAAATTATCAAAGGATCACTGTGCCATAAAGAAGTGTTTGATGTACGATATGTAAACTAGAATAAAAACATAGCATGGAGTGTACAGTTTTTACGCACAGTAAAAGTTAAGTATACCTTAGTTTTACCAGACCACTGAGCTGATTAACAGCTCTCCTAGGGCTGGCCCGAAGGATTAGACTTATTTTACGTGGCTAAGAACCAATTAGTTACTTAGCAACGGGACCTACAGCTTATTGTGGAACCCGAACCACATTATAGCGAGAAATTAATTTCTATCACCAGAAATAAATTCCTCTAACTCTTCATCAGCCGCCCGCGGGAATTGAACTCCGGTCCACAGTAAATAATGGAAGACCCACGACGAAAGAGAACATTATTTCTATAAACTAAAATGACAGCTCAAACCGCAATCAAAAATAGCGAATCTGACGCTTGGATACGTATATACGTAAAAACCTTGAACTAGTCCAGCAGTGAAACTCTCCTGGTAAACAATGACTGACTTCGCCCCTTGAGTGAGAGGAAAGGAGCGAAGGACGTAGGAGGATTAAAGAATATGGCTAAAAACATTAATTTTACTCATAAGACGAACAAGTGAAACTCGGTAACCATTGTTTCTAACTTCCAGGACGAAAACACAAGAGCTAGAAAAGGAAAACACTTAAAAGATTAAGACAAAAACTAGAAAAGGAAAACACTTAAAAGATTAATAAAAAAGTTAAAGACTTTTTTTTATATTCTGTATAACTTTCTGTCTTTGGTATCCGCCTGAACGGGATCAGTTTATAGCACATAAATACATTTTTAGTGGGTTCATATTTTCACGACAATTCTGGTGATTATTGAGCTAAAAATACAAATTACTTAATTTCTCAGTATTCAAAACATGAAAGGATACATATTGCTCAATTAAAGTTTAACACTCTCTATACTCTCTATAGTGTAATAGTGACATGTCATGACCTCTAGCGGTTAGTATTACAAATACAAACAAGACGTTTTTACCACAATATGGAACAAAGAACGGCCTGTCCGCTCGTATCAATAACTCAAAAAACACATTTTTGAGTTGTGTCGCTCTTCTGGCAAATGAGCGATATAATCGAGCCTCCTTCTGCAAAAGCATAAAAAGTAAAAGAAATATCAATAATTATTTTCTTTATCCTATCTACTGTAATTACTGTGACAACATTTATGAGCCGAAAATAAATGAAGGGGACACACAGATTAATGCAACCACATAGACTAATGGTGTATAACAGAGAGAGAGAGAGAGAGAGAGAGAGAGAGAGAGAGAGAGAGAGAGAGAGAGAGAGAGAGAGAGAGAGAGAGAGAGAGTTAATAGCAAGGCAATTATTCCTCAAGGTTGTACTCCGTATTATGTTCAGAAACAAAGGAGGCGTTGACGAAAAGAACGAGGTTATTCATTTTCTTTATTTTTGTTTTTGTGGAAAATGTTTTTCACAGTCAGCCCCTCACCTCTCTTACACACACACACACACACACACACACAGTAGACACAGCATTGTTTACACAAGATGAAATGCCATGGACTAAAGTCCATCGAATTGTGTACTGGCTCAGGTCATAATAACACTGAATTATCTACTATGTGGTAGAAAAGTGCCAAAAAATGTTTCTCACAGTCAGCCCCTCATCTCTCTTACACACACACACACAAACGGTGGACACATTTCTTACACAAGATGAAATGCCATGGCCTCAAGTCCATCGAATTATGTACTAGCTCAGGTCATAATAACACTGACTTATCTACTATGTGGTAAAAAAAAAGTGCCAAAAACAGATTAGAATCCTGCCACACACATTTTCACAAGGATGGTTTCCACACAGGTTCATTAAGACGTAGTCCTGCTTGCTATTTCTAAGCAATTTCGACCGTTTGTGTCTCTGACTAAGAGACGTGTAACCCTTTGAAAAGTGAAGTCTATATTATTGGCAATGAAGGCACTCTGGAAAAAGGTGATAAGCGTTCTGCGAAAAACTTTTTATACAAGAGGATATAAAAGGCGTTTTTATTACATACACCTACAATAATTTCACGCGCTTCCACTATAACACATGAAGGCTTTTGTATGAAGGATGCACATATTAAATAGCTGCATTTCACTTAAAATGTTACGTTTCACATTTGTTAATTTTGCAGGCCAATATCATTTGTTTATGAAAACTATTTATCACATGTGCATTTAAAGTTCGCTTTTGCTCTCAGTGGGGATACAGCATCCCACCCGGATGCAAAATACGGTCCAGCGCCATCCATTCCTAATCCCCCAAAATGAAAAAGTCCCACGCCAGATCCGGCTTAAATACCGTCAAACACCTAATCAAAGATGCAGGTTAAGCCTTCCAGACGCAGTCAAGACCATAAGCACATATTTATTTAAAAATGTTTATGGAGAGTGTTTAAACGCGACTTCTTATAAGGGCTGATCAAAGTAATATCCTATCCACGTACATAAATGTATACAGAATCTCAACACACACATGCATACATGTATATATATATATATATATATATATATATATATATATATATCCGTGTGGTGTTCATATCTATAATATATATATGCATATATACATACATATGCACACACACACACACACACATATATATATATATACAATATATATATATATATATATATATATATATATATATATATATATATATATATATATATATATATATGTCTCCTTTTGTACACACAAACAGCTAAAACCCACAAACGCTAATTGACACTAAGTTACCAGATTGTGTCTCTTGAGAACGGAACCTGCTCACTAGATTTTCATTTCTCATATCTGGACATAAGGGGAGCCACTTGACTAAACACTTTATTGAATTATTGATTACAGTTGAATTATTGATTGCAGGAGCCCGTGCTGGCACAAAACCAGCCTATACACCAAAAATAAAATTGAAAATCTTTCCGTACCGGTAGGTTTACGAATGGAAGAATTCACCGAACATTAACTAATTATCCACTGGATCGATTTAATCTACCTCCACGAGTGAGGACAGGATAATGATGAGAGGCACCACAACCCTTTTTCCTCCGCAGACTGTCAAATACAGAAGCTTCTCCTAAAAACACAGGTCTAGATGAGGCCGGAACGTCTCCCACACGTGTGCTAACTCGTTAATTATCTGCGGTGAAGTCAGTAATAATTAAGATTCAGTCAACGACGTTAAAAGATCTGACGGCATACATGAAAAATGAAAATAACAAAATCAAAGTAACAAGAACAACAAAAATGATAAATTTCCGTTGAGGTATCATCATCATCATTATCATTATAACTGTGGAGGTAAATTCACAATTTTAACCATCAAGAACGGTAGTTGCTACCATCAGTTTATTTAAATTTCCAAAAGGAAAAACCGTACGCTCCACAAAAAAAAAAAAAACCCTTCACAAAAATGTGATACGCTTCCGAGCCCCGTGACTAATCAATGCTCGGAGACACGCAACATCCCATTAATTTCTTTCCTACGAAGAGCTGTCTACCTGTCGCATCTATCGGTAGGGATAAATTCAATTGTGACAGGCCTTGATTTTTTTTTCTTTTTTAGTTCTCACGAGCAATTATGACAATGAAGAGTTGGTCATTGAAGAAAACGATAAACTTTAAATGGCAGATAAAAATAGGGCGCCCGATGGACCAAATGAAGGCCCACAAAGAAGGGAGGACGGTGGGGGAGGGGCTTCAAAGCAAACAGGGATTAATGATTTTCGTTTCAGCATTTTTCGTAAACTCCACTGACACTTTTTATTTCTAGATTTTTAGCTCAAGTTTTAATAAATTTTAAAACATTCTCGAATTATAATTGCAAGCAGACAATAAAGTTACCGTCTGAAACTTAAATTTCGAATTTTACATATAAAAAAAAGAGTCATTGCTTTGAACCTCTGAAAGACATCAGTAGTTATGTCTCGGTAGGGAAGAGCCACAATGAGTCCAGAAAACACAAGAGTGAAAAAGCGAAAGTCTAAGGAAAATATATTATATTCTTTTAAGTGTTACTTCACATCTAAAACAGAGAGAGAGAGAGAGAGAGAGAGAGAGAGAGAGAGAGAGAGAGAGAGAGAGAGAGAGAGAGAGAGAGAGAGAGAGGTTTACTTCGAACAGCAGCGAAAGATAACATTATATGATACAAATATCAAATGGATGTTACGACAGAGAGAGAGAGAGAGAGAGAGAGAGAGAGAGAGAGAGAGATATTAGAGTTAGAGAGAAGAGAGAGAGAGAAGAAAGAGAGAGAGAGAGAGAGAGAGAGAGAGAGAGAGAGAGAGGAGAGCACAATATTAGACGATACAATTTTAAACATTCTCGAATGAGAAGACAATAAAGAAGCTCAAACGCTTTATGAAAGACATCAGTAGAGAGGTAGGAAGAGAGAGAGAGAGAGAGAGAGAGAGAGAGAGAGAGAGAGGTAGTCTCCAAGCGGCAGCTGTCCTTCCCATATGACTTCTCTAACCTATCAAATGGGAGAGAGAGAGAGAGAGAGAGGAGAAATAAAGCAAACGCATGATGGAAACAATATTTTCATTGGCATCAGAGAGAGAGGTAGTCCTTCCTTCTCTCTCTCTCTCTCTCTCTGATGGAAACAATCTCTCATTCTCTCTCTCTCTCTCTCTCTCTCTCTCTCTCTCCGACACAGCTCTCGGCGTTATTATTAACTACAGACTGCAAGAGAACCAAAGAAATACATCAGTCCTTTACGGGATCACTATTAGAAAGTATTACTTCTTCCTCCTCCTCCGGGTTCTATTTCGTCTTTGTTATTACTATCATCATCATCATCTTCAGTCTATTACAAAATCGAGCAAACGCCAATTACGCATTTAAGTTATACAGGTATATATTTACCTTTCTTTTTGCTTAAAGTCTTATATTTATATTTATATATATATATATATATATATATATATATATATACATATATGTATACAGTATATATATATATATATATATATATATATATATATATATATATATATATATATATATATATATATATATATATATATATATATATATATATATATATGTATGTTTGTATATATTATATAAATATATATATATACATATATATATGCATACATATACTGTAAATACAGTACATATGTATATATATGAGATAATTTAATATATACACTATATATGTTATATATATAACTAAACTTTAGCACTTTCATATATGTATACATCTAAACACATATATGTGTGCTAACGCTTAATTAAAACGCAGGAAGTGAAAAAGAACAGACAAAAACAAGCAAAACTAAGAGCTGAAACAAAAGAAGCTGGGAATAATAAAATAAATGGCTGTGTGGGAGTCGCACACAGCCAAAGATATGGTCTGGGATGAGGGTGTGGGAGGGGAAGGCACAGAGGGGAGGGGAAAGGAGATGGAAAGCAGGGGCGGAGGGGAAGGGGGAGGGGGGAAAACCCATGGAGGGGGAACCTAGGTTTGGGGGAGAGAGAAAGGGTGGTGGTGGTAGTAGTAGTGAGGGGAAAATATGGGAGGCTCAATATTGTCTTATCCGTCTGAGAGCGACACTTGAGCCGCCCAGGTTTTTCTTTTCATCTGGTCAGTTGCGTCTTGAGGTGTCCTTTATTGCTTTCTCCGACTCTCCCCCCGCCTTTTCAACCCCACCTTCCCCCACTGCAACCTCCCCATAACAATCAGATCACTAGCATAGACAGTTGGAGGCTGAACTGAGGGGCAGAAGAGGCACAGACAGTGAGGGGGAATCGAGGCGGAGAGGGGAGGCTGTTGACACTGGTTGCCATGGTTACCAGGTGACACACGCACACACACATATACACACACTAGCTTTTTTTTTCTCTCAGTATCATTCCCTCTAGCACTCTTTTTCGCTATCATACACATTCTCTCACTCCTTCTTCTTCTTCTCTCTCTCTCTCTCTCTCTCTCTCTCTCTCTCTCTCTCTCTCTCTCTCACGCAGACTTTTTTTTTTGGGGGGGGGAAGTGTTTGTCAACAAGTCTTTCAATACACTATTTGTAAACGAATTTAGCTTAACCTTGGAGCGAGAGAAACAGTTTTTTCTCTGCCTCTCTCTCTCTCTCTCTCTCTCTCTCTTCCCTTCTATCCATCTACCTGATTGCCCGCAGTATCCTCGCGTTAGCTAGTCTATGCACCTCCTCCTTTCGAAGACTGCCCCTTAATTCACGAAACTTCTCTCTTCCTCTTTCTTATTCTCACACGTCTTCCTCCTCCTCCTCCTCTTCTTCCTCCTCCTCCTCCTCCTCCTCCTCCTCCCACAACACCACCACCATCACCACCTGTTGAGCGCGATCAGTGTACAGCTAACATTGTGGAGTGGAGGGTGGTCTCTCTTCTCTCTCTCACTCTCTTTTTCTCTCTTCCTCGTTATCAACTCTTTTTTTCAGCGTCCCACTGTCGATCCTAGTGTGCGTATGAGTGACAATCAAAAGCTACAAGCTAAAGGTACCCGGAAACAGGCGTATTGCAACGGTCTGCTAACTGATGGGTTGGTTTGTTAAGTTTAGAATGACAGACACACTAACTGGATATCACTTCCATTCGAAGTGCGAGGTGCGGCGTTCGGCGTAATGAGAACTGGGAAGGAAGTGATGACTGAGCTTACATAAAGGAAGACGGACTAATTCAAATTGCCACCATCAATAACAAATGAATACAAGTAACGATTACCACTAGTGACGTAGTCGTTTCAGCTAAGCGGTCGACAAAGATACGTGCACATATACAAACTTTGACACACATACATTTACATTTTGTGAGTGTGAATGTGTATGTCAAAGTGTTTTCGTTTTGTGTGTGTGTGTGTATGTCTAAGAGAGAGAGAGAGAGAGAGAGAGAGAGAGAGAGAGAGAGAGAGAGAGAGAGAGAGAGAGAGAGAGAGAGAGAGGGGTAAATATGTTATAGAAGCTGCGTAAACTATTTCCGTTTATAAACTGCGTAGTCTGTGTCTGGGGTAAATAAACAAATAAACACTATTTAACAAGAGCAACACTTGCGTAATCAAAGACGAAGATGATGAGGTGAAAAGATATCCGAAAGTTATCCGATATCGTATCCGTATTCACGTATCCGAACATGACACACAACATGAGAATGTTCTTAATTGCAAACATCGAAAGGCCTTTAGAGATCGAACATCAACTCTTACCATTATATGAAAGCCGAAGATCTCATTATAAACTCAACAAGAGAGAGAGAGAGAGAGAGAGAGAGAGAGAGAGAGAGAGAGAGAGAGAGAGAGAGAGAGCTAGTATCATGCCGTGATTTACGCGGCATGAAATGAAGTACGGATTATAACAAGAGATTACCTTGTTAATGCCGGAAGTGATAAAAGACGTTAGCGTTAATGAGCTATATACATATAGGAAAATATTAGCTTACTTTATGCTTCTCAGAGAACTAGTTATACTGCATATACATATTAAAGGTATGAAATAATCTTATATCAAAAGATATCAACTCGTTGTGCGATATAAGCGAAGACTATACATTTCTTTTTGTGCTTAATTAACAGCTTTTGTGGATATCACTTATGAGCGGAGGCTGTGTAAATCTATTCCTTGCGAGATTACACGACAGCTTTTACAGATATCAGTTATAACTGGAAACTATAAAACTAGCTTTGGTTACTAACTAGATACATCTATCTATCGTGCGGCTAACATAATTTTTGTAGCTTGCCAAAAGAAAGGAAAGATATGTGAGGTTTTCATAACATTACACAATGAATACATTCTGTTGACGAGTGGACTTCTCTAACCACTGACTTTAACTGTGAAAATGCTTTCAGTATTATTGCATGTGTAAGGAGTTAAAGTCTTTGGCCCAGTTTCTGTCCCCCGTCCGTCTATGTGCTATGAAATGGACTTTTTACGATCTTTTAAAAGATTCACTATTTTCCAGGAAAGAACAGATTAAATTAAGCGTGGATCAGAGCCCGGTTGTGACTCCCCTTCTCGCTGTTGTTTAGGTTCTCGTAGTTATTCACTATTATTGTAACAGTTTATTGTTACTGTCGCTGCATATGAAAGAAAGTACGAGTCTTGAGATAGCCTAATCTTGTAGAAAGAATGGAAAACGATTAGTTGGTGAAAAATGTGAATAGTTCTTGAGTGTTCGGAGGGAGGAGAAGAAGTATGGAAGAAGTACCTGAATATGTGTAAGAGAAGACCGAATGGCGTACTGTGACGCGCTGCTGATGAGCCTTCAATGTAGATATACGAAGGTATTATTGCTGCGAAAGTTTTCTGCACCAAGGTTTCTTCCAAGATTTAGCAGTCTAAGCATAATCGTGGCAGGGATTCTTGTGGTTTTTTTTCTCTGAAGCCACTCATGTCGGGGAAAATGGATTTATGTTGAAAAAATGTATAAACAGGTAACTAAGCACACATACACAGACACACACACACACACACACACACACACACACACACACACATATATATATATATATATATATATATATATATATATATATATATATATATATATATATATATGTATGTATGTATGTATGTATGTGCGTATGTATGTATGTATGCAAGACCGATATGAATGCTTTAGTACTTGGATAATGTACATCTTAAGGAGCTACACTAATAAAATAATTATGATTGTTGATAATATTAGTATTAACACAAGTAGTAGTAGTAGTCTTTTCATATGTCTTTACTTGTAATTATGAAAGCAATAGAAAATACAGAATATAAATAACCACATATTGTAAAGAGCACAGCTGGCCGTGAGATCAAATGAGTCTGATTTTTAATTTAAGCAATCAAATATAAATGAGTAAAGATCGTTTTTAATTACTACACGCCAACGGCAATAAAGCCAACCTTCACAAAAACTACGACATACCACCTAACAAAGAAACAATAAGAGGAAGAGTAAAAAGTTATTCACTTTTAGTTTTCTTATAAAACAAATGCAACGTCTGATGAAAAAAAAAAAACAACTCCTTCAAACGATCTCTGTCCAGCGAAAATAAAACTGAAAGGTGAACCCAGCTATTTTAAGAAGGGTTATTTAAAATCCTTGTTCTACGTACGAGATGAGAGTTAAATACACTTGGAGAGAGTGGAGGACATGGGATTGATAGATGGGGGGACATCCTGAAAAAGATAGGGGTAAGATTGGTTATGAGGGCACGTCCAAAATGAGATAGGGGTGAGATAGGTTAAGTGGTGGAAAGATACGCTTAAAACAGGGGACATTTCTTTGCATTATGAAAATACCATTCAGCAAGAAGAAGAAGAAGAAGAAGAAGAAGAAGAAGAAGAAGAAGAAGAAGAAGAAGAAGAAGAAGAAGAAGAAGAAGAAGAAGAAGAGGCTGAAACCTCGGAAATGGACAGTAGTAAAACTAAAGATGGTAAAGTAACGAAGTTAACATGCTTCGAGACAAATGCCAGTCACGAGTAGAAATGTTGCAACGCAATAATGAAACAGAAATAAAATGAAGGATTTGACGGAAGGAGGAAACATTAATCCATTTGTAATACAACACACTCATAACTGAAGTAGGAAAAAGGGAAGAAAAGCTATATCATTCCATGAACATGAAGGTCAGAAACTTCCAAAGAAAATATATTTATTGAGTTTATGAGTGTCAAAAGGCAACCGACGAGATGAATTCATGATTTTAATCTTCCATACGCCTAATAAAATAACGTTGAGAGAAGACGAAGAGAGAATTTAATTAATGGAATTAGACAATGACCTTTTGATCCATAGGATGGGAAAAAACTTCCTAATGAGGAATAATAACGGCAAATGATTTAAAGTATGAGAAGGCTGTGAAGGGTGTCACGATACGAGTAAGTTTATTACAAATGTCTTGTCAAAATCGATTAATCTATGGACTCTAAAGAAGTATTCCGAAACCAATTTAAGCGTGCGTATATATATATATATATATATATATATATATATATATATATATATATATATATATATATATATATATATATATAGAGAGAGAGAGAGAGAGAGAGAGAGAGAGAGAGAGAGAGAGTGCTTTGCACCATGTTACTAATAATTAGCACCATTTGTTCCAAGCTCACACATTTCACTGATCATTTTTTTTTGCCCAAGTTCAAATATTTACAGTAAGACTCTAAAGACTAGGTAGGAAGAGAAGACACTTCAATTGACAAAGTGTGTTTTAATGAACTTCGAGTATAACGTTGTCGAAGGTAGCGATCAAAATCGTCCCGTGACAAGATGAAGGCTGCGATCGTCGCATCGAATCTCAGGGTAAGTAACGTTTCCATGAAGTCTCAAGGTAAGTAATGTTTATGGCTTTTTCACGATAACGTTTTGGACCTCTTTATTTGTTAACAACGTTTTCTCTTATTTTTCCTCAGTCTCTTCCTTTATTTCTCTGTTTTCTTCATTCTTTCATTGATCTGAATACAGGGTCGAAGTAAAAGTACAGTTTTATTAAGATTAGTCTGCTGTCTACCGCTGTATCATTACAGCATTTTCATTAAAACAATTTAGTCTTTGAATAGAAAACAAATCTTGGATTTTTTTTTACCCTGATTTCATGTCATACCGACGTCTATTTTTTTTATTTTCACTGGTCATTCTAATTCCTTTCCTTATCTACTTAAATTCCCTGGTAAGAATACTTACATTATAAACATCCAGTTTTTTTACCGATGTGCTCAAGTGCTTATTCTTATATAACATCATACAACCATTCTTATATAATAATTTATATAATTATTGTATAATATTAATTTTACATGGTATCTTCAACTCCTTATTAATTAATTTAAATATTTCATATGCTTCTTACTTCTTTTCTGAACCATTTCAAAATATATTACTATATTACCTTGTTAAAAACTTTGTACATACATATATATATATATATATATATATATATATATATATATATATATATATATATATATATATATATATATATATATATATATATATATATATATATATATATATATATATATATATGTGTGTGTGTGTGTGTGTGTGTGTGTGTGTGTGTGAAGTCGCATGAAACGATACAAAAAATGTTGTTCTTTCGACCGTTAATTATTTAACCTTATCATTCTTGTAAGCCGAGGTAACTAATTATATACTCCATATTCGTCACTTTTACGTATCCTACATCAACATTTCATATATTTAAAGTTATATTTTATTCCATTTTGAATAACGCATTTGAGTTCTCCTTTAGAAATACTTATTCTAAGCCTTCTATTTGTAAAGAGAAGATAATATAATATATATATATATATATATATATATATATATATATATATATATATATATATATATATATATATATATATATATATATATATATATATATATATATATAACACAGTTGGATTGAAAACAAGTTTTCATACAAACTTAACTAATACAGAAGAAACTTGATATTTTACTAGCTATCAATAATCTGCCATTAAGGTAATCTCTTCAAATGAGATTTAATTCATTAAAACTACTAAAAGATCATAAACGCGAGTTATTATGCAGTTAGGTCTAGTTCAAGTTATTCAATTTAATAAATATGAAAGCAACTGTTGGATATAATTTTGAATCCACCGCAGTATTAAAGCAAGGTAAGTGAAATATGGGTAAAGATATCCGTAGAATTTCACAGCGTTAATTTGCTATTTTCTTTCCTGAAAGAAGAAAAATCGACTGCTGTAATGGCGACGTTTTTCTGCCCACCCCCCCAACACACACACACAAAATTGACAGTACTTGTCAGTGTGCACAAAAATGACTCGTCAGTGTACTTGAAATGCGTCAACACAAACGTAAATTTTATGACAATACAAAATTTAAGTTGGTTTTTTACTTCCAGCAACTCCAAATCATCCAAAGTAGAAAACAAGATTGTTAGCCGCCTCTCCGATCCGACTGTAAAAACCTAACCTGTCTTCCGCATTTAGTTACTGAGAACAAAAAATACGTACATTACAAAGTTCTAAACAAATACTGAATATTAAAAAAACTGAATCCAACAACAATGGACCTTGGAGCACGCTATGGTAAAAATAAGATTTTTTATAGAAACTCTCCTGTGAATGAGTACACGTCATGAAAATACCAACATGACTGGAATTCAGAGCGAATGAAATAATCAAAGTGCTCTAAAAACCATCCATCAGAACAAATCCAAATATACAAATTTAAAAGACATTCCATAAAACACTTCTTCAATGAGGAATGACTATTAATTAAGGAGTAAGGATTTTAGAGATTATTCGACAAAATCAGAGACAAAGCATTCTGTGACGGTAAATTAAATGATTCTGACATGCTACGAGTACTGTGTTGTACATAATTTGAATATATCACTTTAAAATAAAAGCGAATAAATTATGTTTTAAAATATTAAAATACAAGTGGGCGTGGACAGAATACCCATGAAAGTACATTATCATGATAGAAATTAACGCAAAACAAACAGAGTGCGCTTAAATGGGGCAATACGCACCAGATAAATAAAGGAATGGATGCATCATGATTTCCAAACACGGAAGCAGATATAAGTAATATAATCGTCAATTCACTAAAGGATTTTAATTTAATTTTTAAACTTACCACATTCGGACTAAATACCCTGAAATAGCCACGTCGTGACAAAAAGAAAGAAGAAAAACAACAAAGAGTAGAGACTGTCCTCAATAGCAATGTTTAATATGTATAAAAACCTATGAGGAATTCTAGACGACGGAAAGTTAGATTTTGACGGGAACAATATGCAATGACTCACACGCCCGTGGGAGTTGAGCCAAACCAGTAACAAACTTCTTGTGGAACCCACTTAATTTTCAGAGACAAGTTTTGGTAGGGCATATTTCCAAAACAAAACAGGATAGCAACTCCTAGAATCCCCTCTCTTGCCAGTTTACAAACTTAAAATGTAATTTTTGATGCTTGTATGTAGTGGTTTGAGTTAGGGTAAGATCAAGTGTCAAAAGTTTCATTACTTACATAAGGCACTGAAACATCAATTTAATACTTTATAAGAAAAATAAAAAGGATTATACAAAAACTATTGAAAAACAATGTAATGCATGATTACCATGTTCTTTCCTATGATCATTCCATTTTGATAATGTAACTTGTGCATAAAACGTACCACTGTCAGACACTCAAGAGGTACTGTATATTGAGAGACATGCTGACTAGAAAAACAGTCGTTTGCATAAACAGCCATCTATACAGGGGTCTGTAAAACTGCAAGAAAAGTTAAAACAAGCCGACAGAGCGAACTCAAACGCAGGAAAACTTGGGCTCGTGCAAAATGACATAATTTGCCTTAACACTAATTTAGTCGATTTTTCGGAGAATGCCTGTCTTCCATTTAATGTTGTGTTAACATACAATTAGCTTACTTAAAAAATGTACAGATGCGAGGAAACAAGCAACTGCTTATAATAATGTACGTAAAGGATATGATCGAAGCTACTTATAAAGAAATCTTAACCATGTTTTGCTGATACTAAAACTGACCTCCACATTATGAAACCGAAGTTCTACCGTAATATAGAAAACTTAATCTCACACGGCAGATGAATTAGCTCGAAAGTAACATTTATTTCTTCATACTAAAGTTGTCATACTGGCGACAGACCTGCAAGCAAAGCATGGGACAATCCAGGAGCCAAAGTCCTGGGTCCTAAGCTTCGAAGGTGAAGTCCAAGGGGACAAAATCCACGAGGACGGCCTTAGAAATAAAGTCCTGAAAGCTGGGACGTCAACCCAGGAAACAATGCCTGAAAGCACAGACTGGGACGACAGCCTGGAACAAAAACCCTGAAGGCAAAATCCTGGAAATTGGGCTGTCGTCTAAAAGACGGAAGTCCAGGACGACAGCCCAAGAGACAAGGATCGGGTCATGAGGGTGAAGTCCTGAATGAAACACTCCTGAGATGACGTCCAGGATGAAAGCACAAAAGGATAATTGCCACTGGCGAAAAAGTGAAGTATATCTTAGTTTAACCAGACCACTGAGCTGATTAACAGCTCTCCTTGGGCTGGCCCGAAGGATTAGACTTATTTTACGTGGCTAAGAACCACTTGGTTACCTAGCAACGGGACCTACAGCTTATTGTGGAATCCGAACCACTTTATGACGAGAAATGAATTTCTATCACTAGAAATTAATTCCTCTAATTCTTCATTGGCTGGTCGGAGAGTCGAACGCTGGGCCAACAGCGTGCTAGCCGAGAGCTCTACCCACCCCTCTAATGAAGAACTAGGCCACTGGCGAAAAAGAGTATAAGTGGGTATCGTTGGGTCTTCGACTACCCATCATGAACGGTAGTCGATTTACGTAGTTTGATCTTATAAATAAAACTGAGCTACGTAGCTTGATCTTATAAATAAAACTGAAACTCACCCACTTCTTTGGATCTCAACCAAATCCACCCTCTCCATGACAGGAATTGAGTCTTCTAAAGTTCCACCTCCCAGTACCGCATTTTGATCTTATTCTTTATAAATCCTGTTTTATCAATTTTAATTTGTTCGAAAATTTTCACTGCCTTATAAAACCTTTCTAGTCTGCTGTGTGTATTTGTATTTTTTTTTTATTTATTGTCATCTGCAACTTGCTCTATTCTCTGTTGGCTCTCTTTCAATTGCTGGGCTTTACCATTTTGTTTAGTTGGTAGTTTGCCCGTTTTATTATTTTTCAGTTTCCAAAGTTAAATTCATTATATACTGTTGGTTCAGTTTTATATCTCTGTATGCAGCTTTGCAACTTTCCTTTTCAAAAGAGCACAAATAACTCGAGACTGAGTCGAAACGTCCCTAAAGTACGATGTTGTTATAGCATCCACGCATTATTACATTCATCTCAGTATTTAATAATAATAATAATAATAATAATAATAATAATAATAATAATAATAATAGACAGAATCGAAAAGTCTCTAAAATACAAAACTATTGTGGGTTCTATATGTAATCAAATTCATCTCAATAATAATAATAATAATAATAATAATAATAATAATAATAATAATAATAATAATAATAATAATACAATCCAAGAGAATCTGATCTTGTTTGGCCTCCCCGGGTGACAGTAAGAGACATGACACAGCCACCCACCCCTACACACTGGTTTGTCCGCCCCGTGTGGAACGGGAGGGTCATCCACCCTCCTCCTGCAAACATGTTTGTCCGCCCCGGGTGGGGGCAGGGTAGGTAGGGGATCGAGAGGGTAGGGGAGATAGCAGACCTGGGTTCCAACGCGCGCAAGCAGCCTCGTACTAATAATAATAATAATAATAATAATAATAATAATAATAATAATAATACCGTAATCCGGAACTCCTAAATAAATGAGAAACATGACAAAATCGCAATCTTGAGCTCCGCATGAAAGAAGCTTTTGAATCTTCCTTCAATGTTCGGCCCATTCATTCATGATATGAGGACTTAATTAAGGTTTTTTTTTCACTCTCTCTCTCTAACCCTTCCATCTCTCACTCATCATGCGCATCTGATAGCGGACTTATGTTTATGTCATGAAATGACATATTACAGACATATATCTAAAGGAGATTTGTATATTAACCAGAAAAAAGTTATACACTTTTTTCATTAAACAAAAGAAACTTTGCATTGATGCAAGATAGTACGACAAGAATGTGAAATTATACAGAATAAATGGATGCGTTCTCGGCGCTGAATGATAAACGCAGAAGTCTTGAAAGTATTACTGTTCTTTTCAGTGCGGCCTCAGGTTCGACAGAAGTGGCAACCCAGGTGGGTGAATAAAGTTTATTTGTTTGTTTGTTTGTTTGTTAACTATAGAAGCATTTGCAATATATGGCAACTTTTGGAAGATATATGGGTACTATGTTAAATACAGAAGCCAATGTATGGCAACTGTTAGAAGATAAATGGGTACCACTAAAGAAATCTGACCTGATGAAAATAATGAAAACATTCCATATAATTACTTCTACGGATTCTTTAAGAAACCTTAAATAAAAAACGAATAATAAAGTCACAATAAAGTAATTAACACACTCACTTTTAGCCATGTCTGTCCGCGTTGTCTGTGTTTTAACAAAATATCTGGAAAGCGCATGATCGAAATTTAATGAAATCTGTTGGATTGATTCACTGGGTTGCTTTCTTCGAAATGATAAAATTTCGGTGAAAACTGATGGAAATTGGCATGGTTTCTATAGCGAAAAATGTCGTTATAATTTCCATCAAAACCCACTAAAAGTTGACCATCAGGAGAGGAATACCAAACAACTGTCTTCACTAAGTTACACCAAAGTACGCACGTTGGTCTCCACGTAATCCTGCTAAGAGACAAACAATCTGAACTAAAGACATGTCCTCTTTGGTGGAAATAATTATAACATTACCGATAAACTCCTACGCGTTATGTTCGTGACGTTCATTACTGAACAGTTGTTGTCATTGCCGTGACAAATTGAACAGCGTAATAATTTCTTAAAAGTGAAAAAATAGGGTGGTATTTAACTTCAAAAATTTCTATTAGAAAACCAACGATGATCAGTGAAACTAGCAAAAATTACTGAAAAGTAAATTTATGATCTCCTCTGATATGATATATTCACTATTTTCATCACGACGTATAAATATTTTTTCACTTTTGCTTTTAATAGCTGTATCCAGAGGGTGTGCTGCGCACACACGCACATACACACAATAATATATATATATATATATATATATATATATATATATATATATATATATATATATATATATACATGTTTGTGATATATATACACATACATTCATATATATATTTATATTTATATATATATATATATATATATATATATATATATATATATATATAATCCATTTATACACTTTTTCTATATAAAAGGGGTGGTCACAAAGATAACTCAAGCAACAGTTACTTACACCGCCATCCTCGGTCTACCGAATCAATGTCAAAACAGAGCTTCAACAGAAATAGGTCGATCCTTGCAAACACTGTGCCACTCACCTCCGCGTTACGGAAACTTGTAACAAACCTTAATCATAATGTGCAAGCAATGGTTCACACTGAGGGCCGGAAATTTAAGTATCAAGTAATGCATCTAACAAAGGCACACTTATAATTTCTATTACTAACATAACAGAACCGGCTGCCTACTTAAAAGTCCTGATCACGCTACAGACTACAAGAGAAAAGAAGAGGCAAGAATACAAAGTGATTTTCATATAGAGGAATCAGCTGACAAGTCTTTTAAAGGAAACGAAAATGTAAGAATCAATCACCAACGGGAACATGCAGAAAATTCCAAGGTATAAGCAACCAGGGACGATTATCTCTAAAGAGTAAATTGAAGTTCCAGGACAGGACACAGCGGATGAGAATAGTTGATCGCATTAAGTGGGTTTTGATTCACTTCTCTCAACAAGGGAAACAATAGGAAAACATCTCAAATATGACAGTATCATTCATAATAGTTACGGATAATATAATCTTATGTCTTTAGTAATTAAGATTAAGCAAAGAAATTACATCACTCAAAAGAGATAGTTCTGTGGAACCAGGTTTATGAATTTGAATAATTTAATCTCACAAAGGGCAAGTTTGAAGTGACTTTTACCCACATAATATTAAGCCTTGTAATAATACATTCTAGTATTGTGAAAGAATATTTCCTTACTTCTATCATACTATAAAAGCATCCTGGCGTTATGCTATTTCTTTACACAATTATTGGTATCTGAGAGAGATACCGTAATATTCTAGTTTGTAAAATAGATAAAATGATAATTTTTCAAAAACTGTTTAAAATAAGCGCATATTGATTGTAGAATTCTGGAGCTACATTAGTATTTCTTTTTCGTAAAAGTCAATGAAAGTTTTTGAAAGACAGCTTGACATATTGACCGTGAGAATGACATGTTGTCAATCTAGGTCTAAACTTTTTTATTATTATTTTTCTTGAGAGAAAAACATCGAATCAGACGAAATCTGCAACGAAATGTTTTCTGTAACAAAACGAAACGTACAGGAAGAAAATCAGTCAACAAATAAATACTTTACATCGCATAAATATCAAAACGGACCAAGAACTTTTAATATATGACAACGAAATCGGAAGACGAAAAACACTGGATATTCTAAAAGGTTTTTTGAGCTATCCTCCATAACTGAAAGAAATAACACAAGCAATCTCTCTCAGGGTGTGTCGAAAACCTTGTTAACATGGTAAAACTAAACGAAAAATCTTAACGAACTAAAATTTGGAAACCAAACCAGACGTTCTTTTTTTTTTTTTTAAATCTCAACCAAAAAACCAACTCTAAGTTCACAGAGGGCTTCCCCTTTTAGATGCAAGCAAAGCAAGACTAAAATGGGAAAATTATTGGTATATAATGGGATGAGTCGCCCATAAAGTTCTCGAAGATGGCAAAAACAGAACACACAACTAAACACGCAAACACAAAAGAGCCGTTGTGAGGTAACTATTGTTCTACGGCATTCTATGGCAATAAGGGAAAAGACTTCTTTCACCATGACCATAAGACACGTCGTAAATGGCGAGGAAACTGTGGAGTGATTTCGGTCTGCGGTCGTTCATCATTGTTCTTACAAGCTATAACCAGTGGGGGAAGTACTATGTGGAAGGAATAAGGGGAGGGACGAGGAGGTGGGAAAAGAATAGGGAGGGGGATGGAGAGATTTAGATGGAGGGTCGAGGGGTTGAATGGAAGGGGTTGGAGGGCAAGGGGATAGTGGAGGATGGGCAGATTAATTTGGAAGGTCGACGGATTGAGGTTGACAAGGGTGGGAAGGGAAAAGGAAGAGAGGACAGATTATGGTAGACCGGGGTGCGGGGTGGGGGGGAGGACAGAGAGGAGAAATAGGATATTAAGATGACAGGCGGAGGGGCTGAGGTGGAAAGGGGTGATAGGGTCGTGGAATGGAGGAGGAATTAAAATGGAGGTTCGACGGGTTGAAGTGGTTGAGGAATGGAAGATTAGAGCGTGGCAAGGGGGTGGGGGTTGCGGTGGACAAGGGTAGTAGGGACAGGGAGATGGAGGAGTAAAGGAAATTAGGATGAAATGCGGAGGGGTTGAGGTGTTCAGGAGTGGGAGGGTCAGGGGATGGAGAAGGAAGGGGAAATTAGGATGGAGGGTTGAGGGGTGGAAGTGGGTAAAGGAATTGATGATTAAGATAGAGGGTGGTCAGGGGTCGAGGCAGACAGGGGTGGGAGGGAAAGGGGAAGGAGGAGCAAGGGGAGATTAAGATGAAAGCCAGACAGGGTGAGGTGGACAGGTGGACACAGGTGGTAGGAGGACTGGGATATTAAGCTGGATGGTGGGGGGAGGTTGCAGTGGACAAAGGTGGGAGGGAGATTACGATAAGATGGAGGGTCAAGGGGTTAGTTAGAAAGAACAGTCACCTTGACCTTAGTAGAATCACCAGAAAAATAATCTTGGTCAATTAGTAACCCCTGTGCGCCCTTTAAAAACCGCTGAGATTCTGAGGAGTATTTCAGAACAACCTGTCACCCTTCAACTCCCTAGAAATATCCTTTTTCTCCCCTGAAAACTCTAAAGAATGACGTAAGATTTTTTCCGTCCTTGAACTCTTTAAAATAACTAGAGAAGTAAGTACTCTTGGCCGATTGAGTAGTCTGTGCCTTCCCAAAAATCTACAGGAATTCTGCAGGAAGATCAGTCATTATCGTACTTTAGGAATCACCAGAAAAGTATTTTTAACTAATCAGTCACCATAGTGCTCCTCTGAAAACACTGACGAGTGCTGTAGGATAACTGGCCACTCTTGAGCTCCCTGGAAACACGAGAGTAGTCTTGGCCGGTCACTCACCTTTGTTCTCCTCAGAAAATCCAGAGGAATGATGTAGGAAGGAGTCTCCCCTGAGCTCCCGAGAATTGCTAGAGCATTACTCTTGGCTAATTAGTTACCACTGGTCACCTTAAAGTCCAAAAGGAACTCTGTAGAGTGGTCAGTAACTCTTGTGACCCTAGGAATCATCAGAGTTATGCTCTTAATGGTCCCCTGAAAACTCAGAGAAATGCAGTAAGATTATCAGTTGTAACTGAGCTACCTAAAATTAGGTTAAAAGCATACTTGACTGATCAGTCAAATTTATACTCCCTCAAATACCAAGAGGAGTATGTAGAATATCTCAGTCACCCTTGAGCTCTGCAGAATCACCAGAAAAGTGCTCTTCACTGATCAGTCACCCCGGTGCTCTCAGAAAATATCAAGGAATCCTTCAGGATAATGACCTGCTTTTCAACTCCCTAGCAACACAAAATTATTCTAGGCTAATTAGTCATCCTTGTTCTCCACTTGCAAGTACTCTTGGCTGGTTGGACGCCCTTGCACCCCTAAAAACTCAGTATGTAGGGCAATCAGTCGCCCTTCAACTCAACAGAAATACTTAAGTAGTCTGGGTCAATCGATAACCCTTATTCTCCATAAAAATCAAGAGGAATGCTGTAGGGTTGTCTGCTGCCCTTGAGCTTCCTTAAATTACTGGAGAAGTACTATCGGTTGATTAGGTACCACTGTGCCCCCCGCCCCTCCATTTCAAAAAGAATTCTGGAGGATGTACATCACCCTTCAGATTCTAGGAATTGCAAGAGAAGTACTCTTTGTTGATCAGTAGCCCTTTTGGTCTCCTAGAAGACCAGAAGATTGCTGTAAGACAATCAGTTGCCCTTGAGATCCTTACAATCACATTAAAGTTTACTTGGCAGGTCAGTCAACTTTGTGCTCCCCAAAATACCTAAAAGAGTGTTGCAGAATGATGAGTCACCCTTCAGGTCCACTGAATCGCCTAAAAGTTACTCTAGGTCAATCAGTCACCCTTTTGTTTCCTTGAAAACATCAGAGTATCTTAGGGCATAAAATTGCCGTGGGATGGTTTAACATCACTGAGCTCTCTAAAACCTTTAGAGAAGTACTCTCATGACCAATAAACTCAAGGAATTCTATACGGTGATCTGTCGCCCCATGATCTTGGGAACCAATCATTCAATTGTGAGCGCCCTCAAAACGCCAAGAGGAGTGCTGTAAAATTATCGGTCATCCTTGAGCTCAGTAGAACCACCAGAAAACTCTTAGATGATTAGTCACCCCTTTACTCCCCTAGAAAACATCATGGAGCATCTTAGGACAATCAGTTTTGCTTCAGCTCCCTAACAACACCAGAGTAGTATTGGGTGATCAGTCACCTTTGTTCTCCCCCCCCACAAAATCCCAGATGAATGACATGAGATGATCTGTTGCAAATGAGATCCATCGAATCACTAGAGAAGTACTCTTGGCTGATATGTTACCCTAAAAACTCAAGGAGAATTTTGCAGGATGATCAGTTGTCTCTAAAATCCTAGGCATCAACAATGTACTTCTACTGTGATTCGACAGAGCTCAAGGGCTACTGATCATTCTATAGCACTCATCCGGGTTATATGGGAGCATGAAGAGCAGTACTTTGGTGATTCCTGGGATCACAAGGGCGACTGATCATTCTACATAATTCCTCCGAGTTTTTTGGGGTGTGCATGGGTACTCTAGTTATTTGAGGGGTGACTGACTGGCCCAGAATACTCTGGTGTATCTGGGGAACTGAAGGGCGACATTTTGTCCTAAAGTACTCCTTAATGTTTTAGGGAAGCACAAGAGTATTTTTCTGGTGATTCTACTGACCAAGAGTGACAGATCATTCTACTGCATTCCTTTTGGTATTTGGAGGAACAAAAAGTTGACTGACTTGTTAAGCATACTTCTAAAGTGCTCAAAGGCAATTGATAATCCCCTGGGTTTTTAGGGCGGAAAAGGTAACTGACTGGCCAAGAGATGATAGAGAGGTACAGAGGTGACTAATCAGCCAAGAGTAGCCTACTTCTATAGTGAATCGAGAGCTCAAGGTAAACAGACCATCCTACAATATTCCTCTGTCTTTTCGGGGTAGAGCAAGAGTGACTAATCAGCTATGACTACTCTGGAGTATCTAGTGTATCCAACAGTACTACTCATTGTTTTCAGATTATCATAAAGATGACTGATCGGCCAAGAGTGATTCCAGGAAACTCGTGGGGAATTAATTTTTCAACGGTACTCCTCGAATTCGGGTGGGCAATTCACATGTTGCTGTGAGAAATGAAGGCTTCGTGGATTTTTTCGGAAGGAGACACGAGAGCATTCGGCGATTTTTGCCCACAGACACTCTTGTCATGATACATTTTTTGAAAGTGTATTCGATAACTGCTGCTATGTTCATGTTGCCCCAAAGCTTTTGGATTTATACTAGGCTTAATTCCAGATCAATACATATCTTCTGAACGTTATTATACCGCGTTTATCTCCTGACTAAAGTTAAACATGAATCAATTTCTACACTAAGCTGAAATTCCTATCGTTTAATATTTGTCTAGAATATCAATATTCGGATACACTACATCAATCCTACGTATTTATCAATTATATAATCACCATCTTCAGAACAAAACTATTTTCTGATCAGTACTATATCCTTATCCTACAACTTATGGGAATACCCACACTAAAACTCAATTCCAATCAACCTTGTGCCTAAATCCTTACTGGTTATGTTCTAATGACCTAAATTTGGGTCATTACTATCATTGCCTTCATTTATCATATAAAATTCCTTTACAGACTAAAAATGAAACTGGTTCAATACTTCAAAAGCCTGTTCGATGAATCAGCACGAATCGTTAATTCTTCTCCACCCCATTCCGATAATTTTGAGACTTTAACTAAATTCCAATGAACATTAGTCCTAAAGCCAATACAAAGCCTCAATTTTGATTAATATATTTAATCATCTCTGAAATACTAATCCCGCCCACTAGACAGAGTCACAAGGAGACGAATCTCGTCACAGACGTCGGGACAATGGAGTCATTTAGGATTCATGAAAGGAACCAAGTTTTATCTTTCACAAGTTATTTCTCACACAGTTACTCAGATATGTTTGGGAGTCTCTCTCTCTCCGCCTCTCTGGTGATTCCTGTTTTTTAAATATGCAAATAATGTCTGCTGCTTTCTCCGCGATGTCGTCACTTTATATCTGTATATCAGCACTCTTACAATCTCTCCACCTCCCTCCCTCCCTCCCTCCCTCAGTCTGTCTTTTTGTTAAGATGACTCACTGCTGCTTAAGAATATAATCTCTCCGATGTCCGCCTCTTCGTGTATTAAAATAGACTCAAGAACGGATAAACTAATGTTCACGAAACTTCTATAGAGCAAAGGGATTTCGGCAGCCATACTTCACACTTTCTATTATTATTATTATTATTATTATTATTATTATTATTATTATTATTATCCAAAAGATGAACCCCATTCATATGGAACAAGCCCACAAGGGTCACTGACTTAAAATTCTAGCTCCAATGAATATGGTCTTCAACTGGAAGAAGTAACACAAGGTAATACGAAATACAGAAAGAAAGATCAGCTACTGGAAAGAGTAAATTTGCCTATTAATAAATCAATATATAAAATGAAAGTAAATGATAAAACACAAAGAGAATTGTTTTAAGGTAGTGATGCGTT
>NC_089756.1:44871261-44873761 GCF_040412425.1 Macrobrachium rosenbergii | reverse complement strand
ATGATGGGTTCCACCCAAGGTAAAAAGAAAACTCGGGGGGAGGTTACGAGAACAGCAACTTCATTCCAAACAGACTTTCAGAAATTTTCTTTCGTATTCAAATGATTTAAAATTCACGGATCGCTAATGAACCTGTCCTGTCCCCCTGTATCGACGATTTACATTCCTAGTATAACGGTTTTCAAAATGAATAAGTAAAGAATTACGTAAACAAATAAAAACAAACATATAAACGAAATATAATAATAAAAAAAAAAGCAAAGTGACGCCCAAAACCGTCCTGCAATTCTGTGGCGGTTAATTCTCCCGCGTGACGTCATCATCAATCAGGAAAGATTTGTTCTTTCAGTGACGTCACAGCCAATCAGGAAAGAGGCAGGCTTCTTTTGAAGCTGCACCAGAGCTGTATTCGGGATCACCCTTTGTTACAACGGTGCAATCAAATAAATTCTAAATCACTGACAAAATTCAGGACAGAATTATTACTTTGCTGACGGAATTGTTTTCATGGTACACGTCATAATTTTATCTAGCTCATGTGAATACAGATAAAAAAATGATTTTCTATTGTCAACGCGGATGGAATTGAAATTAGTCAGCAAAGGAATCCAGATGGAAAATAGAGAAGTACGTGAATTCCGTTGAATAAACAATGAATTCCGTTAAATAAACAACTACCATATATAAATATCTTCAATATTACTATTATTATTAGTAGTAGTAGTATACTTTCATATGCAATGAACCAAAAAGGCCAAAGGTCTACACCAAAGCCTGCTATTCAATTCCACACCTTCCCATCAGTAAGGATGCGTCAACACTACAGTGAAAACATGCGATAAACACTCGTCGACAACTTAACGCTCACATATCACAAACAAGTTGAATACAAATCAGCACCTAACCGGTACTTCATACGACTGCCAAAGGTTCGTTCTCCACTTGGCGTCGCTGACTTGTTTTCAACCTGTTTGTGATATGTACGCGATAAATTTCCGACGTGTGTTTACGACTTGTTTTACTGCAGTGTGGGCGCACCCTCACGGGGCAGCCATTATGTAAGGGGCCCGCGCTGGCTTAAGGCAGGATAAAATTTGGATTTCATTGAGCCTAAGAGAAAGGACTGGGTGACAGATAAGTGGAAAAAAGCTCAGATAATGATCTTTAGATGTGATCTAAAGATTACAGGAAGTAAAAGCATGAGAGTAGTGAATTCAATATAAACAGCAATAGCTGACTGGGAGGGATGGCTGAAGAAGCACGAAAGGTCGAGTCTTTTGAAGAAATGAAAGTACAGAAGAGCTAGTTACACTGAAGAATGTCACTGATATACGAGGAAAATGGAAGATTAAAAAACAAGAGAGGATGAAAAGGCGTGGTACCGCCAACAAACAAAAATAGCTAGATGAAAAGTTAGAAATTAATTTTACACAGGGAATTAAAACCTTGTGCAAGATCTTGAGATAATAAAGACTCATGACAGATTTTGAGGAATTCTTCAGATATTAAGGGAACAAACCCAGATTCTCCAAATTCCCACTGAAAACAAATAAGTATCAGTAAGACCAGGGAGATAGGGTCCCTTACAGGTATGGACTTAAAAAAATCCATTTATGTTCCTGTGAATTCGAAAACTTTTAACAAAATTTGGATTAAAAGTAATAGGGTTGGACCTATCTCCCTTCACTTGAAAGAGGTGAACCAAGGCCTATTTCTAAAAGGAATGGTACATACAACAGTCGTGAATTAAGCGGCCCCCCCCACAAAATAAAAAAGAACAAAATACAGCAAAATAGTGAAAGCTAGATGACTTTTTGCTTCTGTAAGAAATAACAATACAAATCTTACGAGTAAAAAATATCCGCCAGGCGACAAACCACACAAACGTTAATGAGCAGAGCTGCTGAATCAAAGCTGCCTGAGAAATGACCAGTAGAGCGTGGTGGCCTTTTTTACTATGCAAACATTTTATAGATTCATTAAGATAAAACGCTGCATCACCACACATAAAAGTATATATATATATATATATATATATATATATATATATATATATATATATATATATATATATATATATATATAATCTATATCGATATTACATTTATCTTATCTATATCTATCTATCTAGCGATCTACATATATATTACACACACACACACACACACACACACACACACATATATATATATATATATATATATATTATATATATATATATATATATATATATATATATATATATATATATATATATATATATATATATATATATATATATATATATATATAAATATATATAAATACTGGCAGGAGGCATGATCTCGGTATTACACTTTTCTTCAGAAGCAAAGTATTAAGGGCGGAGAAATACATTGTACAAACCAAAGCAAGAATGTGAAGCAGAGCGTTTTAACGCAGGAAAGATTAAATTTTTTACTTATCAGACGATGTTCTGCCGGATATTGGTGTCGTGTAACGAAACTACCGTTCTCGGTGG
>NC_089756.1:44833761-44866261 GCF_040412425.1 Macrobrachium rosenbergii | reverse complement strand
TGTTTGATTTGGATTGAGGAACTAACTTTGAGTAGACATCTTCCTTTATTATAATGATAATATTGCTATCGTCATCATCCTTTATCAACACCATCATCTGCTTCTCCTCTTTTTATGGTGATACCCAACATCCAATAGCATGAGAAATGAAAGACCTATCTACTATGGGACGCCATGAGTACCAACCAAATTTATGGACCTTGATTTCGAATAGCTCACTGTTCCGTTCCATATGAGAGACGAAGTACTTGAGAGCAACAAAGGGCAGTAGATTCAGTACCTCCATGATACGAGGTTTATTGATCTCTGACACAAAATCACCATCGCTGTGACAACAAATTAGGATACCGACGCTTATTACAGTGTATTAATTTCAGAACTGACATGTTCGCTCATCTGACACCTAATCAGAATCCGCATCTCTTTCCTTCTGACAAGATAATTTAAGAACCACTCAACCATGACACTAAAACATTGAAGGGGGACTTCTAGCTCTCGGTTTGATCTGGATTTAGGGACAAGGTTTGAGTGGAAGCTTTCCTTTTATTATTTTAATTACCCTTGTCTAATTTTGGCAGGCATTCTTCCTATACTATAAAAACTATATTACAGTTCTATTTAAAACCATTTTTTTTTTTTCAGAAGAAACTTCAGTTTAGCTTGTTTTAACATAAAGGCTGGTCATTTTATGACCAATTACGCTATTATTAAAAATCCTGATTATATTTCTGTATGTTAAATATTAAAAAATCTCATTAGTAATCAACAAAAGCTGCGGTCTTATACAGCATCTCTCTTATACTAACCAGAATAAAAAAAAAAACACAATACTGATGACTCTGATACGGCAACAACTGTACTTCTCGTTCTGAAGCTACGAAGCCGATGAGATCCAACTTCAGGCTTGTGAATTTCAAGTAGGCCATCTAACAATAAGCATGGAAAACTGGAGGAGCTAAAATAGCTCCTGGGGCTTGCATAACGGCGATAACAAATGTAATCAAATGACCTTTAATACTTGGTTATTAGTGTTCTTTGTTAAAAGAAAAATCATCAAGAGTGGAAACAAAGGATGTTGTGTACAGAATAAGGCAGCAAATGTCAAAATAAACACAAAAAGAACAGAAGGTGGGAGCAAACAAAACAATTATTAAATTTAGATGTCAGTCAACAATTCAAGAGGAAACAGAAATTCAGTAGGGATGAAACACCTACAGAAAAACGTCCCTTACAAAATCTTACAGTCACTTGGAGACGGTTCTCTTCACTTGCATATCAGTACACAGAGTTGCTAAAACGTCAAGTCTATCTTTTGAAAATATTATGACAAAACTTCTTTAGGAAATGATCAGCGATTGAAGGCAATACCAACATACGAAAAGAAAAGGAAGGATTGCTGCAGGATTCCGCAGGGTAAGGAAGGTTCATGTTTAGTTAAGGAAAATAGTCATGGTTTATATAGGGCAAACTAATTGGGTAGAGTCTTGAGATAGTTCGAGACGAATAGAGGTTAAGCTACTTTTATGCAAGATGAGAGAGACTAGTTTCCTTTACCGAGTATAAATGGTCACGTCTCGATACATGATCCTTAATGGGTAGAAGGAGACAAGCCTAAGCTAGGATTTGTCATGATGAGAGAATCATATTGGGGTCAGATAAGAGGAATTAGGACCATCTACAAGGAGCGGAGACCCGATGACACGAATATCCCTCGTGATGAGATACGGATCATAAGGCTATGACCAAAATGTTCCTTGAAGTGGAGGTGGAAACAGGATTAAGGAATATCAGGAGAAAATGTCGTTTGATCTACTAAATTAGAATCACGTACGGATAATGACCGAGGCCAATTAGTGTTTAAATGTTATTGGGAAACGAAATCACTTAAAAGGACCAAATAATTTAAAACTGTAGGCAAGAGTCTTTCGTCCTCAGTTTAAATCTAGCTTCGACAACCTAACTCAATGAACTAAAATTGAAGAGAAATGGCCGCTCTCTACTTCTCCCTAATCCGATGGTTAGATTAGCACTGGTAAACGGGATTAGAAAACTCACTGAAATTGATGCATTAAGTCTACTTTGCTGTACCTCGCTAAAACTAAACAATTTAAGAGGCGTTCAGCTTACAAAAAGAAGCCCAAGACTACAAAACAGATGCTACAAAGCCGCAGAATGTCAGAACATTTTGCAAAAAGCCCTGCCGGTCGTTTTGAATTAGATCAATTTTTTTCGGCAACAAATGGCACAAGTCACACTTCATGGAAATCAAATCTAACGCATGAAGTCCAAGATTATAACAAACGGTTCTGCGAACATATCCTTACTTAGAGACATAAACACGCCTCGTACAAAGTGAAGCGTTGACGAAACAAGCAAGAGACCTGAGGTGTCCGGCGCAAACGGAAAACTATCACAATGAGATATGAAATAACCACGGTATTAGTAATAGTAGAAGTTATAACAGCAATAGTAGTAATAGTAGTAGTATTAGTAGTAGTAGAAGTTATAACAGCAGCAGCAGCAGCAGCAGCAGCAGTAGTAGAAGTAGTAGTAGTAATCGACCATTATTTATCTTGAAAATACAGAGAAGAAAAATACTATAATCAAGTTAACTAAGAATTAGAAAAACTTAATAAATCGAGTCGGAAGTTTAATCGAAAAACGGTCGCATTATTCTGCAAATTTTTTTTATTACAGATGTGATTGTACAAGCCAACTATTAATTAACCTAGAAGTTGGGAAATATGGAACGCATGAAAACAATCCAAAACAGTTACGCTTCAGGGATGAAAACACACACAAAAAAAAGTCAAAGAACAAACCTATAAGAAATTAACAATTTAGGCCTCTGGACCAGGATGCACACGAGTGGTTCTCCGAAGCCAAAGACAAGCCGCTTCGTATTAGAAAGTCAAACTGTAATACTGCAAACACGTATTGGAGCTTTTTGGGAAATTCTTCCCGTGTATATAAAAAGTGTCATTATATACAGTATTACTGGCATGAAAAGAAGTTTGGCAGGATTAGAATAATATTATAATGCAAGTCATGCCTTCACATCAACTAATGAGTTCGAGAGAGTTCGAGAGAGGCAAGAGTACTCGACTGATTGGATAATATACGTTGAGGCAATCTTTACTAACCATTAGGATGGACAAGGAGATCTACGAAATGGACTTATTATTCACACACACGCACTGTATACATATATACATATATATACACACACACACACACACACACATATATATATATATATATATATATATATATACATATATATACATACATATATATATATACTGTATTGGTCGTGGATTACGTTATGAGAAGGGTTAAGAAGAAAAACGGATGTAGGTGTACTCTGGGGAGTAAATGCGAAACTTCTTGACTTGGATTATGCTGATGATATAGCTTTGATCTGCGAGGAGCCAGAAAAGATGCAGAGAGTGTTGGATTGTCTGGTGAGTGAAGGTCGAAGGTTTGGTAATTAATAGTGGAAAATTGAAATCATGAATATGAATACTGAAAATGTACAGGATTGTCTAATTGAAGGTTTGGTCGTAAAGCAAGTGAATAAGTTTAAACATTTAGGTACTTATTTAGATAAGCACAGAATTTATGGAAAGATTAAAAAAGGCTCATCAGGGAATGGGAATGCTTAAAAATATTTGGAATAATAACAATTTTTCTGTGTACACAAAAATCAAAATTTATAAGGTAATGTTTAGGAGTATTTTGATTTATGGGCATGAGTCATGGTACATTACAGTGAATTCAGATAATAAATTCTTAGCATTTGAAAATGAGGCGCTCAGAAGAATATTAGGAATTAATTGGAGGGATAGGATATCAAATAACAGAATTAGAGAAGTAGCGGGGGTGCAGCCAGTCGATGAATATGTTAGATTTTCACGCTGGAAGTGGCTAGGCCATGTGTATAGAAGACAGGGAATAGTATGAGATACACCGGGGTGGGTTGTCCCTGGTAGAAGAGGTAGAGGTAGGCCAAAGGAGACGTGGTTAAGGACAATGAAGCGGGAAGCAGGAGAACTGTGTTGGGGAGATCTTGAGGAGTTAGCCCAGGACAGAATGTGGTGGCGTGAGTTCATCGAGGTCCTATGCATCCCCGTGGGTGCCACAGGAAATGATTGATTGTTATGGTAGTGTCACCTGGGCTCCTGTAGTCACCAAAAGAGTTGGAAGGCTCACACCTACCTAGATGAGAAATATGAGTGGGAAGGCTAGAGATGAGTGGAGACATGTAAATATATATAAATATATGAACTTTGTGCTACTCAATGGAAGTGGCAGGATATACAACTGAGCTACATACATTACTCATATATATATATATATATATATATATATATATATATATATATATATATATATATATATATATATATATATATATATATATATATATATATATATATATATATATATATATAATACATATATCATACTAGCTGACCAACCCGGCACTGCCCGGGAAAACTCTGAATGACAGTGGATCATTTACATTAGAAAGGAAGTAACACATCGTTTGGTTTTGATTAACATGTTTATTTAAAACAATGAATTCTAGACAGATTCACTAATCACAGGAAAGAAAAGCATTTTCAGCGATAGTACACACTTTACACAATAAAGGAATTCAAAGGAGAAGCAGGAAAATTTTTCTAAGCATAGTCACAATTCCAGTGGCACTATGCAGCCCGACACTGAGCGAGAAAATGTGCGAACCTAATGTGCGAACCTATGTTCCCGACACTCCACGTTTCACACCAGTCCAAAACGTTATCCCGTGGCTGGGTCTCTACCAGGACCCGCAGTAAATAAGGTACCCCGGAGGGAGGGGGTATGGGTTTGAAACCTACGCGAAAACTTTCCTTGAGTCGAATGAGGGCTGCATGCAAAATTTTATCTAGCTCGGTCAAGTGGTTTGGATTTCTACAGAGCACAAGTTTACATACATACAAGTTTGCAAACTGAGTTACATTCACACACATTATGTATATATATATATATATATATATATATATATATATATATATATATATATATATATATATATTCCTCATATATATCACCTGTATATATATATATATGATCTAAAAGTTCAAATATCACCTAACTGAGGTTTCAAATAGTCCAGTGAAACAGGACCCTACCAGCCCCGAGAGCTAGGGATGGTTCAGCAGACACGACTGACGACCTCTTCGACCCAGACTATTTACTCATAGGTCTTCCAAGCTGTAAATGGATAACACCACTTTCCGAGGTCAAGATAAAGGTGTGGGGATAACAACCTCACTCCTGAAAACTTACAGAGTAACCAAAAAGCTGTACTCTTCAGGCGACACCCCATTTCAAAAGGAGGAAAAGGCTGATGGGTAAAAAATTTACATATATAAAAACACTATATACATATATGAAAACACTGATCTAAAATATATAAAAATGAAAAGAGGAACAATGCATCACATGACGAAATGCCAAACAAGATCTGACCTCGATAGCTAAAATTTACGTTCTAACATTATAAGAATTCCTAGCTTTGGTACTGACATCAGGGTGATTGGCCATTTAACACGTAGATTCTATATCCGCAGAATTAAGAAAAATGACTTGGTCTTATATCATGAGGACAACAATTATTAGACAGGAAAAATACATATAGAGAGAGCTTTTCTGAATGTACACACACGAGACAATTTCATAACTTTTCCTTTCAATTCTCTAACTACCATCTTAATCTTAATTTCTGGAAGATCATTTCACACGGTTGGGCATGTGCTTGTGCGTAGTGTATATTTGAGCATAACGAAAAAGTAATAATGATCTTGTAAAGGACACTTGATAATGACTCATCTCTATCTGCTGACCTGCCTATCTATAAGCAGAGCTTGGGACAGCATCAACCAACAATGTAAATGTTTAAATAAGAACTTTAACATTCAATGTAATGAATAATGCGTAATGCTGCACTCTACAGGACACTTCAGAAAACAGGCGAAGGAAAAAAAGGTGTATTTCGATACTTTGAAGAGTAGATATGACAAACTTAAATACATATAAATGTACTACAATCTTCCACTGTACTTCACGCTGTATGTATCCAAAGGGGTTCTCGACATTAATAAATGCTGCAAAACGCGGATCTCGTCAATTGTAAAGTTGCATGCGAAACATGATAACCCCAGGTCACGACAATTTCTACATGGTGTAATTTTCGCTCGGAACAGCCCCGGCAATTTGAGCAGTGAGAGGAACTGCTCTCCTGCACATGTCCGGGAAAGATCGGCTGATAAAGAACAGCAAATATAACGGAATATGAACAGGAAGCCAAGAGAGAATTGCTAACCTGATATTATGTGTTAATAAAAGGTTATAAAAGTGGTGAAGCTGTAAAGTAACAAGAGTAATGGCAGCAGAGGTAATGTGCCGTCCATCAACATGAAATTCTCGTACACGTAAAGAGCTGCAATGGTATCTCGTGACCGGACGGGCCAGCATTCATACAAGTACTGTACGTGTCATGTTACGTATGCTGAAACAGTAATAATAATAACAGAAATGCCATTTGCTGATTATTCATTTGGCTTGGTGCTAAAAGGTCAGAAAACTGAAACAAAATACTGAATTTACAGATTAAAATAAAGAGCAACTTACTAATGCTACTGTCTTTCTGGGTTTCGAATTTTGGACAACAGTCTGTGTGGACAAGAAAGCTTCGAAAACGAAAATACATTTTCAAGTTTAAGAAAATTTTAATCTTTAAGAAACCGCGATTCTACTGTGGTAAAGTTAACGCTGTGTCCACAGGAATGACCCAAATGTCAATAAATAACTCGGAATTCGCTCAACTCTTAAAGACCAACAATTTTGAAGTGTTGTATTGTGGTCCATTGCCCCTCGCACTTGGCTCCTTAGATCCGATGCAAATGTAGCATTGTGCGATGGTAAGAGTGTCAGATGGGAATGAATCTGCAGGCAGTCGAAAAACACTGTTATAAAATACGTTATAAAAAATAAAACTTACAACATAGTTATGAAAATGCAACAAGCAATACTGTGGAAGTTACTGAGCAATGAAATAGCAAACATTTATACAGGAAGATCTCTTTCTCTCTCTCTCTTTTCTCTCTCTCAAACATACCTGTACACACATACAATTATTTTACTTGGGACGTCTTAACAAACTACTTCTACAACAGTAAGCTATTTGTATGAACGTTCCCTCTCTCTTATTCTACTTAAGAAAACTAAACTTAACTAGCGCAATAAGTAGTATGAGGAGCATCGACTCCCTAAGCACACACATACATGCATAAGCTCATTTTATTTTCCCCCCTTTCTCCCTCTCTCTCTCTCTCTATCTCTGACACACACACACACGGGAACCCCACGCCACTTATTCCAAATAAGAAAACTCGGTGAAACTAACATTACAAACCGTTTTATACAGACTCTCTATCTCTCTTTCTCTCTCGTGTGTTTCCCTCATTCTTACTCAAGGCAGACTAAGAGAAGCGGCGTCTCCCACGGGTCGGCCAGTCAATGGCCCGAAGTGTTTCCCAGGCAAGGCCGGAGGGAGACATTTATTCCCTCGCATGTCCGCCCAGAAGGGAATGGAAGCTGACGTGCGACAATACTCGGGGCGCATAATTATCGTCCTGTCTCCGGTTCATTATTCATCGCCGCGGTTATTCTTCAGATGAAGGTGCACTCGTGCCTCTCTCTCTCTCTCTCTTTTGTTTTTTACGGCCGATTCACAGAAATGGCATCTATGTTTAGTATGCAATTAGCACGTCTTTTTGCCTCCCTCGAATAAAACAGCCCACAAACACAGCTGCCTTGTGATGTTAACCTTGAAAAGCGCTGTCGTTAAGGTTGACAAAATGAAGCTAATTAATTCTCATCGCGACATCTCTTTCGGCTAATTTAGACAAAATGAAGAACCGAAATAGTTGTAAAAGATCTATGCCGATAATTTACTGAATAAACAAGAAAGATTTAATTATAATTCCACGTATTTTACAATGTATATATTTAGATGAACAAAGGCTGTTTTGAACTTCATTAAATCACTTTAGACTGTCATCCCATTGTACAGTTCTTGTAATACGTGATAATAATGTCCCATGTTTTTTGGCATAAGCTTTGCATAAGGTAGAATTACACCACTAAAATTGTCGGCAAATTGTTTTCATCAAAGCCAAGAATATCTTAAATGTAGCTAGGTCCCAATAATTCTAAATTACTCTATAAAGTCTCGCGTAATTATAAGGCTAAATAAAAAACAAGTCATTTCCACAAACTCCAAACATTCTTATGTCCCCTTCATATTCCCTCTCCCGACAGACCTAAGCTACGGAAGAAAATAACGTTGACAGTCCCGTCGGACTTCAGATATGAAGGGTACTCCAGATCTAAATCACGAAGACCCTTATAAAAGCTACGAACGTGATTTGTCCTTCTATGAATGTGAGATTCCAATGGATATACAAAACGCAGTGTCTAGCACTGCACTTGTACTCTGTATTCCCCAAAGCTTTCTCACTAGTTTAAAATACAAAATTCACTTTCTGTCCAAGTAATACTGAAACATAATATGTATATACCAATAAGTAAAGTGCATGTACATATCAAAGATGCATATGATCTCACAAACATACTGTACACACATAATATATATATATATATATATATATATATATATATATATATATATATATATATATATATATATATATATTATGTGTTTACAATTATGTGCGTTTATGTGTGCGTGTGTTCTTATATATATATATATATATATATATATATATATATATATATATATATATATAGTATATATGTATGTATATACTGTACATACATATACACCCGTACACACACACACACACACATATATATATACTATATATATAATGTGTGTGCTCGCGCAAGCGCCCGCCCGCCCGCCCACGTGCGTATATGTATGATCAGAGGTGGGAGTAGAACTGGTTGACGGGGGAGGGAGCACTTAAGGTCGGGGAAGTTCGATATGATAAAAGGATGGGCAGGTTCCAGAAGATAAAGAGAATGGGGCTGTAGTCCAGGCGATATTAAAAGTGATTCAGAGATCCTTCTTGAGACACCCACAAAAAATATACTGGGAAGGCGAATAAAACATTTACTGAGCAAGCAAAAAAAAATAAATAAATAAATAAATAAAATGAAATAAAACAGATGATTCTGTGATGAGTTACAGCTAAGTAAACTTTTAACTTTCATTAATTACCTTGCAAGATATATTTTGTCTAACAAGCAAAGTTTTTTTCCTCGCAAAGAAAGTAAAAACGGATTTTTAAAAAATGATTTTTCCTGAATCTTTGCAAAGATATTTTCCAAACGACCTAATTTGTTCTATCTCAAATGCAAAAATTAAAAATTCGAAATAATTTCAATCAAAACTTCCTGAAGCTTTGCCAAATACATTTAAAGAAACATATCTGGCTGGTTCTGTGGAAAAAAAAATCCGATCGTTTTATTCATGTTCCTTCAACTTCAAGACATACCCATTTGCCAAACAAGCAAAGTTGTTCAACACAATGACGCCAACATCAAGACTCAAAATATGTTTATCCTGATTTCCTAATGATTAGAATAAACATACTTTCCCAAACAAGCAAACCTGCTTAGCACGCCGAGGCAAAACTGCCCCTCCCCTCCGCAATCCAATTATCTATATTAGGGCTCAGCAACACAGCTCGATTGTGGAGCTCGTAATGCAAGCATAGAGGACACTTACATTACCTCATATTATGCGCCAGTATATCTGTCATGTATTTCGTATTGCGTCCCAGTATAACATAGTATACCCTAATTAGTACGTCAGTCGACCATTGGATTCACAGCTACGGGTTATTTGTTGTTTTCCAGCATGAAACGGAACCGTTTACGTATTATATATATATATATATATATATATATATATATATATATATATATATATATATATATATATATACATGGTGACAGCTTATCAGTCATTTCGATTCTGGCTCAGTATCCTGTCGAAAAAGAAAAATGACTGCCATTATCAATATCATTAATGATACGAGCCAATGGGTAAGTCATCTAAAAAGTGAAACATTATTAAATTTCTATGGCTGAACAGATTACAAAGCTCTGGAAATACGCAAAAGGGAAATCTTACAGTAAATGTTTTAGGATGGTGAATCCTTGCTTTCTGTTCCTCAAAGTGAGTATGCCAAGAGCAAGTGAGACTGAGAATTTCGATGCTTTCTTTCCCCCGAAGTAACTCTGAAGTAGGGGGGACACTGTACCTCCGAGAAGTCATATTTCTAAAGATATGGAACTGATAACACCCAGCGTTTGACAACAGAAGTGCTAAAGTTATGTATACCTTAGTTTAACAAGACCACTGAGCTGATTAACAGCTCTCCTAGGGCTGGCCCGAAGGATTAGATTTATTTTACGTGGCTAAGAACCAGTTGGTTACCTAGCAACGGTACCTACAGCTTATTGTGGAATCCGAACCACATTATAGTGAGAAATGAATTTCTATCACCAGAAATAAATTCCTCTTATTCTTCATTGGCCGGTCGGCGATTCGAACTCGCGGCCAGCAGAGTGCTAGCTGAGAACGGAACCCACTCGCCCAACGAGGAACTAGAAGTGCTAAAACAGTACCGAAACCATTTCGACAACAATACAGCAAGGGAAATTAGACAGTACTTCAAGTAATGGAAGCGATTTAGTGTCTAATATCTTCACGATCAGTTGGGCGAGTTCACTTAACACCTGTTTAGCACACAAGCTGTTAACAAGTTCAATGTCAAAAGACTAACAACTCGAGTAGAAAAAGTTTTGGTAAATTTTCTTTTCTTATATTCAAGGGATTGGACAATAGGCAGATCCTAAGATTGTTAAAGATATAATCCTGGAGCTAAAGATGGCAGAAAGTTCGACAGTGGCAGTCTATGGAGTACATCTTAACCTAACCTAACAAGAAAGCAGCGTACATTACTACCCGCGTCCCCAACACCTAGCCTTCAACATATAAATAACCATATAAATAGCCTGGTTCGTAGGTAGACTTCTTGCTTGCACCTCAAATATATAGCCAACGAGAGCATAGTTACCAGGAAGAAAGGCAATCACACTGATTATTACTGGGAGGGCGGAGGAGGTTTTTGACAAAGGACCACGAGGCACTGTATCTTATGATGCACTTCCAACAGCACCAAGACACTACGGTTTACTGACATCTTGACAAACGTTCGAGGCTCCCTCTTTTATCTGGGCGAAGTATCGGCAGGAGCATGTTTTTAATGGATGAGTTACAGTAGTGGACAAGATTATCGAATGTCCACATAAAGATATTCAACACAAAATAATCTAACCTCAGTAATATTCCAAGTACTGCAAAAGACGGAGAGAGCAGACGGAGACAACTGTTACTACATGGCTTCACAGAGCATAACTGCTCATGGTACAAGCGCAAGTTAAGCCATCGTACAAACCTCTTCTCCTAGCACCTCCTTCACCACAACCGTGGCATCCTGTAGGATACTTGTGTCTCCGGATCACTTATCCAGAGTCGGAGTAGTGTAAAGGTCTTCCAACTTTACTTCTCTGCTAGTATATGCTTTGGAATTCGACTGTCATCCTATTTTATTTTCAGACAGTCTATCCAACGAAATCACTCTACGTATATGGGAATAAATGGCATCTTTTTACCTCATATCTGCTTAATAAACTGCCTCATAGTTGCTCATATACTGCCTCCATGTATGTCACTCTGTGATAACAGTGTCCGAAGGATCTTTCTTAAGCAACGGCAGTGAAGGCTATTAAATCGCTTGAGGTGGAGTAATAGGAGGGTCATCCACCTTCCCTATAAAGCAAGCAGGAGAGCACACAAGCATTGTAAACACTGATTTTTTTTTTTTTTTTTTTACTGTAAGCATTCTGTTGACCTAATCTCTTCGACAGGGAGGAAAAAACTCATGCTGCCTTAACAATATCTGAGGCTATTTCTTCATGTAAATCACGGTTTCAATGGAGAAGAGAATTTTTGTAAAACTAATAGTGACATCCAAGGCTCTCCATACACTATATGATTTCTTAAGAAGCCTTGGAAGGGGTATGTCCCAACAGAATAATTCATTTTTGTCTTAACCTGAAACCTTTCGATATCAAACGATAACCTTCTCAATCTAAAATGTCAATCAACAGATGCAGAACAGCACCATAATATGATGGACTGATCCTGATCAAAATGATGATAAAATTTTGGTTGTGATTCAGGTCCCGACCACCAACATAATTTAAGGACTTAACACTAGTCCAAATCATGAAATCTTAGTTGTGATCAAGACCCAGACTTCCAAAATAATATGATGGATTGTTCTTAGTCCAACCCCTAAAATTTTGGTTGTGATGCCTTCAGACCACCATCATAATACGATGGACTATTCCTAGTCCATACCAATAAATTCTGGTTGTGACCCAGATCCATGTATGATGTGTTATTCCTGGTCCATGATGGATTACACCTGGTCCTGACCATTAAATTTTGATTTTGACACAGATACATATTATGACTGATTATTACTGGTCCAAGAAATTAAATTCTGGTTAAAACCCAGACAAAAATTTTGATGAATTATTCCCGGTCCAGACCATAAAATTTGGCTTTGATGCAGGTTCAAACCACCACCATAATATGCCGCAGAATTCTTGTTCTAGGCCATAAAATTTTGATTGTTATCCACATTCAAACCAATTCTATATTAGGAAGGATTATTGCTGGTTCAAACCAGAACATTTTGGTTGCGATCCAGATCAAGACCATTACCATAATATGAATTATTCCTGGACCATACCTTTAAAATTTGGTTGGGATCCACATTCACGCCACTGCCATCATAATATGGTTGATTATTTCTGATTCAAACCACAACATATCAGTTGTGATCCAGACTTGAATATCAAGCAATTTTTTTATGTATTGGTACTTTATATATAACACAACTCTAATACTTCATACCAAAATGAAGAAGTGTACTCCAATTTCTATAGAATTATTAAGTAATGAGAGAATAAAAGAATTCTCCAGTTACAACCAAAATCCCTGTTACCTATCACCTTCTGCTATTTCTTTCAAATAAACACATTCTTTGGAAACTTAATTTTCAAGTCAATGGCCCCTGTGGGTCTTCCATATGAATAGGGTTCACCTTCTGAATAATAATAATAATAATAATAATAATAATAATAATAATAATAATAATATATCAGTCACATTGGCAAAAAAAAGATAACAAAATTTACAAAAAAAGTGATAACAAAATTTAAGCATAAAAACTGAAAAGAAGCCACAACAAATAAACAAACAGCAAATTTATGACCTCTCCTACACATAAATTTCACTTTGCGACGCGGAGAATGCAACCACATTCGCTCGAACTTTTCGGGGAGCGACATTTTTGGCGGTTTTCGGTCACCATCTCTGCGTAGTTGAACTCAATTTCCGTCATCGAATAGAATCCTTAAAAGAGAATGTCACTCGGGCCTTAAAATCATATTGCATATTCCACATTCCTTTGCATTCCAATGGAGTCTTATTCGCGTCTTTCTGTGCCCACGGGTCTCTCTCTCTCTCTCTCTCTCTCTCTCTCTCTCTCTCTCTCTCTCAGCCTTAACGTTCTATTCTTTATTTTTCGTAAAAAAGGTCATATCTAACAATAACAACAATGAAATCATATTGCATTTTCCACATTCCTTTGCATCCCAAAGGAGTCTTATTCGTGTTTTCCCGCGCGTCTCTCTCTCTCTCTCTCTCTCTCTCTCTCTCTCTCTCTCTCTCTCTCTCTCTCTCTCTCTCTCTCCTTTACCACTCAGTGCTTTGTTCCTATATTTAATGTTGGTTTTCAAATCTATGACCGTTTATAATAATATTATCACTTACAATACTAATGAAAATGACTTTCATCGTTGCCATAATACTAATACTATTAATGTAACAGCAATAATGATAATTTTACCAACAACATAATTAACATCCAACTTAATTAAGACACATTTAAAACACCCGAGAAATTATTGAACATTTTTTATCCTTTTCTTGCATTTGTCATTTTCACATTATTTTCCTTATTGCTTTCTAATTTCATTTTAAAAGAAGCAGACAAAATTAAGCGTTAATTTCACGTGTGAATATTTCCTTTACTGCTTTTCGTTCTTACTCATACTATTCGGAAATTAAAACCCTTTTAATTAAAGCTTTCAAAATATGAGACAATTCAAGAAACAGTTCAAAGCACGAAACGGTTTTAGAAATCAAGCATCTGGACTGTGAAATTTTTCCTTTTCTAAAATCAGCTTATTCATCTATACGAATTTCATTCATTTCTTCTCAGATTTATTAAGAAAAAGCATACTGAACACTTTCACTGCAACTGACGCATGTCCAATGCCTTCATAATTATCACACTCAGCCCGATCACCTTTCTCTGGTACCCTTGCTATGACTTCTAATTCCCAATTTTCAAGCTTTGTTTCTTCTTCCATATTCTGCAAAAGTCTAGTTATCATACGAGGTGCTGTTTCAGTTTCAGCTAAAATCATCTCCGCGGTGATCCCATCAAAACTCGGTGTTTTCCGTCTTGTAAATTTCTTTATTTTTGATTCCACTTCAAAATCCTGAATTCACTGATAAGGACATTCAGAGCTACTTCATTTTCTGGTATATTAAACAAATTATCCCCCCCCCTCGTACCTCTTATTCATGACCTCACAAAAAAGTTCCGAACAGCGTTGTCTTTCTTCTTTTTTTTTCTGATGTTGTTACGGGCCACTCTCTCCTGTCGACAGGTATTTTTCTCTTTTTTGTTTCAACTTATGGATATTTTATTGATAATTCTGTGAGCTATCTTAGCACCAATGCCATTCAATTAATACATGGCGTTATCAACATCATCTGACTGTGTGCCCTCATATTCTCTCTTACCTCTTCTTGGCTTCGTCAATATTCTCTCTTAACTCTTTTTGGTCTTCGTTTAACTTCACTCCTAAGCACGTTCTACTTAGCATTCTCTATCTTCTTGAAATTTTTCCAAATGTATCCCAGGCCTCATTCGACACCCAAAGTTTCCGTCTTGTTGTTTTATATCACAGTACTCATCTTGATATCCGTTCTTGATGTTAAAGCAGTCCTTTTTTTGGCGTGTGCTTTTGATTTCAGCTTTTTTACAACAATAAAAAATTAGTGATCACCTCCGACATCTGCTTCTCTGTAGATCCTAACATTCCAGTGTGTCCTTTTTCCTCTCGGTTAAAACTACGAGTATGTGATCTAGTTGGTTAGTTGGTTTCTAAGCATTTACAAATGTCTTTTGTCTTTTTATCCTTTTGTTAGAAAAGCGTACACCCGATTATTAAATTATGTGCAGCCAAAACACTAATAATCTGCACCCACGTCCCAGCTTTCTAGGCTTTCTCTGTGTTTTATATACTCCACACACACACACACACACAGACACACACACACGTGCGCGCACACACACAGACATATATATACACATATGTGTATATAACATACATACATACTACAAATATCAGAACTCGGATGAAGTAAAAGGTTCTCTTACTAATTTTGTTATTTTCATTACGCGTTTTGAGTGATTTTAGTGCACACACATACATACATACATACACACACATATATATACATTATATATATATATATATATATATATATATATATATATATATATATATATATATATATATATATATATATATATATATATATATATATATATATATATATATATATATATATATAGTGTATGATAGGATGGTTCCAAAAAACAGCAATACAGCAAGTCCCTGCTGAATCGCAGATGAACCTATACAGAAAACTTCCAAAACATCAGCTGCCTCACGCACCCACACCTACGCGCTCACGTCACATGACATAAGCATTAAAAAAAAAAAACAGGTGGGAGTAAAAAAAAAAAAAATACACAATGCTTAGTTAACACGACCTTATAGCGGAACGTTAAATGCCGTAGAAATGTCAGTCCCAGCAATATGATTACTTTCCAAAGGTTCCCCGAAACTGTGATCACGCAAGAGGAAGAGAACTCGGAATCAATGGCGATCCTCGATTTCCGGAAATCACACGCCGCTGCTGTAGCGAGGGAGGTGGGACAGAATCAAAGATTAAAAGTGTAACAAACCCCCTACCTTGGAGATATTGGTAGGCTTTGGACTTTAAATAGGTTTTCATGGTAGGGCCTGTATATGTAATCATGCATACTTTATCCGTTTGTCTATGTATGTATGTATGTATGTATGATTATATATTAAAAATATATGAATGTATATGTATGTATGTCTATCTATCTATCTATCTATCTATCTATCTATCTATCTATCTATCTATATATATATATATATATATATATATGTGTGTGTGTGTGTGTGTGTGTATCTATACATATTGATAGTGTGTATTTATATATGTATATCTATCTATCTATATATATATATGTGTGTGTGCGTGTATCTATACAGATAGATAGATAGTGTGTATATGTATATGTATATGTATATATATATATATATATATTATATATATACACGTAACGCATAGTACCTTAAATGAGCTAATCCCTTATACTTTACAATGAAAACACCCTACCGATGTCAGATGAGTAGTGGAGCAGTTGGCGAAAAGTTGAAAAACGATGAAATATTAAATGAAAAAATGCATATGCTCACATGAAAAAAATAAATGAAGTAAATCAAAATCTAAAATTTCTCCTCAAAAGAATGCTAGTGAATAATGCAATAAACGTAACAGAAATGACTTCAAATAAATTAAACAAGAGCAGACCTGTGAGTTGACTGGAGCAACGAAAATGTGAGAGGTTTTTCGAGGCATTTACGTTACTTTTCTGTAGGCTTCTTGTATGGTCCACTCTGTTGAAGTTATCCTGCAGGAACCATACATTTTATTTGACAGACACGCACGTATGCAGGGAATCAAACCCCTGGGGGGGGGGGTGGTATGGGCGCAAGCCTAACTCAGTGCCGGTCCCAAGTCCAGATAAATAGGAAGGGTTGGAAATAGGAAGGGCATCCTTCCGTGAAATACCTGCCTAAACTAATCAGGAAATTAGGCGTTCCACATAGAAACAGTTGAAAGAGGTTTATTAAAAAAAGCGACCCCTACTAGGGATTAAGCCTAGAAGCAGAAGAAGAAGAAGAAGAAGAAGAAGAAGAAGAAGAAGAAGGAGAAGAAGAAGAAGAAGAAGAAGAAGAAGAAGAAGAAGAAGAAGAAGCCATTCAAAGAATCAACAGGGTACTCAATATTAATTATCAAATCCACACTATCATAACACTCACAAAGTATGAAAGTTTTTAATTTCTTCTTGTGATTTATCGTGCAATCTTAGGGATGCGCCTCTGAAGGCATTAAATTCAACAGTCGATGTGCATCCTGGCTCAGATTACCTAAAAGCATCTATGTTGACATCATCCGTTAGCTGTAGTATGTGCAGCAAATTCTTAAATACTTTGAGCACCCAGTCTTCACAGCTTGATGAGTCATAACACATATTGCACATTATGTTAGCTTTGACAGGCATCCAGAGCAGATTTCAACAATGCATAATAACCCTATCCTGAGGTATGAAATCTTTTACTAATCTTGACTCCTCACTTAAGTTATTTTGCAATTTCCTAATCTGTACATTAGATTATTATAGCATGAGTTGTAGTAGCCCACGTTATCAAAGACACAATTAATCAGAAGCTTCCTGATAAAACGCTCAGGCTATTTTTCAACAAAATCATTATTCCTAAGACGATGCCAGTAACCCATAATGATCTGGGGACTAGGAAACAAATTATAGTTCAGTAGCACACCTAAGTCACATATATCACCAAAGCTCTTTAACTTATATTTCTTCATCCCCAACATAAATTCATGTTATTTTTCATTTAGTACCCAATGGCTTAAACTTCACCTACTGTCTCCATTACATTTGACAAACCAGTCGAATAACTACAAAATAATATTAGACCTAACACACTTCCTTTGGGTACTCCTCTTCTCAATGATTCTTAATATGAATATGAATTTCCAATCAGCTCATTACATGACACCATGCAAGTTGTCTTCACAGGGCTTCATCAGTTTACCAGTAATTTATGCATATCTTTACCACGAGCCGCACTAAGATCAAGCAAAACCAACATTCTACATTTGCTCTTATCTATCATCGCTAATTGATCATATACAACAGAGCTTCGCTGGCAAGCATTAACCTTTTCCAGGTGAATAACTTGTTCAGAAATCACATATTCAAGCATTCCGGACATGCATGACACATTCCAAAAACATCTTGACAATGGCCACTTTCTTAAATCTAACACTTACTTTAAGAAATAATGGTGTCCATACCTTCCAACATTACAGCAGCATGGCATGAAAAATTTCTATACCAACTAATTCATAAACTGACATCAGACCAACTGCACTTTTCGTTTTCTACTCTATTCAATTATCCTGATACATCATATCCACTACTATCTCACGATAGTCTGACAGCGTCGAGTGCAGCAGTAACTCTGTTCGGCGTTTCTACAATTTCATTTATAATTTCAGTTTTGTTCATAATGAATGCAAGGAAACTATCAGGCAATTCTTGTTCACTGAAACCACCACAGAGCTTCACTCTTAACGCGGCCAGTTGAACCACCAAGAAGTATGTAGAATTTATCCATATCCGTTACCGCTTCACCGATTTCTGATTATGCTATTCAGTTTTTCTCTAGTGAAACCATAAAAAATGAGGTAGATTTTATATATATGTTACTCCGTGGATTTTCAGTTTTTCTCCTTATCAAACGACTATACTTATTCTTCAATATTTCATATTTCTCCAACTAAATTTAAATGCTTAGCCTTATCCATTTGCCCTCATTGTATCTTTTGCTTTCTGACCTTAACTGTTAAATATTTTTCAATCAATGGGAACATAAACACGTGACATCAGAAAAATATGATGTGTTTAACACATAAACACGTGACATCAGAAAAATATGATGTGTTTAACACATAAACACGTGACATCAGAAAAATATGATGTGTTTAACACATAAACACGTGACATCAGAAAAATATGATGTGTTTAACATAGACATATAAATCTAATTGGAATCACCACATAGAACAAGCACATACTGATAAAAATACGCAAAAGTATCTTTAAAAGGCCAGAAGCAACAAACTTGAGAAGTTCAAAAGTTACAAACAATACAAAATCATCTGTTCCAAATACCACTACCGTGTTTATGGACGCTCGTTCATCTGCCAAAGGTAGCTTTGTTTCGTAAGGTCTTTCACCATACACCTCTTCATCATTCTAGTTTTCGTTCGTAAGAATCCGAACGACAGCAATAATGCCTCCATTAAAAGAATATATAATATAAAATTAATAGCTTCAACCCACATAAGTATACAGTACAGCCAAATTCTAAAGTTCGCTGACACCCACTGGTATTACTTCCACTGTACAGAGTTTGCTAAGATCACCTACATAGTGAGAGGCAACGGGATTTTTATTTATTTCTGTGTATATATACATATGTGTGTGCATATATATACATATGTGTGTGCATGTATATATATATATATATATATATATAATATATATATATATATATATATATATATATATATATATATATATATATATATATATATATATATATATATATATATATATATATATATATATATACACACACACACACACCAACACACAATATACAGACATATATATAAATACTGTATATATATATATATATATATATATATATATATATATATATATATATATATATATATATATATATATATATATATATATATATATTATTGCATTTTGTCTGTCACACACACACACACACACACATCCACACCTTCTATATTAGTAAGAACGGATTCAATGAGCTAATTAAAAATGTAAATAAATCTGGAGCGAGGCTCTTTGGTAAAATCTTACAACAAGAATAATGAGTCACAGTGAGTTTCCAAAACAAACGGAATGACTGAGTGCTCCAAGGAACTTTCAATTTATTATGATTAAAAAGATAACAATAAAACTACTAAAGATAAAACTTTTAAAAGAAGAACCTGTCGCTTTTTTGGGGGGATTAAACCTATTTTTTTTATCATTCAGTTAAATGTCAGCAAAATTATTTGTGCCGTCGGTTTATTCATTCGTAATATTTTTTTTTAAACTTTAGTAAAATTTTAAAAATCAATAAAATATCCTGCTTTTAAAAACAAATAAGTCTGACAAAGTTAATGACAAAATGACACAGACGACTGTGACCTAAATATAATCAATTTTGAAACAGTACAATAAACCATATATCAAAGAGACTACCTGAAAATTACCTGTCTAACTTTCACCATTAGGATGACTTGCCCGGTTTATACATCATAAAAGACAGCGAAATGATGACAAACAGGCCAGACAGCTCGGTCAAAGAAACCAGAAACGCCAGGCGATTAATTATTTTGTCATTTTAATTACAGCTGCGATGTTGAAATACTTCAATTCATTTCTTATCCTTTTCAATTTAAATGGATTAAAGTCACTCATTTCACTGGAAAAAGAAACACAGTTTAATCTGGATGCTGGATGGAGCAAGAGTCCGTGCTGGAACAATGGCAACGTAAGCTTCACCTTATAACAATAACAAAAATACATCACTTCCGTGATAAAAGTGTCTGTAAACACCCTTACCGATTACGTGAAAACATAATAACGTTGCACGGGTAGTGGAAATACCGAACATCAAGATAATACCATGAAATGTGAAAATATGTGATACACTAATTCCGACAACCGTGGATTTTCAAAAACTCATCCATCCATGAATGTTTCCGTTAAGCACCGTAAAGATAAAACACAAACACTTTATGATGCAAGAACAATATCAATCAACGTCTTGACACGCTGGCATGACTAATTTCCGTAAACCAGAAGAGTTAACCTGATACACAACTTTTCAAAGTGTTCACGAGAGGCTGTTCCCTAAGGATACTAGGTGGCGCATTTGCATATGATACAGACTGATTTATCTGTTCGTGTTGCGTCGTAACGAATACGGGAATCGACGCCGCCACTGAATCTGACGTTGAAAAAATAAACAGTAATTCTATTAGCAAGTATTTCATTATTATTATTATTATTATTATTATTATTATTATTATTATTATTATTATTATTATTTCAAATGTGACAATGAATCACTATAACCTAGATAAAAAGAAGTTTCATCAATTCTTGAATCTCAATGCAAGTTATCGCAATGACAGAGCGTCAGGTCACGGTACACAAACACGGCATAAGTACTGGACAAACAATATTACTCGAGCCCTTAGAATCTGTGACCCTTGTTATATTGATAGGGAATTTGAACATATAACGAAAGTTTTTCTTGATATGGGTTATCCAAAGCATTTCATAACTAAAGCATTTTCCCAAACAAAAGGTAATTGCTTTATTCCCAAAAGTACAGAAAAATTCGATGTCACTAACATTTTAGTCTTACCATGTAACCAATCATCTGCCGCAAAGAAATTCATGCAACATAATACCTTATCATCCACAAGTGTGAAATTACCCTTTAGCTATAAGAATTCTGTAGGCAGTCAGGTTATAATAAACAGACAGGAAAATGGTGCCACTAATAAGAAAATTTGTGATTATTCAATGCTGCTAAAGTTTGCCAATAATCGTGGCTACGATAATACGCGCTTTTAGGAGCTAGGAAATGAAGAAATGAAGGACTGTTACCTGTAAGATAACTGCTGTTATCATTGTAATCATTCATCTCAGAAATGAAGAACTATTACCTAAAAGAAAACTGCTCTCATCATTTCTGTAACCATTCATCTCAGAAATGAAGAGCTATTACCTCTAAGATAACTGCAGTAATCATTTTTGTAATCACTCATCTCAGAAATGAAGAACTATTACCTGTAAGATAACTGCTGTTATCATTTTTGTAATCATTCATCTCCGAAATGAACTATTACCCATAAGATAACTGCTGTCATAATTTTTGGCAACCACTGGTATCAGATATGAAGAGCTATTACCTCTAAGATAACTGCAGCAATCAATTTTGTAATCACTCATCTCAGAAATGAAGAACTATTACCTGTAAGATAACTGCTGTTATCATTTTTGTAATCATTCATCTCAGAAATGAAGAACTATTATCTCTAAGATAACCGCAGTAATCATTTTTATAATCACTCATCTCAGAAATGAAGAATTATTACCTCTAAGACAACTGCTGTCATAATTTTTGTAACCATTCTTCTAAGAAATTCTTATAACGATTGTTTCTCGAATGCCCAAAGCAAGGAAGAGAAAAGCAACACATTAATACGCAGATCTCTGAAGCAGTAGAAGCAAATGCCACAGAAACCACTATAGCAGGTGTTTCTGACGGAAACGACCTCCCCATATTCCGCATAGAAACAGCGCCTTTAACGAACTAAACCGACCGAAAGCGCGAGTATGTTACTCTTTCATTAATCAATAATAACGACAACAAAGGTTACATATATTCAGATGATTTAAAACTCTCTAAGAGGCCTACTCTAAGTGGAACAATTACAGTTGTCAAAAATCTCGCACATAAACAAACACGTCGAGAGAGAGAGAGAGAGAGAGAGAGAGAGAGAGAGAGAGAGAGAGAGAGAGAGAGAGAGAGAGCTTACATCGGTGGCAAATGGTCTACTACTTTTAAAGGTGACACAATCAACATTATTATTTATGACACTTACAGATTTTCATTACAACTCATTTAACGTGCATCGTAATAAGCCGTTTGTTCCAATACTTATTCTGAAGGTTTAATTTTGACCTCTAAAAGATTTAATGATACATATTTTGCAGCTTAATGTAAGTAACACCTGTGATCATCTCTATCATGTACGTGTGTAGCCGTGTTGTATAAAATGGCAGGAAAATAAAAATAATTTTGAAATTAGAAATTTGAAATTTATGTTTATTACTTACTCAAGTTTAGTGTTTACTGCATGTAATAAATGAAGGTTAAAATCGGTAAAGGTGAAACTGGTCTCTTATTTTGACCGCGTAATTTGAATTAGAAGTACCGGTATAATAAATTAATCACTAATAAATTAAAAGCGACTAAGCTTTGATATACAAATGAGTACTCTACATTCAAGCACCAAAAATGACGGTAATATTCTTTAATGCGCAATGGCTGACACAAACAGAGATGAACTTTTTATATATAATTATATAAAGGCAATTTTCCGTCGTTTTCCATTATAAATACCAAATTATATATCTATATAATTCTACTTTTGGAGAATAGCTTTTTATGGCAAAGCACAGGCTAAATTCATGTCACCATTCTGACCAATTATTTTTGTCATTTGGATTTTCTGAACAGATACTGATAAATTTCAACTATTCAGCTTGAAAATGACATCAAATGAGTATTCTGGCATAAGACTAGTTTTCCACAGACCAAAACCAAAGAACTGTATCGCTAAGAAATTTCTATATAGAGCAGTATAAAAATGATTTAATTTACTCTTTCACGATTTAATGTGCGATAGTAGACAAAGAATTTAACTATATCGTTGCGAAAGCAATGCATCATAGTAATGAACGGTGCTAAAAATTAATACATATGTCTACTTTATATATAGCAAATACATACCAATGGTGAATAATAAAAATCTTAGCCTTCTGTCAACTTCAACTTATACGGCTTCACAATGTTTTCAAAATCAGTATCCTACTATCCATTTCAAGGACCGCGAGTCATCGGTTTTCTCAAATATCTTTCAAACTAATTATTTGATCGAAATGGTACTTTGACACAGTTTACGAGACACCACCCTCTAATTTTTGTTAATATAGTGCATTATCGAGTGGTTTTAGCTAAGGCGTTTTATAATGGTCTCATCTTCCAGAGACCAGAAGGTTCAAAACAAAAACACGCAATTGGACTGGAATGACTGACGAAAGGTGACAAGCAAAGGAGGAGCAGAACAAAACCACAAAATACAGCCTTAAGATTAATTTATTGTACATACTAATTTACATTATATACAAGTGAGTCAGGTCCAGGAGAGGCAACACTTAAAATGACCAGTTAAATAAATACTACAAATAACAGGCAGCAACATAAACTCGTGTGGTTAAATCTTCAATAATCAATAAACAATTCACAGACGGGATAATACCAAAAATAATACACTAGCAGCATAAAATAAAAAAAACCAGTCAGCATAAATATTACATGAGCAGTAAAATAAATATTGCAGCATAAATACAAAATCAAGCAGCATAATAATTACAACAAGAACAGTAAAATAAATACCACCGAAGCAGCACACCATAAAAACAGAAACTCCAAGAGTAGTCGAAACGGTCGCCACCGTCAACGAGGATGCAGACAAGCGGACGAACACTGTCGAGGCATTGAGACAGCCCCTGGCTGCGGAAGAGGAACCCATCCACAAAGTAGATAACCCCGATCGAGTCGTCGAGACAGCCATTTGCTGCAAAAGAACAAATCCTCACACACAGATGGCCAACAACGGTTGAGCCATCAGAACATCCTCATACTGCCATCAGGGAAGTCGTCACACTGACAGACGAAGAGGCCCTCCACCTCCCGCCGAAGACAACAGGTAGGCAATACCAGTCGCTCATCCAAAGGACCCCCTGTTGCCGAGAAACCGATTCTCTGCTCCAAAGAAACTGACTTGACTAGCTGCTGCCCTGGACCTGACTGACGCTGTCAAAGTCACCGAGACAAACGTCAACTCCTTCAACAAAGAAAAACAACTTACAGGAAAGGAGGCAACAACCCACCAAGGGAACGATCGGCAAACGATTGTCCTCACACGTTTACTCTTGACTTACATGGTGTTGCCAAGCATCGCCAAACTATGCACTCGAACGTCCTTTATCCCCATCCCGTCCCTCCCTCTCGCCTTCCCTCATCATCCCTCCCTCAACCCACATTCCTGGCCTCCCCATCTCCGCCAACCCCCGTCCTGTCTGTGGGGGATAGCAGACGTTCGATTGCATAGAATAGTCCTGCTGACTCATGCGACTTTGCCTTTAAAATTCAAGAGTAAACGCCTTAACTAACACCATCTGACAATGCATTATATTACCAAAAATTAGCGGGAGGTGTCTTGTACACTGTGTCAAAGTACCACTTCAATCAAATAATTAGTTTGAAAGATATTTCAGAAAAACGATGACTCGCGGTCCCTGAAATGGGTAGTAGCATTAAAATTAACAGACCAATCAAACAGAAATGTTGCTAAGCTCTAAGAATCGCAATAAGAGCTGGGTGCAATGTGGTCGCCATGTTCCACACCATAAAAAAAAAACTTAAGAATTTACTAATGAAGGAGTTAACTGAGAAAAATAAAAATCTTAAGGAATCCTATAACATATCCGCTTACAGAAATTGGGCAGCATTGGGTCTGGTTAGCACTTAAGTGGGTAACCACCAAGAGATGCTAGATATCAGTGGTACATAAACCCCTTGAATGTCTCATGGGCAAGACATGGTTTTAATATTGTCGCCCCAAAAATATTTCGACAGTATCCTTTGAAACCACATTCCACAAGGGAAGAAGACATCTTGTTTATTCACAAACATTCCAATGGGAGAAGTGAACATCATTTCAAACAAGGTTTATGAATCAGATCCTTAACCAAGGAAAAATGACCACCACGGGATGTAAGTCTGCATGTTGAGTAGCAAACTGTGAATCCTTCAAAAAGCAAACAAACAAACAAAAAAGGCCATAACAACGCGACATTTCTGGGGAAATTTGCCCAGTACCACAGAAATGGAGATGTCATATTCAAATACTTCACTGGAAATCACGATCGCGGGCCTGAAATTCTGTTTAACCTGTACTTTCTAGGAAAGAGAGTCCACATTAATATGCAAAAACCAAAAATCGCCGTTCATATGTATTGCTATTATACTGTAATTTCGACTGAATTATTTAAATAATTAACGAACAACAACACGCACAAACACACACACACACACAAAGAGAGAGAGAGAGAGAGAGAGAGAGAGAGAGAGAGAGAGAGAGAGAGAGAGAGAATAGCTGTCAAAGAAAAACGAAAAATCAAGAAATGTCAATAATAATTAAGAAAGAATAAATACTAGTAATGGGTACAACAGCTACTAAGATACTAGGGCCTGGAGAGGGAGGGACAAAGAGAGAATGAATATACACCTAAACCACTAAGTCGTCAACTTGACCCATCCACCAATCAGAAACCGACTTTTAGATAAACTACTTTCTGCTCACAAACTACAATACAAAGTAGCCCTTTTCTGTAAAATTTGGCTGTACAGGAATCTTGTACAAACACAGTCCGTGCTGGCATAAGGCCACCTTCATCTAAAAACAAAAATCTTGCGGCACTTTACTCACTACAAAAGACTAGGGAGAATGGCTGAAACTGTTAACAGTCTCAGTATCCTATTTTGAAATTTAATCACTTGAAACTATTGAGTTTATTGCTTTTCTGTTGATAGCATCAGTAAGCAAAATAAAACGAACGCACACACACAAATATACATACATATACATATACATATATATATATATATATATATATATATATATATATATATATATATATATATATATATATATATATATATATATATATATATATATATATATATATATATATATATATATGCACATGCACACACACATGTATATATATATATATATATATATATATATATATATATATATATATATATATATATATATATATATATATATATATATATAAAATATTCAAACGCTCGCGCTCACAAACACACACATACATATATAGACATAAATACATATACACACACAATGTGTGTTTTCGTGAATAAATACTAAAATACCTGAAGAGAAAATTTATCATCTAACTCGAAGGACATTGACAGTTTAATGATATACAGAGAGCGAACTTAAATTTTCTCCTCACAATGGACGGAGGTAAACAGCAGAAAGCCGCAGGTACCCTCGGGATTTAGTTAAAGGGAATTAGCATAAACCTTCATTTCATTTTGTCAATCTCATCGAAGCAGAAGTTAATAAAACGATCCAATAAAGAGCAACCGAAACTTAACCGGGGATTTTTTTTTTTTATTTAATCATGTTTGTTTTTTGTAAGTAGGTGGTATGTACAATGTTATATTGTAAAGGATGAGATACATACTAGTCCTCAATTTTCATATTTTTCTCTTCCCCTCTACCTTCACCCAATTAAAATATAATTTTCCTTACAAGGGAGTAACTTCAGTGCTAAATAAATATGTCACTTCGGCGTGCTGAAGTGATCATCATTATTTCTGGACCTTTCTATCTCCTAATACCTCAAGGTCACCTTTTCAATGAACGCCTGGGATCCGAAAGGAATAAATGAGAAAATTCTCCTCCGCTGTAGGATCCAAACCCATTCGAGTTAGAAGACAAAGGTCAGTTCTTTAACTGCCACTGGTGTAGTAGTGGCTAGCAAGAAACTGCCCTTTAGACAACATGCGTTCGAATTCCACTTTCTTCACTTGCTTCCTTTGGATTTTAAGGCTTTCAATGGAATGGTGTACCCAAAGATATTAGAGAATTGAAAAGTCAGATTTGATTTGATTTCTGAAATTTAGGCTGTGCAGCCAAGCACTGGGGCCACTTTCGGTCATTATGGATCTGTTCTCAATACCGTACAACAGTGATGTCATCAAGGTCACGTAAGTCACGTTGGTTGGGAACGGAATATACTCTAAAATAAGGTGCTCTAATTCTTTAACGATAACGAAAACTGGTAGGTTTGCCAGTCAAACTTTTGGGTGCATGCTCCAGTTCCGAACAGTAGAAAACTCAAAGTCAAAATCACAACAGTGAGAACAACACCCTTACCAGCCAGTCGTATGAAGAGAAATGCCATCTATCAGGTCAAAATTAAATACACATTCCAGTGAGTTGAAATTTTAAGAAATACTCATACCAATCAAATATAGTTCCCTTTACAATGGAACCAGGGGTAAACAAACCAGTTTACAATTACAACCCATCACTTCTGTTGATTACAATGGCCACAGTGACTTCTGATCCTTTCTCTCCCTACACCGTCTTTGGATAAAGTTTTCACATGAAGCCTAAAAATCCGAAAGGAAACGCATGAAAATATTCTTCTTCCCTATCGGGATCCAAACCATTCGGGTTTAGATGACAGGCCCGTCTAACACTGCAAAGGGTTCGAATTCTACCTGGGATGGCGAATTTCTTCACTTGCTTCCTTCGGATTTTCAAGGCTTTCAATGGAATGCTTATCAAAAATATTAGAAAATATAAAGTTAGACGATTATTGCGCCCATTACAGTAAAAATATTAACTGCCTAATTGCAGCCACTTGATCAGCATAAACAGCTCGTTTCTTTTTCTAATTATCCTGCGCAGTTCATCAGATTATCTAAGGGGGTCTATAAGTTCTTTAAGAGGCCTCTGTGAAGTTTACGAAAAGGCTGTAACTTGGACTACCTTGTCTATAAAATGTCTTCAATATTGTCATTACATATTTACATCCGTGGGTTCATTCTGTCATTGCTACCGTAAAATATCACTAAACCAATATTTCCAACGTTATGCAATGCAACAGATGATTAATATCTTTGTCACGTTATCCATTTTACTAAAAATAAAATTATATTATAAATAATATGTGAACCATATGAAAATAATTTTTATTTTCCCCCATCAATGTAATCACAGCCTACGTTTGGAAAAAAAGTATAAATGGAATCCGGTTTCCCAAAAAACTAAGCAATACTTACAGTATTGACAAACGTAAAGCTGTCTGATTACTTCAAAAATATGAGGGGTCTATGATTTCCAATAACGGCTATATTTCATTATTATCGATTCTGCCCTCCGAAAAGAACATATAATGAGATGGTATTAAGCGAATGGATCTGCTCTCAATACCGCACAGCAGTGATGTCAATAAGGTGGTATAAGTCACTGGTTCTGGTTAGTCACGCTGGTTAAGGAGTGGAAAATACTCTGAAATAAGGAGCATTTATTTTTTTGCGACGGTTGGTGAGCCAGTCAAACTTTTGGGTGCATACCCCGGTTCCAGACAGTTTATAGAGAGAGAGAGAGAGAGAGAGAGAGAGAGAGAGAGAGAGAGAGAGAGAGAGAGAGAGAGAGAGAGAGTATATCTTAGTTTAACCAGACCACTGAGCTGATTAACAGCTCTCCTAGGGCTGGCCCGAAGGATTAGACTTATTTTACGTGGCCAAGAACCAACTGGTTACCTAGCAACGGGACCTACAGCTTATTGTGGAATCCGAGAAATGGATTTCTATCACCAGAAATAAATTCCTCTAATTCTTCATTAGCCGGCCGGAGACTCGAACTCGGGCCTAGCGATTGCTAGGCGACAACTCTACAGACTCTCCCAACTAGGAACTTGAGAGAGAGAGAGAGAGAGAGAGAGAGAGAGAGAGAGAGAGAGAGAGAGAGAGAGAGAGAGGTTCCAACTTATAGATTTGAGACCCCACATTCTAACCAGTCATAGAACACAGAATATACAATTAAGGCCGAAGGCCAAGCGCTGGGATCTATGAGGTTAATCAGCGCTGAAGGGAAAACTGGAGTAAAAGGTTACAGAGGTGTAACAGGAGAAAATCCTCGCAGTTGCATTCTAAAACAATTGTTAGAAGAGGGTGGAAAGTAAGTTGGAAGAAGAAATATGAAAGAGGTACAGTAAAAGGAATGAAAGGGGTTGCAGGTATGGGCCGAGGGAACGCTGCGAAGAACATCAAGTAATGCCTACAGTAACCGCGTGTGAGGTGCACTGACGGCACTAATCCTTTACGGGACTAACCAGTCATGAGAACCCCAACATCAAGCAAGCAAAATCAAGCACTCACCAGCCATTCGTAACAAGAAGAGCACCATTCAGATTTTAGTCAGTTAAAATTTAACTCATACTCAGTCGGTTGAAATTAAGGACACGTTCATACCATTAAGGCAAGCACCATTATTACGCACCATTATTACACTTAACTATTCCTATATATTTATACACATCTATTTCCTCTGTGAAGATTTTTTCTTAAATGAATCTTCTCCTTCAAGTCGTATTGCAGTTCGGGAGAATTCGACGAGAACATAAGATATTATATTCGGAAGAAGAAGCGAACGAATAAAGATCAGAAACAGAGGCAGACGAAGAGTCAAAACAGCCAACTTAGGGTTGATGATGCCGTTAAACTTTCGCCCAAATGTGGAAGAGTCAACCGTCAATGAACTGTACCAGAAGTGATAGCTTCACGCAACGCAATGTGTCTCAGGCTGTCGTTATTACCTGTCTGGCGAACTTCTGAAAGCAAAGAAGCCGATAATATGTGAAAAAGAGAAAAGAAGAAACGAACACACACACACACATACATACACACACACCACACACACACACATTATACATTATATATATATATATATATATATATATATATATATATATATATATATATATATATATATATATATATATATATATATATATATATATATATATATATATATATGTTTTATTCATAAATGTTTTTACATTTATATTTATATAATAAAAATACCAATAATCTCTATACATAACAAGGCCTACGAACATGCATATGTGACTAGTTGAAGGGTCCGTGCAGTGCCAACTATAATAAAACCTTAAACAATTTACCATACAAACATATACGGAGTGTCGAAATGACATAGCAACATACTTATGTAACCACACCATAAAAAAAATATAAAAAACAGAAAAGGACAAAGAAAAAACTCATAATGACCTTTATATTAAGTCATGAAATATGCTACATTTAACATTTTACAGAACTATTTCCGAGTATTTTAAAGGCGATTGAGGGCTGGGGCGAAAAATAAATAACATCTATAGCAAGCCAGTTGTTATAAAACCACGAATCGTCACCTTTAAGTTGTCAAAACATTTATTAATGTAAAACCATTTCGCAAAACAAGTTCTGTGACACCTTTCTGAGCAAAGTTTTTTTTTTTTTTTAACAAAGTAGGGTAAGCCATTTTACTAAATATAACCTCTAGCTTAAACAAAATAGAGATAAAACTTTATAATAAACTATTTGGAAACAAACTGGGCGCGTATGAATCTTTGGGATTGTCGGGAAAAATGGCAGGGTAAAGATAAACCATTTTGCTAAATATAACCTCCAGCTAAAAACACGTAAAAACTGCCTCATACTCTCTGGGAAAGTATTTTAGGTAACAAAGATTCTTTCATACTAATTGAAAAAGACATAAATAATACAAACTGAGGATTAAACAGTAAGATTTAACTAACGTCTAACGTATTACTTGATACGCAACTCAAAATAAAAATTGCCCTTCATAGCGTCTGTAAAAACCACGCGCAATCGTTGTGTAAGCAAGCTAAGAAATAAAAGATTTAATTAGCGCCTAAGTAATCGTTTCATCTTTTTATCTAATCTATCAGTGTAAGAAAAATCAGTAAATTTTGTAGTCTAAGTAATCGTCTCACCTTTTTACATAAGTTACCCGGGAATCTATCAGTGCTAGCAGAATCAATAATTTTGCAAACAAAGTAAAACTCAGCAACGATTAATTATGCTCAGTTAATCGTATCACTTTCCATGGACTTCCCAAAACCACAACGAACTGGTTCAAAGAAAGGAAGCCTCCCAAGGAAAAACATCTGTCTCGCAGGAAATGAAAAAGGATGATGACATTTCTGCCGACGACACGAAGAAGAAAAGAGAAAAACATTCGCTCTCTTGGCTGGCAGAAACGCTTAAGGTCTTAAGGGTCTTCGGTCTCCATAGGAACGCAACACAAAAGATGCCTCAATACATATCAAGTAACTGTGTCACGTAACATATAACTGCGCTGGTATACATCACCATCTCTAACTGCGCTGGTATACGTCACTATCTCCGTGTAGTAACTGACAGTTTGTACACACGACCGCGAGAGAAAAGAAACAAGAAGTCTTTTGCCTCAATAAGCGCGCTTATCCCGCGAACCCAAAACGTGCAAACCTCCAGCAAACACGGACTATAGAAAACGCATTATTTTGCAATGAATGGGTCACCCGTAACAAAACACCACTAATTATGGTGCTTTTAATCCTCTCCACCGAACAGAGGGATCACACGTAGTTTGCAGTCGGCAGCTGAAGAATACTCAGAGCTGATCCCTATCAGAGAATACCATCAAAAAGAAGAGAGCCGGCACAAAGGCTCGTGTTTACTCTGACGATATTTGAACGTTGAGAGATGGCAATAGTCATGTGGACACAAT
>NC_089756.1:44826261-44831261 GCF_040412425.1 Macrobrachium rosenbergii | reverse complement strand
AAGACAAACATATGTTACAAATATTAAGACAATATGTCATTAAATTTCCTTTAGGTGTAAATTATTCTCAAGGAATAGTGAATTCAGTACTGAACGATATTTGTGGCCTAATATTCGTAACTATAAGAACAAGTCTCGAGTGTATAAGTGACAAAAGTTCATACATACATACATATATATTATATATAAATATATATATATATATATATATATATATATATATATATATATATATATATATATATATATATATATATATATATATATATATATATATATATATATATATATATATATATATATATATATATATATATATATATATATATATATATATATATGTGTGTGTGTGTATTATATGTATGTATATATATACACCAGAAAGAACATCAGTCAAAATTGGCAAAGTTGCTAGTTTGAAAAACATAATTGTGTATGGCATAATTTCTCCCATTTACAGTATATTTTGCTCGAAGCACAATACAACGAACTCTAAAAATCAGTCCCTTAGAGTTTTCGAAAATCTTATCTAGATTTATCGTTACGTTACTCAGGTAATTGCCCGGATCAACTCGATACCTGAATATACGAGCAACATTATATCTGGTTACTGACACTAGTGAAGAGAAATCGGGTTTTAACATACCAGGAGAATCTTCTCTTTTATTCTTTGATTATTCACGCTTCTAAAAGTATTTATACTGGTAATAATCGAGTGGGAGCAGTTATATTTGTGGTGGTGGTAATAATAACAATAATAATAATAATATAATAATAATAATAATAATCAAAAAGAAAGTACCACTCACTGATGTCGCAATGCCATGGGACACTAGAGCAGGGGAGAAAGAAAGAGAAAAAATTGATAAGCATCAAGACCTGAAAATAGAAATAAGAAGGCTATGGGATATGCCAGTGGAAATTGTACCCATAATCATAGGAACATTAGCCACGATCACGAGATCCAGAAAAGGAACCTGGAAAAACTAAACGCCGAAGTAGCTCCAGGACTCGTGCAGAAGTGTGTGCTACTAGAAACAGCGCACAGTGGGAAAAGTGATGGACTCCTAAGGAGGCAGGATGCAACCCGGAACCCCACACTATAAATACCACCCAGTCAAATAGGATGACTGAGATAGACAAAAAGAAATGATAATAATAATAATAATTTGTTGAATAATATGGCTGCATTATGAGAATTGATTTTATACAGAGTTTTCTCAATTTTTCTTATAATTCGATTTTCCTGCACGTCAATACTGGTCAACAATTGGCCAATGTTCATATTTCGGTGGATATAAAAAGCGTATTTCTTACAGCAGAAATTCTTTATTCTATAATACATGCTTGAAAAGAGGGTCTTCTTCCTTACAATAATAATAATAATAATAATAATAATAATAATAATAATAATAATAATAATAATAATAATAATAATGTTGCTAATTACTGCAGTTTCTCATCATATCATGAGCACTCGAATGAAGACTAAAATTCATAATAATGCTGTTGTTTGAACCCAGTAAATTCTAAACTGAGCGCCTCCTTCGACAGCTAATGAGACATGAGAAGGCTCTTGGAGATCTCTGTATAGGTTTCGTATTGTATCTAGACAACATCATTATTGGGGATTTTAGTCTTCACTAATAATAATAATAATAATAATAATAATAATAATAATAATAATAATAATAATAATAATATTATTATTATTATTATTATTATTATTATTATTTACAGCGTAACTGTGAAAATGCAGCAATGTTTCAAATATTTATCTGAGTCAAAAATTTTATTTCATATATATATATATATATATATATATATATATATATATATATATATATATATATATATATATATATATATATATATATATATATATCGTGATATTAAACTATAAATTATACACACACACACACTATATATGAACATATATGTATATGTACATAATGTATATATGTACACACACACACACACACACACACACATATATATATATATATATATATATATATATATATATATATATATATATACATACACACACATATATATACATATATATAGACACCAATAGCAATTATTGCATTAAGACCCATCCACTATGTTCGTCCCGATTAACTACGGTTCTGTTTACTTGAAGACGATTGTTGTTTACCAAGAGAATCCAATCCAACAGAGACACGTATAAGGAGGCCGTCCGTCTTACCAGGTTATAAAAGTGTCAAGGCACGTGACTGAACACTCACTCACTTCACGTCAGTTTCAAAATAATTTACGGCAGGTAATTAATACCATTATCATAATGATGGTGATGATTAAGAATCAGGACTTATTCATGAAGAGCAAACGATATGACTAAGAGTTACACATACATATACACACAGACAGAAACACAGCACCGGTCTCAGGGTACTCAAGAAGTCTCAGACAAGCGTGGTTTCAACGTTTAGAAGTGGACCAAGTAGCCCATGACGAGCGTGGTTTAATTTTATAAGCGTTCTCATGTGGCAAGCACAATTATTAGCCCCAAGACGACAACCCTCAGCAGGCGACTACAAGTCCCCATGCAATAGTTGGTCCATGCGTTAGCTCTTTGTGGATGGGCATGCCAAAAAGCCCTCCTTTGGAAAACCTTGGCAGAGATATTGAAGGTATTCACCTAGGCTAGAGGACATCTATGAACAGCTGGTGAAGGCTGAAACAGTGAGCATCAGCCTACAGCGGCCTGTGTTGAATGTTGAGGTATCCTCAAATTGTCTTCTCTCCTCCCACTGGAGGAGGCTTCATTGCAGGCCTTCAGACTCTCGTTAGAAGCCGGGGAGCCAATGTTATACAGCTTCAAAGAAAATCTGTCATATCTTTCTTTAGTAATGCATAATTTTTAATTTTTACTTTTTCAGATTTGTAAAATTTACATGTAAATTTTCATTTTCCAGAGTCTTTTTTTAATTTTCAAGTACTTGAATTGTACTCACCCATACACCAAAATGTGTATTTACTAAAGCCCCGATGACAGCCGTAAGTCAACGGCTGAAACAGATGGATAAATAAATGGAGCAGCAGCACAATAATTTTGGTACTTTTCTTCCAAACTTCAACATGGAAGATGAAAATCATACGAAACTGAAAAAGGGTTACTTTGAAATAACAGATGCCACACATGCATGAGGTTTTAACGAGTGAATACATACATACATACATACATACATCATCATCATCATCCAGGTGCCATATCCCCAAGGACGTCGGCAATCATGGCTCGCCACTCCTCTCTATTTCCGATACATACATACATACATACATACATACATACATATATATATATATATATATATATATATATATATATATATATATATATATATATATATATATATATATATATATATATATATTAGTGTTTGCTAGCAGAAAGGATGCTATTGATATGTGAAAGAAAACATCCTCTACTGCCTTAGTTTTCTCGTCGGGCCCCCTTAGGTAACTGGTTGTATGGGGGCGCCACTGGGGAAAAATAGGGCAAACGAGGGTAAGTTTTCTTGTATGGGGAAGCCATTGGGGGAAAATAAGGCAAACGAGGATAAGTTTTGCATCACATATCAATCTGCCCTGAGACTAAATGCGCTATCAGTCAAACCTCAGCATAAATGTAGACACATGTGCGCATTACTTTGGTTCGAGGTATTCCATCGTTGCCAACGGCTTCCTATATAAAAAGAAAACCTGTTATCTATGACGGCGATCGTTTAAAATAATGAAGTGACGGATGTATCATTGAATGCCTCTCTCTCTCTCTCTCTCTCTCTCTCTCTCTCTCTCTCTCTCTCTCTCACACACACACACACACACACACATACAAATGCGCACATACTCTGTTGCACGCTCAAGGGTTTGGCATAAATGGTAGCCTATACAAAAGGAGGAGAGAGAGAGAGAGAGAGAGAGAGAGAGAGAGAGAGAGAGAGAGAGAGAGAGAGAGATATTTTTCCTAGTTCAATACAAGACTCACGTAAAGTCATTTACGCATCCCAGTTTTGCTGTCATTGCAAACCAACCAGGATTTATAACGATCCTTGTAAACTATTTTGCTGTAAGAATTAATTATAAGTAAAAGGCTTTACATGAATCTTACTATAAATATGGTAAATAACACTTTTCCCCCTTTGTATAACAGATCACTACACATAACAGATCATAAGTCACTACTAGATTCTTTTCGCACTTTTCCTTCCCATATCTGTATAGAATAGAATATAGAATTTAGGCTAAAGGCCAAGTACTGGGACCTATGAGGTCATTCAGTGCTGATAGGGAAATTGAAGTAAGAAGGTTTGAAAGGTGTAACAGGAGGAAAACCTCGCAGTTGCACTATTTAACACTTGTTAAGAGAGGGTGGAAAGGAAGATGGAAGAAAGAGAATATGAACGGAGGTACAGTAAAAGGAATGAAAGAGGTTGCAGCTAGGGGCCGAAGGGACGCCGCAAAGAACCTTAAGTAATGCCTATTGTGCGCCACGTGAGGTGCGCTGACGGCACTAGAGCCCCCCTACGGGGCATACCTGTATAAGGAGAGAACTAATGGATGTAGCAGAGGCAAATAACGCCCGATTTCCCCTCTAAGTCGATCCTCTTACACTACGGCAGGTGCAAATCAGGTCACGTTAGTTTCGGCTTCCTAAACGGGACGGACTTTCCTTCCTGCTTCAGATGAACCTAAAGAGTTGGGTGTTTCGTAGGTGTGCTTGTTTTAGCTACCTAGAATAAGCCTTTTGCAACACACATGCACACATTTATATGTCTATGTATATATATGTAGAATCTAATGGTCACTTTTTACCAGATACATATGTAATTGTAATAGCCACAAAGCCCTCTTAATTTCTCGAATTCTTGGCGCCTTTTTTTTTTTTGGATACGCTTGTCACTACAAAGCCTAAGATCCAAGTGCAAGGGATATGAAGATATTATGATGTCTGGTAGCGAGAAAACGAGATC
>NC_089756.1:44783761-44821261 GCF_040412425.1 Macrobrachium rosenbergii | reverse complement strand
AAATAGAAACAATTCTCAAAGAGCTCTTTCTGTAATACTGACAGAATTTCTATTATAACAAAGTCTCTCTAAAAGACAGAAAGATAGACACTTTTTGTAAGTCTTCCTACGTGACAGTTTAGTTATAACATTTTATAACAAAGTCTGAGAAACGGATTTTTTATGTCTTTCTGTAAGAGAGGGAGGCTTCATATCAGTCTTTCTCTGAGATGGAGTGACTGTCCATAAGACAGAGAAACTTTTATTTTAACAAGTCTTCCTATACCACATAAGGATTCGGTATGTATAAGTGGGTCCTAGTCCCTACGCGTCACCTACTCCGAGGTGCTCGTACTAAATATGGCGGAAGCTCCTTGGGACGCCGTGTTTAGTACTAGCCCCTCGGGATCAAAGTATTATACACACCCACTTCTATATTGTGCAGTCGACAACTTATGTTAATAAATGATATCTTCGTGCGGCCGTCTACTTTACTTAGCATGAGTTTACCTGGACTTTCACAAAGGTGGATACATACTGGTTAATACCTAAGGCTTCCTTATTAGAGACTTCCCACAACAGTGAGAGGCGTCTTGCAGAATTTACTTTTACATCATCAAGTGAGATATATAAGATTTTGCAAAACAACGAGAGATATTCATTTACATGGAGATACTTTTAAATCACAGCGTAAGACCTTATATCAGAGACTTTCTATGACACAGAGAGACGTTTTACAACACGGAGAGACTCAATGCTACGAAAGATTGAAGTTCTGTAACACGGAGAGACCTCCCAAATCAAAGAGAGACTTTCTGTAACACGAGACGCCTTACCTCATGGAGAGAGATTTCCCACTTCAAAGAGAGACGATCTGTAAAACGAAAAACGGAGAGACTCCTTACATTACACAGAGACTTCTTACTTCAGAGAGACGCTCTGTAACGCGGAGAGACTTTTAACTTCTGTAACATGGAGAGACTTCCTACTTCAAAGAGAGACGTTCTGTAACACGGAGAGACTCCTTACCCCATGCAGAGACTTCCTACTTCAGAGAGAGACTTTTTACTTCTGTAACATGGAGAGACTTCCTACTCCAAAGAGAGACGTTCTGGAACACGGAGAGACTTTTTACTTCACAGAGAGACGTTCTGTAACACGTAGAGACTTTTTACATCAAAGAGAGACTTCTGTAACACGGAGAGATTTTTTACTTCACAGAGAGGCGTTCTGTAACACGGAGAGACTTTTTACTTCAAAGAGAGACGTTCTCTAACACGGAGAAATTTTTTACTTCACAGAGAGACGTTCTGTAACACGGAGAGACATTTTTACATCAGAGACGTTCTGTAACACGGAGAAATTTTTTACTTCACAGAGAGACGTTCTGTAACACGGAGAGACTTTTTACATCAAAGAGAGACTTCTGTAACACGGAGAGATTTTTTCTTCACAGAGAGACGTTCTGTAACACGAAGAGACTTTTTACATCAACGAAAGATGTTCTGGAACAAGGAGAGACTTTTTACATCAAAGAGAGACTTCTGTAACACGGAGAGACTTTTTACTTCACAGAGAGACGTTCTATAACACGGACAGACTTTTTACTTCAAAGAGAGACGTTCTGTAACACGGAGAGATTTTTTACTTCACAGAGAGACGTTCTGTAACACGGAGAGACTTTTTACATCAAAGAGAGACATTCTGTAACACGGAGAGACTTCTTACATCAAAGAGAGACATTCTGTAACACGGAGAGACTTTTTACATCAAAGAGAGACATCCTGTAACACGGAGAGACTTTTTACATCAAAGAGCGACTTCTGTAACACGGAGAGACTTTTACTTCACAAAGAGACGTTCTTTAACACGGACAGACTTTTTACTTCAAAGAGAGACGTTCTGTAACACGGAGAGATTTTTACTTTACAGAGAGACGTTCTTAACACGGAGAGACTTTTTACATCAAAGAGAGACGTTCTGTAACATGACTTCTTACATCAAAGAGAGACATCCTGTAACACGAAGAGACTTTTTACATCAAAAAGAGACGTTCTTTAACACGGAGAGACTTTTTACTTCAAAGAGAGACGTTCTGTAACACGGAGAGACTTTTTACTTCAAAGAGACGTTCTGTATCATGGATAGACTTTTTACATCAAAAAGAGACGTTACGTAACACAGAGAGACTTTTTACTTCAAAGGGAGACGTTCTGTAACACGGAGAGACTCCTTACCCCACGCAGTCTTACTACTTCAAAAGTCACTTTTTACTTCTGTAACACGGAGACTTTCTACTTCAAAGAGAGAAGCTCTGCAACACGCAGAGACCTCTTACCCTCACGGAGACATTTTCTACAAAACGGCGAAACTCTCCGTGTAGGTGACTTCCGGTCGTCAAGCGTAATCAATCCGGTGGAAGCGACCGCCGTTCAGATCCACTCCCGCTAATTGCAAGAAATGATCGCCCCGGTAATTGTTGCGATCGTACTCCGGAGCGTCTGCAATTTGTTCAAATATGCGTACCCTAGCTAGACGTTATCGCCGCTCCATATCAATTACCCTAGTAATTGCCCTAGTATAGTTATAATTGCCCTAGTAGAGCCGCATCTGGCGCCTTGTATCAAACGCTTCGTTTGGAAAATGCTGTGATTTCTGTTCGTGATTTAATGCCTGGATTCTCGCAACTGTTCGGTGATATATCACATTTTGAGAGAGAGAGAGAGAGAGAGAGAGAGAGAGAGAGAATTAATTATGTTTACCATGAAAGCATAACTGCCTGGACATATTGAGGTATTGTGAATTGGTTGAAAACGATAAACTATTAAAAGATTTTTGATCCAATACAAACCAATTAAAAATATTAAGGCAGTATTTCGAAACGACATACACCATGAACATATAAAAAGTTCCCGTATTTAAAAAATAGAAGATGATTATGCAAACACTTCAGCATACTGATTCTCACATTTCGTTGAATCTCAGGCCTCAGTGCGACCCACTGCCGCCAGCAACAGACACCTAAAACATCATTCTCAATCTCAAGCCAGCTATCGAGTGCTTTTTTTTTTTTTTTAACAAAGCCAGACTAGCTATATATATATATATATATATATATATATATATATATATATATATATATATATATATATATATATATATATATATATATATATATATATATATATATATATATATATATATATATATATATATATAATAAAAATATATATACTTACATATATATATATATATATATATATATATATATATATATTATATATATATGAAGGCTATATATAGCTATATATATACATATATTTATATATATTATTACTTCCCCGCATTAGTTCCTCATTGGACGGGTCGATATCGTACTCGGCTAGCACTTTGCTGGGCCCGCGTTCGACTCTACGGCCAGCCAATGAAGAATTAGAGGAATTTATTTCTGGTGATAGAAATTCTTTTCTTGGTATAATGTGGTTCGGATTCCACAATAAACTGTAGGTCCCGTTGCTAGGTAACCAACTGGTTCTTATCCTTCGGGCCAGCCCTAGGAGAGCTGTTAATCAGCTCAGTGGTCTGGTTAAACTAAGTTATACTTAACTTTAACTTAACTTCCCCGCATAACACACAAAACAGATTTAAAATAGACCAGAAAACTGAAATCTTGTGGTAAAAAAGACTTTTATAAAATATCTGTAATGTTTATACGAAAATATGCTGGAAAACGCTCCCAATGATGCATAGACCACAATACGTTATGATGGAAATGATTGCAAGTATTTTCAGCACACTTTCCTCCAACTGCGGCCATTTAGCATTTACTGCAATTCGTGGAGCTCATGTAACAACTCAACAGCACGTGTCCACTTGCATAGCTAACATAAAGAATAATATATAAACACATACATACACATATATATAACATACAGTATATATATTCATGTGTATGTATATATTATATATACTCTATATATATATGTGTATACATATATATAAATATATATTATATATATTTAAAATATTTTCAATATTATATGCACATATATATAATATAAATATAATATATATATATATATATATATATATATATATATATATATATATATAGAGAGAGAGAGAGAGAGAGAGAGAGAGAGAGAGAGAGAGAGAGAGAGAGAGAGAGAGAGAGAGAGAGAGAGAGAAGTAAACGTGGAATATATATGAAGGAAAAATTGAGCCAACTCTCCTATATGGAAAAGAAATTTGAATGTTGAATGCCAATGAAAGAAAACAGTTTGAAGCTGCTGAGATGAACTTTTTGTGTAAAAGGCACACGATACGAACTGACTGGGTGAGAAGTGTGGAGGCTAGAAGACATTTTAAAAAGGTTAGTGTATTTGTATGTAAAGGATGGAGTATTTTGAGATGGTTCCGTCACGTGGAAAGAATAAACGACGATAAGCTGGTGAACAGGATTTACAATTCGGAAGTGTTTGAGGGAAGGGAAAGAAACGAGAAAGGGTTGGATAGATGGCGCTGAAAGATATATTGGGAAGGAAAGACCTTAATACCCGGGAAGCTCAAGAGTGCATGCAAGAGTGATGGGGAAATGTTTGTGTGTGTAGGGGGTTCGACTCACTGCGGATAAGCCTTCTGTTTTGATGTAAGAAGCGGCTGATATTGTTGAAGTTTTACAGCTCTGGGCTGTTCAACCACGACCAGCAGATGGAATTAGAATGTAACAGTAACTGATGCCCTTTTGTCCAGAGCCACCCTCTGTTAAGGGGAAACAGCCTCACGCTGATGTATATATATGTATATGTATGTATATATACATATAATGTATATGTATATATATTACGTAATACATACACAAACACATATATATTACACATGTGTGTATATGTACACAAAGGAATAACACAAAACTGTTGGGACGGTAAATACCATAACACAAAGACAAGACACTGAAAAACAAAAATTTAAAAAATCCAAGTCATTGCTGTGACATACACAAAGGCGTGTCTTGCACCTCTCATGCAGTTGGACACCGAAACATTTTCATTACCCTTTTACAAACAGAATTATCTGAAATCCTCTGCCCAGATTTCACGCAGTTCAGAGCTTACCTTAAATGCTAATAGTGGAACGCCCTACATTTCCAAAGAAAAGGGGACGCGAGGCAGCCCTTCAAAGCGACGGGAATTTCCTTGAATAGCTAACACAACCTATTGACATTACATTTGTATGTCATTGCTTGAGCCAATTCAAAGCCAGTGCTAGATATTTAAGGCATGTCTATTCCTCGTCTATATAACGCGGCGTCGTATTGTCTGTTCTTTTGTTAGGACTAAACACAAAGAATAAAGTTAATCTCAGATAAATGCAAACTGGTACATACACTATCATGTGAAATCACAATTACAGGTTCGAAACTAAGAGAAAATGAAGAACTAAGTATCTGATGCTTTCGTGCAATTTACAGATTTTCAAAGGACAATTTATACAGTCTGGGAACTTTTGCATATAAGAAAACTTTGCATAAGAAGCGGGGTATTATTTATTTAAACACAGAATAATTGTTAGAACAAGTTATAGAACAGCCTTACAAATAAGTCTTATTCCAAACAAGTCAGAAACGATTCAAACTACATCACGACAAAATAATTTGCTGCCTATAAAAGCAGGTAACCGTATTGGTCCTTACTTGTTACAGGGTCACATATTAAACCAAGTTATTAAAAAATGAAATACATCAGGATGCTAAAATAGTATTATGATAGTCAAAAAGTAATAAACCAAAACATGATTAGGTGGGTGACATGCGCTCTCTCTCTCTCTCTCTCTCTCTCTCTCTCTCTCTCTCTCTCTCTCTCTCTCTCTCTCTCTCTCTCGCTTTTTAGATATTCATTCTACCACTTTTCCACTGGTGAACTCGTGACACCTGCCTAACCACCTATTCCCAAACGATCACTTTGAATATGGCTATTATCTGGGTTTCTCGGTTGGTTAATTACTTTCCTGACCGATTCTGGGATTCTTTCTAGGCTTCTGTTTCCCTTATTTCCAGACGTCCCAGTTTTCAAGGGGTGTGTTTACTTCTTCCTCAGGGTTGATCCTAACCTTTTCCTTCCTTTCCTTTTTTGCATCGGTCCTGGGCTAGACACGGACACTTGATGAGAGCCCCTTCCACTAAACTTTTCTTTGAAAAGTCATATAGCGGGAGATATTTGTTATCCTACAATATAAAATGCATTGTGTATCCATTTATTTTTTGTGTGTGTAGCAAAGATAGTCTCGGGATAATAAGCGCCACGTTTAAACTTGCCGTCGTCCAGCCAGGGCTCACCTCTCTGATCTCCGGCACCTATGTATGTAGAATGAAGGGACCTTAGTCCGAAATGGGTGTCGGTCCGCAACTTTCTTGAAGTCTGGACTAACCGCCAAAGCCGAGTGTTGAAATATACGGAGGTTCACCGATAACACTTTGGACCATTCTGCGCTGAAGAACGTGAAAAGAGAATTGGAGTGGTTGGACAGCAAGACGGAGAGATCCAGAAAATAATGGAAATGAAGTACATGGCACAGAAAGTGGAGCTCTGAGAAAACCCCACAGTTGCGCTAATTACTAACAGGTGGCGGGGTTGGACAGCAAGATTGAAGGAAGTGGGAATGGAGGAAAGTAAAAGGCTAAAATGTGGGTGCAGCTAGTTAATGCCTACAGTGTACCAAGTGGGGTGCACTGATGACACTACCCACCTAAAGGGACCGATGATTAGTATCAGTACTACTAATGATACATTATTAAAAGCTCTTATCTTTCTTTTTTCATTTCATAATAAGATACACTCCACTAAATCATGAGTAATTCTAAATTTTTCAATTAACTCATTTATTGCAAAAATCAGTAATGACTGTAGCACGCAACAAGAAAGCAATAATCAACAGTTGAAAATTTTAAAACATGCAATACAAAGTACTGTTAAATCATACCGATTGATTTGCTGCTCTCATCATGCAATTGTTGAGTATTCAAATGCAAACATTGCACCCTCTTTCTTTCTCGCACGCATGCATCATTTAGTATTGTTACTGAAATGAAATGCATCATATATGAATGATTGAGTGTACTTAAAGGGATCTACCCTGAATAATGAATTTGTAATGAAACGAGGGGAATAAAAGATATTATATTGTGTATGTATGTATGTGTATATATATATAATATATATACATATATATATATATATATATATATATATATATATATATATATATATATATATATATATATACATACACCGCATATATATCAAGTATTAAGTAGACAGCGTCAGACAAAATATAAATGCTTTAGATAAATAAGCACAAAACCATTTAAACATACATGACAAATAATATGCACATGAATAGTAAAGAAAGCTGACACTATAAAATTTTGTAAATACAACACAGAACAAATAAAAAGTTACAATAAGAATTTACTCGATACAACAAAACGGGAAAAAATAAAATCGAATAAAAAATGGAAGACGAACAACACCTACTCGACAAAACAAAGAGGTAAAAAACACGGTAAAATAAAAAAAAATAATTAATCTAAAGCGGAAAAACTTTACATACTTCCTAAAACACCTGAGGCCCTGGCAATGAAGCAAATAGAGATCTCCAGGTAATCAGTGAGCTTTAATCAACTAGAGGGAGACAGGGAGACCAGCTGGCCAAGCCCCCGAACAAAGGCTCAAGTGTTGACAATGTCAAGAGTCGATAATATAATTATGTCATGACCAATCTCGCCCAGTGCTCATGAATGGTAGCCTGGATCTCTCTCTCTCTCTCTCCTCTTCTCCTTCCTCTAATCCTAGAAAACATGGGTTCATTCAACAATAAGTAATCAGTGAAAAGTCTCGTCAATCGTTCATGAGTCTTAAGTCAGGAATCTCTCTCTCTTTTTCTCTCCTTCTCTACCTTCTTCTTCTTCCATTTTTATAGATATGATTTCATTCAGCAATAAGTAATCAGTGAAAAAAGTTTCGTCAAGAGCTTATGAGTCCTAAATCACGAATCTCTCTCTCTCTCTCCTCTTCCTTCTTCTTCTTCCTCCATTTTTAAAAATATGATTCCATTCAGCAATAAGCAACTCAGTGAAAACATTCTCGTTAAGCACTCATGAGTCCTAAGTCATGAACCTCTCTCTCTCTTCCCCCACTTTTATAAGACATGGGTTCATTCAGCAATAAGTAACTCAGTGAAAACAGTCTCGCCAAGCGCCCATGGACCTCAAGTCAGCAATCTCTAATCTCTCTCTCTCTCTCTCTTTTGTTTTCATCACTATTCTTTTTCCTTTCAACAAGAAACATCGTGATGACAGTTCCGTCAAGTTATTATTAATGGCAATCACTTCTACGTTGTCTCTCCATTCTTCTCTTTCTCATTCTTCCTTTTTCCACTTTTACATAACGTGTTTGCAATAGTAGTTATCGTTATGAGAGTCTCACCAGAGCTTAATGGTAGTCTAGTATTCGGTTAATCTTCCCTTTTATAGGAATGATTTCTTTCAGCAAGAGCTAAATCTGACTGGCCACTCTTACTGAAAGTGTTCACGAGAGGTTGTGGGTCTCTCTCTCTCTCTCTCTCTCTCTCTCTCTCTCTCTCTCTCTCTCTCTCTCTCTCTCTCTCTCTCTCTCTCTCTCTCTCTCTCATAGTATTGTTCTTTTAGTACTCTCCTCCTTTTGCCTTTTCCATTACGCGAGTCTTTTTTTTTTTTTTATTAATCTCGAACGTCGCGTACTTTGAAATATTCCAGTTGAACAATTTCTTGAAACTATGAAGTTTCATACTATACGAAGGCCTCATAAGCAATTAACCTATTATTCACATGGCACAACACACACACACACACACACACACACACATACAAGGAAAATGTAAGAAGTTCTCTAGCCACCAATGAAGTTTGTTAGCGCAAATAGAAAGTTGAGGATTGCGATGCATTTGCGAAGAATGGCATACATAATTCATCTGAACTAGAATAACGACTAAACGAGGTTCCGGATTGAATCCACTACTGCTGCCAACAATAGAACTATTGAGAGTTGGGAAAACAATCGGATAAGTTAGACTTACATCACAATGGCTGACGCAGATGGCGCCAGCTGTTGGCCAGGTAGGGATGCTTGCGTTAGGTTAGGTGATTGCTGACGTCACTAACTTAGGTCACAAAGAACAACCAAAGCAAAGCCCATTGATCTTCCAGGTTTGGATACAGGTTAAAAGACACTCGAATTAATGAGCTTCATTGTATTCTGTGAAAACTCTTCCTGCAATGCTCGCAGTTACAAAGTTTTACATTTTTTTATGTAAAAACTCACATAGACAATGGATACAGAGCCTGTGGTTGACATTTAATAATTGGTTAACGCTTAGTCACATAGTACTTTCATATATATATATATATATATATATATATATATATATATATATATATATATATATATATATATATATATATATATATATATATATATATATATATATATATATATATATATATATATATACACAATTCGTGGTCATACAGAAGATTGTACGCAAATATACTTAACGTACATATCGCGTACAAGGAACAAATACCAGGTATTACTGTTGTGAATTACATCATTGATAATATCAAAAAGGTTTTACATTAGTTCGAAGCAAACCATGTATATATGTGAATATGTGCAAATGCTTCCATCATCTTGATATTAACACGATAGAAACCCTTTTGCCAATCAATTATAATGACTTCAACCCGCTGGATAAGAATACTTATACAGTACACCAACATATATCATTAATAATTGCAATACAACAAGGGTTCATGTAGGATTAAGAAATATAACAAAACTCAAGAGCGTTAACAAGTACAACAGTGGTTTAGCTTCCAACATTATAGACGTTTGGTGACAATTATGCAGTCACAATTTTTGAGGTAGGCAAAAGCATTCTTGTCCATCTTTTTTTCTTGTTTTTGTTTTTACACTATCATGCCCACATGCATCTATAAAAAATACTCACATTAACATTGCCGCAAAGATGTATTTTGAAGCTATCCTGAACCTAAAGCAAAATAGCTCGACGGAACAATAATATACTGTTTAGTCATGCCTAAAACCGTACGTTTTCTTCCACTCTTACTACCATAGAAAATGGTCATCCATTTCTCAACTTGGTTGTCGAGACATTACCACCAACTTATATAAAAGCATATCATGAGATATCTTTATTATTTGTGTTAATAAACATCAACTATAAAGGCTGGAAGTGATGAGTTTGAGATTTTATTACTTCATACCTTTTCAGCGATGCATCTGACCCTGCATTTATTGTAAAAAAAAAAAAATCCAAATAATGCTACATAAAAAAGAGTAAAACTTTTACTTGTACAGATTTTCACTTCGAAACGACCCAAGTCTTTATGTCAATCGCTGCGAACTCATACGGTTCGTGTTCTTCATTGTTATCCACGTTCAATAACAATAACAATCACACTACATGCTTCAACAAGCTCTACAAAGACTTCGAAAAAACACCTAATTGGCGACCGAATTTTTGTTGAAGTTGAAAAGTTGAAAAAATCCTGTGCACAAAGAGAAAATATATTTATAGAACCTTTATTAGACTTGAAAGCTGAAGCTAAAACGACGCAAATAACATGGCAACAATGATTTTTTTGAACTCTGAAGCGCAATTGAATCTTGCACCAATACTTGGCGATCTGTTGCTAGCAAGAACTGGTCACAATGAGACTCTAGTCAAAGTGAAATTATGTTAAAATGAGCTCAATCCCAAATGGATGTACTATCAACGGAATGACAATACACATCCTCTGTATAAGGTCTCCGACTATGATGAATTTGACATTATACAGCGAAACCAAGAGCCAAGGAAAGCCGCTGCTCCCTAGATCGCTTAAACACGCAGCAGAGCAACAAGTTTGCTTTGCAATCATCGTAAAGAATTTGTACATAAGTTCCCATATCTGGTGGCTGTTCTCTTTTCGAGACTGTATCAGAGAGACCATGTCACGTATCATTGAAGTTTACGATATTCTAGGTGCATTCACACTACAGAAAAACGTCATAAACACAAATCGACATCCGATCGCATACACATCACAAACATGTTAAAAACAAGCCAACGACTGTAAGTGGAGAACGAATCTTTGGCATATATACTGGGTAATCGAACAAAGCACTGGTTAGGATTACCAACAAGTCGATAACTTGTATTCAGCCTATTTGTGATATGTATGCGATAAGTTACAGATGCGTGTTCATGAAATGTTTTGCTGTAATGTGGAAGCACCCTGAGCGCCTTCTTAACATTCTTTACTATTACTCAGTTACGTAGATACTAGCAGAAGACCGCCAAGATAATATGGAAATCATCTGTTAGGCGAACCATGTTAAGAATTACACCCAACAAAGAAACTATAGCATTCCTTATGCACAACAATAAAAAGTAGTGAGGAGAGAATATCCAGACAGTGGGAAAGATAGGATAATGAGACTTTTGTTCCCTAATTGATGTTGTTCCACACATTATTATTATCGTATACAATCATTTTATTTTTGTTTACCTTATTATCTATGCCCACTGGAGAACTTCGTTTATTTACTGATGCATATTTCCTGCTGTTTGTTTCTGATGTTTTAAATAAAGTTTTATTTTCTTTCTCTTTTGATTTAAAATGACCCAACTACGAAGTAGTAGTCATTGTCATTCTTATTATTGAGAAACTCTGCAGCACCTAAAAATATCTTACTGAGATTTTCATTCAATGGCGAAAATTAAACCGTCGCTAATATCTTACGTATGCCACAAGTATTATAATTATTATTAAAAAATACTCATAGTAGCATGAGTCTCAAAATGGAGAAGCAAATCCACAGTTATGTATATGTTCATATATTTAAAGATAAATCAGTATAGATAGCTTTTTTCAGATTGAAACGGGGAACCGAACAAGTTCCCGAAAGCTAACTATACTGATTCATCTTTAAATATATGTACTTATACATAACTGTGGATTTGCTTCTCCATAACTATTATTATTAATCATGATAAAATACTGTGTTTTTATGTTTGTAAATCTTGGTATACTAATAAAAATACGCTTAAAATCCTTAGGATTTACAAGGGCAGTTTATTCTCATCCTTAAAGAACGTGACTGTTCTTCGGAGTCTTCGTTATTATTGTTATTACTGTTATCATTATTGTTTGGGAGTAGCGGTTCATTCTTCTTTTATCAAATTGTACCTGCATACTGTTCCCTGTATACAGTCTTTAGATAAAAAAACTTTATGTTATTGTTTTTGCAATTATCACCAGCAGAGTTTGAATATAACTGTTCAATTTTTCCTCTTATCTACGGGTAATCTATATCTTTTTTTATAGTACCGTATTTGCCTTGCGTATCTGTATATGGCTTTCAGCTGAAGTAAAGATTATTATTATTATTATTATTATTATTATTATTATTATTATTATTATTATTATTATTATTAAAGATTTACTTTAAACTAAAACTAATCTGTTTACGTCGGTATCATAGACATTAAAAATCCTCGGCCAAATGTATTGTAAACCTAATGTGCGGAAAAGCTTCCTTAATCGAAAGGAAGTCCATATACATCCATAAGCAACGCGACCTAAAGAATGGAATACATTTCCTTATATGGAAGGAAATGACAAGGAAGAGCTGAGATGATATACATATACATAATACATACATACATACATACATATACATATATATATATATATATATATATATATATATATATATATATATATATATATATATATAAATATATATATATATCATACTGTACAACCACCACAAAGGGAAGAGGACAACCGCGGATGTACGAACTGTCTTTATTCCAACGTTTCGTAATTATCCATATAATTACGTCATTAGGGCTGTTAGAAATAAAACATAAAATTCATTGTACATTTGTAAAACCAAAATTAAAAACTTAAAATTTAAAAATTCAATAAAATAACATTATTTTAACAAAATAAAAAAATAAAGGAAATTAAAGGTAACAGGATATACAGTAAAAGAACAATATCAGTAAGCAGAGATACAGAACAAAAGATTAAGGACTGACCAAGAAGAGACTAGACCAGAATAAAGAATTTAGGCCACAGGTCATTCAGCGCAGAAATGGAAATTTACAGTAATAAGGTATTGCACGTGTAACAGGAAAACCTCGCAGTTGCACTATGAAACAATTATGAGGGTGGAAAGTAAGATGGAAGAAAGAGAATATGAACGGAGGTACAGTAAAAGGAATGAGAGGGGTTGTAGCTACGAGCCGAGGGGGTGCTGTAAAGATCCTTAAGTGAGGCCTACAGTGCACCGCATGAGGTGCACTGACGGCACTACCACCCTACGGGGGACCTAGAGGAGTGATATCGTAAAACTAAAAGAAAACAAAAATAAAGATAAAAAATATAAAAAATTTTCTAAAGCACACTTTTATTAAAATGCACTAAGAAGTAAAAAATAATTTTTGAGACACACCAGGTTTTCTTACAATTAATCATGTCTACAAAAAATAAAGCGTGGGCGCCAAGCATGGAAGGAAATGCTACACGGAAAGAAATATATATTTTTTTATTTCTTGTAGCATCCCCCCCTCCATGTTTGGCGGCCATGCTTTTATTTTTTTAGACACAATTAACTGTAAGACAATCCTGGTGTCTATAAAAAATTATTTTTTACTTTTAAGTGCATTTTAATAAAAGCGTGTTTAAATTCTTTTCATATTTTTTGTATGTTATACTTTTTAGTTTTGACAGAAATTTCAATCGATTTATGACTGTAGCTTACGGAATTATTGAACGTGATATCCAGTCGAGCCAAAGAAGGTTTGAAAAATCCGTAGAATTGTTAACTTATTCTACCGAGTCAAAGAATGTATGAAAAATCCGAAGATTTTCATACGAATCCTGAGATACTGGGAGAGGTCACTGCAGGGTCACTAGAGGTCACAGCTGACCTACTAATCATGTAAGGTTGTATTGTCACCGGGATTGAGTGACCATGCAAAATTTCAAGTCCATCGGACGAAGGGAACAGGTCGAAAATTGAGTTACAAGTTTTGACCCAAACAGATGCAGAAGTAAAGTTAAATAAATATAAAAGCATGTAATAAAAATACAAGTCAGGACAATCACAGAAGGGAGGAGGAAAATGTCTGTGTGTTTAATGGTGGAACAAGCCCTTTGATTAAAAGTGATTTCAGAACAGGAAGCTCTTGAGTGTTCGTGATATGGCCTATATATAATAGTCTTTATTGTCAATATATGTTTTACAAATTTTCGAATGATTTCTGATATTCGGAGGCGACAGTTTTAAATAAGGATTGACCTGACTCTTACACTGATACACACACACACATATATATATATATATATATTTATATATATATAATGAATATATATATATATATATATATATATATATATATATATATATATATAATATATATATATATATATATATATATATATATATATATATATATATATATATATAATATATATAAAATCATCCCCACTGATGTTTCAACACCTAAGGCAACTTAACAACAGAGCCTCAGACAACCTATTAACTTTCATATACAATCACAATATCATTGCTAGGCTGAGGGGAAATAAAACCTTTATTGATTGACAATATTTATGTCGACATAGTTTGACCTTTGGCTCCGTTCCCAATACTGGAAATAATGCACTTTTGTTCCGTATGAAAAATGAAATACTGAATTTTCAAGTATGAATCTTTTTTTTCTTTTTCACTGGTGGGCCTTTGATCTCCATTGTTCCTAAAATGACCGATATCCAACGATTGAGATGAAAAGCAAGGCGAGTAGATTTCAAGAACAAAAAGATGGAAAATCAAGAATAAAAGGGAGATAGAAAATGGAGATCAAGCTTAGAAAGATTACGCAAAACGAGAATATCCAAACAGGTAACAATACACTCGTACATAACGGATTTAATGCCTAAGAAACAATTAAAAAAAAGATCGTTTGTTTGTCCTGATTATCGTGTGAAAAGGACTGGCAATTGCTTCTTGACCAAGGACACAGAACGGTTCGAATCCTATCCAGTGCAAAAGCACTTTTCAATTATAATTCCCTTTGGTGAAAGTTGCTCGCCAAGGTAAAGTGAATTCAATATTAAACGATATTTGGATAGTAATATTTGTAAAAATAAAAAAAAGTCACGAGTGCATAAGTTACAAAAATTATTATACACACACAACCATATATTTATATACAATATATATATATATATATATATATATATATATATATATATATATATATATATATATATATATATATATAGTATATATATATGTACATATATATAAAACATATATGCATATATATACACACATGTAATACATACATATATACATGTTTTTATAGACTGCAGGCGTTATAAAATCATACAAAGTTCGTCTTGATTGTCACTCGTCGACAGTGACGAATAAGGACTTCAAAGACAAATGATCAACAGTTTTTATACAATAAGCATTTCACAATCGGAAAAAACTGAAAATTTAATGAAAGCTTGTTTTTTTATAAATTAAGGAATTAGTGTCAAGGTAGAATTACGTAATTTTGAGATGTTATATTCATTACTATGATTAAAAGTTCTTCACATTAGCAAAATACTAAAACGTCATGGATATTGTAATCTAAACCTTGTTATGTCAACCTAAATTGCAGGAACACATCAACGCCAATTCAGAGACAAACCTACCTCCTGTTCTCCCCTTCCCCTTGGGAGTTGTCTAAATTGTCAAAGGCCTGATCACCTTTCACTTCTCCATCAAATACTTAACTCACTACGAACCTATTATTAACACGAGAAGTTTAGGCTACAGAACTAAATTGGGCATAAAAATAAAGCTTCACTAAGTAGGGTAATGGGGAACACTTGATGAGAACTTTTAAGGAGGGGAAAATTTGAGAGAATATGATACATGTCACCTATCAAACATCCTTCGTGATAGTGTGGGTGGTGTGGTGTGGTGGGAAGGAGGCGTCTTCATTCGGATTCATGACTTGTACTATAGAAACGTACCCAAAATATTAAGGAAGCGAGTTTAAAATCAACTCTATACTGAGAAATGAATTTTCATGTATCACGTCAATAATTTCACCTCATAGATGAATTGTTTACACCGACACTTGCTAGATTTTTCAATACTTTTAACTTTCTCTGGCATCCTTACTTGTACACAGCAAACTTGTATTAATTTTATTAAGAGAAATTGTCAACATTTTTTCGTAATAAAAATTAAAAAGAAAAATAATTGTGTACTTTCAAAATCAACGAAACTATCATACCACTCAGCCAACATATCAATTATACGAACAATTGAAACTCTTAATATATTATATACATATATACAGGTATATATATATATATATATATATATATATATATATATATATATATATATATATATATATAATTAAGAGTTTCGAAAGTACGAAATCAATCCAAGTTTGCTGCATACAAGTAAGGATGGCAGAGAAAGTAAAAAGTGTGTATATATATATGTATAGTTATGTTTGTATGTATATATATATATATATATATATATATATATATATATATATATATATATATATATCAATTGCAAACGTTATAAAGTCGGCAGAGAAAAAATCCCCAATGGTAAAAATTCAAAATTTAATGAAGATATGGTCATAAATTAATGAACAGGTGTGATGGTTATTTCATCCAATTTTTCGATGCTACAGCCATTAACATAATAAAAAGTTCCTAAAATGAACGTATCAAAAGTATATTGCGAAACTACTAAAACCTAAGGGAATTCTAATCGTAACCTGTTATGTCCGCCTAAACTGTAGGCACAAGTCACCGTCACTTAAGTGATAAACTCACTTCTGTTCTCCCCTTCCCCTTGGGAGCTGTGGAAATTGTCAAAGGGCTGATCACCTTTCACTTCCTCCATTAACTACTTAACTCATTACTAACCCATTATTAACCCGAGAAGTTTAGGCTACAGGGCTAAATTGGGCTTAAAAATGGAGCTTCACTCAGTGGGGTAATGGGGAAACTTGCTAAGAACTTTTAAGGTTTGCTCGAAAGAAATGTGTGGATAATGAGTAAAAAGCTACAATAATGTAAATGAGAGACTGTATTTTTTCAAAATACAAAAAAGGGGTTAAAAACAGGGGGAGCTTTCGACCGTTTGCGCAACGGTCCTCTTCAGCCCTGTTTTTAGCCCCTAGTTTGTTTTTTGGAAAAATACAGTCTCTCATTTACATATTGTGGCTTTTTACTCATTATTTCCAGTCACAAAAATACAGTCTCTCATTTGCATTTATTGTGGCTTTTTACTCATTATATCCAGTCACAAAATACAGTCTCTAATTTACATTAGTGTGGCTTTTTACTCATTATATCCAGTCACAAAATACAGTCTCTCATTTACATTATTGTGGCTTTTTACACACTATTTCCAGTCACAAAAATACAGTCTCTCATTTATTATTGTGACTTTTTACTCATTATTTCCAATCACAAAAATACAGTCTCTCATTTACATTATTGGTTATTTCAGTCACAAAAATACAGTCTTTTTACGATTTCCAGTCACAAAAATACAGTCTCTCATTTACATTATTGTGGCTTTTTACTCATTATTTCCAGTCACAAAAATACAGTCTCTCATTTACATTATTGTGGCTTTTTACTCATTATTTCCAGTCACAAAAATACAGTCTCTCATTTACATTATTGTGGCTTTTTACTCATTATTTCCAGTCACAAAAATACAGTCTCTCATTTACATTACTTTTACTCTCTATTTTCAGTCACAAAAATACAGTCTCTCATTTACATTATTGTGGCTTTTTACTCATTATTTCCAGTCACAAAAATACAGTCTCTCATTTACATTATTGTGGCTTTTTACTCTATTTCCAGTCACAAAAATACAGTCTCTCATTTACATTATTGTGGCTTTTTACTCTTTATTTCCAATCACAAAAATACAGTCTCTCATTTACATTATTGTGGCTTTTTACTCATTATTTCCAATCACAAAAATACAGTCTCTCATTTACTGCTTTTTTCTTTATTTCAATCACAAAATACAGTCTCATTTCCTCTTTATTTCCAGTCACAAAAATACAGTCTCTCATTTACATTATTGTGGCTTTTACTCTTTATTTCCAGTCAAGTCATTTACATTATTGTCTTTTTACTCATTATTTCCAGTCACAAAAATACAGTCTCTCATTTACATTATTGTGGCTTTTTACTCATTATTTCCAGTCACAAAATACAGTCTCTCATTTACATTATTGTGGCTTTTTACTCATTATTTCCAGTCACAAAAATACAGTCTCTCATTTACATTATTGTGGCTTTTTACTCATTATTTCCAGTCACAAAAATACAGTCTCTCATTTACATTATTGTGGCTTTTTACTCATTATTTCCAGTCACAAAAATACAGTCTCTCATTTACATTATTGTGGCTTTTACTCATTATTTCCAGTCACAAAAAAAGTCTCTCATTTACATTATTGTGGCTTAACTCATTTTACAAAATACAGTCTCTCAACCCATTTCCAGTCACAAAAAATACAGTCTCTCATTTACATTATTGTGGCTTTTACTCATTATTTCCAGTCACAAAAATACAGTCTCTCATTTACATTATTGTGGCTCTTTATTTCCAGGCTCATTTACATTATTGGGCTTTATTTCCAGTCACAAAAATACAGTCTCTCATTTACATTATTGTGGCTTTTATTCATTATTTCCAGTCACAAAAATAATTATTGTCGCTTTTACTCATTATTTCCAGTCACAAAAATACAGTCTCTCAGCTTTATTTCCAATCACAAAAATACAGTCTCTCATTTACATTAGCTTTTTACTCATTATTTCCAGTCACAAAAATACAGTCTCTCATTTACATTATTGTGGGAAACTCAAAAATACAGTCTCTCATTTACATTAAGCTTTTACTCATTATTTCCAGTCACAAAATAGTTTGCTCGAACAGTCTCTCATTTACATTATTGTGCTTTTTATAATGAGTCACAAAATACAGTCTCTCATTTACATTAAATTTCCAGTCACAAAAATACAGTCTCTCATTTACATTATTGAGACATGTATTTTCACAAAAATACAAAAAGTCTCATTTACATTATTGTGGCTTTTTACTCTATTTTCAGTCACAAAAATACAATTGTGACTTTTACTCATTATTTCAGTCACAAAAATACAGTCTCTCATTTACATTATTGTGGCTTTTTACTCTCTATTTTCAGACCGTTTACAGTCTCTCATTTACGGTCCATTATTTCAGTCACAAAAATACAGTCTCTCATTTTTAGCTATTTTCAGTCACAAAAATACAGTCTCTCATTTACATTATTGTGGTTTACTCATTTTACAGTCTCTCATTTACATTATTGTGGCTTTTTACTCTATTTTCAGTCACAAAAATACAGTCTCTCATTTACACTTTTTCCTCATTATTTCCAGTCACAAAATACAGTCTCTCATTTACATTATTGTGGCTTTACTCATTATTTCCAGTCACAAAAATACAGTTTCTCATTTGCATTTATTGTGGCTTTTTACTCATTATTTCCAGTCCAGTCTCTCATTTACATTCACTATTTTCAAATACAGTCTACTCATTATTTCCAGTCACAAAAATTTACATTAGTGTGGCTTTTTACTCAGTATATTTCCAGTCACAAAATACAGTCTCTCATTTACATTATTGTTTCTCATTTACATTATTTGGCTTTTACTCGTATTTCCAGTCACAAAAATACAGTCTCTCATTTCCATTATTGTGGCTTTTTACTCTCTATTTTCAGTCACAAAAATACAGTCTCTCATTTACATTATTGTGGCTTTTACTCATTATTTTCAGTCACAAAAATCAGTCACAAAAATACAGTCTCTCATTTACATTATTGTGGCTTTTTACTCATTATTTATTTCCTATTTTCAGTCACAAAAATACAGTCTCTCATTTACATTAATTTACATTATTGTGGCTTTTTCTCATTTAAATTATTTCCATTTCCATCACAAAAATACAGTCTCTCATTTACATTATTGTGGCTTTTACTCATTATTTCCAGTCACAAAAATATTTTTGTGTGGCTTTTTACTCATTATTTCCAATCACAAAATACAGTCTCTCATTTACATTTTTGTGGCTTTTTACTCATTATTTCCAGTCACAATATAGTGATGCACCATAGATACATGTGTGGATCTTCTGGGATGGGAAAAGATACTAAGACTTTGATACATGTCAGCTATTAAACATCCTTTGTGATAGTGTGGGTGATATGGCGTGGAGTGGGAGTTTTCCTTTCACTCCCAAAATTCGGATTCTTGGTCTTTCTGTCGAAAATGTATACGAAATATTAAAGAAACGAGTTAAAAACTGCATATTGGCCGAAGATTATTCTCACGTCATGCCACTGATTTCACCTTTCTGGATATTGTTTTACTCACTCACGTACTTGATTGTTAAATAATTTTTTATTTACTCCAGCACCCATACTTCCATACGAGCTCTTAAACTCATAGGCTTTTTGTGCCGTGTAAGAATGTTGAGAGAATATCAAGCATTTTTCCTAATAAATATTAATTTAAAAGAAATCAATTTAGTATTCGCAACCTAAAAGAAAGTATCAAATCAATCAGTCAACATAATCATTTCATGACCTTATGCTGGGTAGAAAAACCCTTATGATAACAAACACACTAAGTGACAACATACGAAAAATAAATAAACAAATAAATAAAAAATTAAATATAATAAGTGAATACAAAAGTAACCCGCCATGCAGGTGTGGAGGCCACAATTAACAAACAATGACAAAGTTGTAACACTTCCCAGTCCTTGCGTAGAATTACAGCCAAATAGGAACTTTTATTATTATCATTTATTTATTAAGTTTACCTATTATCATTAAATATAAATACAAAGTCAAACCCATACTTTTTTCCTGTTTTCACATATTTTGATAGTTTTGTTACTGAAAACCTTGAAATCCGTGTAGGAAATAACGAAAAAAATTTCCTTTTTCAACAAGAGGCTTGAAATCCCCGATACGACGAGTATAGTTCAGCATCTCGTCTATAAGGTTTTTCAAACATAAAGCAACGCTAATGGAATGTTTCAGCTTATATAAAAAAACTCTATGGTGTTTCCCCTTCATATGGCTGCGTAAAAAAAAATAAACTACTTTATAAACTCACTATTATTCCTGCATCTTGCTGCGGACTGAAACCAGCCTATGAAACCCCAGCTTCGCACGGATACCTCAAAAACATACCATTTATGGCCTTTCTTTTTTTATGCATCTACGTTGACTGTTCCCTCGCGTTAGCAGTCACTCATTCGACTCGTCCCTAAGCGGTCGCAACGTCACCTGCGGACCTGGTTAACAGGTAAATGTGGTTAGCCATCGGCGATAATCATTTCAGTGACCGCTCTTAGAGGGCCCTAGACTCCCGCCAACTCCCAGGATCAGTCCGTTTTCTTTCCCATTATCAAGGGGGGACTGTCGCATATAAAGACAATTTACATTTTTTCAGCTTCTCTTTTTACTTTCCAGGTCGATTCTGACCATATTACGTCCTTTACGCAGGGAATTTCCAGACGTAAATATAATGGATGAAAGACAGATACGGACTGGGCTCTCTCTCTCTCTCTCTCTCTCTCTCTCTCTCTCTCTCTCTCTCTCTCTCTCTCGTTCACACCTTTTTGCACTTTCCACCACCTACCCCAACTGGATGACAGCCAACATCCCATTTCATTTATGTATTTTTCTTATGGAATTTACCAACTTCATCTGTTAGGGGTGTGTCCACGCTGGGAGCAATAAATCTAAAGGGGAAGAGAGAGAGAGAGAGAGAGAGAGAGAGAGAGAGAGAGAGAGAGAGAGAGAGAGAGAGAGAGAGAGAGAGAAATTTATGAGGAAAACATTGTATATTTATTCTTTAAAGTGTGGAAACACATAAACATATTAGAACTCCCAAACTGTGAGGAAAAAAAAAAGAATGTGAACAAAAGAAAACAAGTAAAAAATGCGCCTAAGATTCTTCGGCACAATCGAGTTTTCTGTACAGCCGCAACAGCGTAGAATCAAGGCCACCGAAAACAGATCTATCTTTCGGTGGTCTCGGTATAATGCTGTATGAGCGGCGTCCCAAGAAACTTTAACCACGGCCTGGTGGTGGCCTATCCTATATCGTTGCCACCAACACGATTATGGCTAACTTTAACCTTAAACAAAATAAAATCTACTGAGGCTAGAGGGCTGCAATTTGGTATGTTTGATGATTGGAGGGTGGATTATCAACATACCAATTTGGAGTTCTCTAGCCCCAATAGTTTTTAAGATTTGATGGCGGACAGAAAAAGTTTGGACAGAAAAAGTGCGGACAGAAAAGTGCTGAAGGGCAGACAAAGCCGGCTCAATAGTTCTCTTTTCAGAAAACCACAAGGAGAATACCAAATGATTGAATAACTATTAAATGAATAAAAATATGCAAGCAAAGAAATATATATATATATATATATATATATATATATATATATATATATATATATATATATACATGTAAATACTGTATATCACTTCCCAAAGCATTTTTAATGAACTGTCTAGAATCATATAGCAGCGCGATACTTCTCTACAAATGCGATCTAACTTATCTCCTTCAAAAAAGAAATAAAAGAAAGATTTTTATCAATATAGATTAAAGGGTTACTTACGAAAAGAATTAAGCAAAACGTATTTACGCAAACACGCACAAACAAACACTTGCTCACAAAATTATGTGAACGAATATATATACTGAAGAACAACATAAGCAATAATTCATCAATCAAAAAAAAAAAAAAAAGGAAAATCTATTCACACCTAACTACAAAATTTTATTTACCCTTTTCTACATAAAAATCTAAGGATGAATATCCCAAAGAATCCTTTAAAGCCAAGAGAAACCTCAGGTAGTAGGGAGTACCTACTTGTACTGAATATTAATCTCAAACAATCCTCCTGTAGCCAACATAAAACTCAGCCTATTTCCACTGAACATTAATCCACAACAACCTTCCCATAGTCAAGAAAAACTTAGGCACTAGGGAAAGCCTCCTTCAACTAAATATTAACCCTATATTAATACCAAACAATCCTTCTGTAGTCAAGATAAAACTAAGGCATTAGAGATAGTGCCTACTTAAACTGAATGTTAATTCAAAACAATCATTCTACAGTCAAGATAAAACTCAGGAACTGGAGGTGAGTGCCTACTTGCATTGAATATTAATCCTAAACTATCCTTCTGTAGCCAGGGAAAAAAACTCAGGCACTAGAGAAAGTGCCTACTTGAACTGAATATTAATCCAAAACAATCATTTTCCAATCGAGATAAAACTCAGGCATTACAGACTACCTACTTGAACTGAATATTAACCCCAAACAATCCTTAGGTAGTCAATATAAAACCCAAGCACTAGAGAGAGTGCCTACTTGCACTGCATATTAATCCCAAACAATCATTGTGTACTCAAGATAAAACTCAGGCACTAGAGAGTGCCTTCTTGCACTGGATATTAATCCCAAAGAATCCTTCTGTATTCAACATAAAACTCAGGCACTAGGGAGTTCCTACTTGAACTGAATATTAATCCCAAAGAATCCTTCTGTAGACAAGAAAAAAACTCTGGCAATAGGGAGTGCCTAATTGCACCGGGTATTAATCCTAACAATTATTCTTTAGCGAAGACAACTTAGGCACTAGGGTGTGCTACTTGCATGAATATTAATCCCAAACAATAATTCTGCAGCTAAAATAAAACTCAGGCAATAGGGAACGCCTACTTGCACAGGACATTAATGCCAAACAACCCTTCTTTAGCCAAGACAAAAACTCAGGCATTGGGGAGTGCCTACTTGGACTGTATAAAAAATGTTGTTTCCAAAAAAGATGCACCGGAAGAGGGCAACAGGGTGTCCCGAGAATGAGTCACAATGGCTCCCGAAAGACAACGCAACGGAGTGAATAATTACTAATAATACACACTGGTATTTCTCTCATCACTTTTAAAGCACCACCGACTGAAGAAGTCAATGGAAAAGAAGAGCGAGGAAAATCTGGCAAAACGAGGAGGTAAATGAAAAGGAATTCGTTTTTCTAAAGATAACATCGTGAAAAATTCTTCCCCATCGAACGCAGAATTATAGGTAGATGGCCATCTTAGAAGAGAGAGAGAGAGAGAGAGAGAGAGAGAGAGACATGAATCATGCATCCTTGCCAAAAGAGGAGTTTCCACCACATAAAACCAGAGTAAATTCGTAAATCATATTACGTGAACTTTGGATAAAGACCCTTTCTATCATCTTAATTCTTCTTTCATTTTGAAGGAAGACTGCGCTTCCTGCAGTCTTTCAAATAAAGGAAATTTCATGGATTTATACAAGAATGTATAATAGATATCTTTTCAACAGACGGTCGTTTTCCATAAAAGCACTGAAAAGGGTCGCTACACTCTTCAGACTTCTAATGCTGAATCAAGGATGAAATCAAAGTGCAGAAACACGATACTGTACAATTCTTATACCTACACAGTAAGTCGGGCTAGTTAAAATAAAACACACTACTTTATTTAGCCAACTGTGGTGGGTTGTGGACCCAAGGGTGAGAGAAAAGCACTCTAAATGGAATAGCCGAGAAACTTTCTCTTGAAGCTGTCGCATTTTTTCATTATTGTAGGATACGGCAAGTGAAAGTGATAGCAATTCGCGGTGTAAGCGCCGCTAAGTCGCCAAAATATAAATGAAGACGTTTATGTGCTCCGTAATTCGTGTCTCATTTTGAATATCAATTCTTCATTCCATCATAAGAGGTTACGTCATATGTTTATTTTTCTATAAACAAAAACATAGAAATCCTTCATTAAAAAATTTGGATGGACTTCTATCTCAGAATACAAAGGACAATCACACGTACTCCATTTCGGTGCAATTTTTTAAATGTTTAAGAAAATTAAAATTCTGTACTCGACTCTTTCTCACTCTTTTAATGGTCGGCAATAAATGTCAATTGCACAGGTTTTTACAGATTTGCACTAAATTCCAACGCATTCTTGCTGGTGAGTAAGATTTCTGCTTTCTTTACTTCTGGCTAAGAATGTCAACCGTACAGTCCCAAGTACAATACTACAAGTTTTGCTGCTTTGCAGAATATGCGTCAAAATTACACCTATGTAACCAATATACCTATTTACATTGGACAGTAACACTTTGCAGACAGCAGCTGGCAGTTTATTTTTCCGTCTCAGTTTTTTTTCTGAGAGAGAGAGAGAGAGAGAGAGAGAGAGAGAGAGAGAGAGAGAGAGAGAGAGAGAGAGAGAGAAAAAGTCATGTATCACTCAATTTGGTATCACTCAATTTGGAATACATATGAGTTACACTTTCAATTTGGTAGTTTTTTATTTTGGTCTCTTATTTTTCAGGGCACCCCTGGCAATCATACGGAAGTTGACAGCTGTAAACAATTATACTCTGAAGGTTAATTTTTGCTGTTTCATTATATGTTGGATACAAACTCCTCAATAATATTTATTTTACACAAATCACATTCCAAAGCCATTTGGCAACTAGAAATTTAAATAAACTCTTAATTATAATAATCCACAAGATAACAAACCATTCTCCAGTTGGAAGCTATGATCTTTCATTCCCTTTCATTCAGAATTTTTCTCAGCAGCAACTCAGCAGTTGGCAGTTTATAACTTTTAATTTTCTTTTTTGTTATTCTTTTTCAGATGCAAATCATTAAGGCGGCACTGACATGAAACTTACATTTTCAGGATCGATTGCCAAAAACACATCTACAAGACGGAGGATAATACACATTCATCCCCATTTTTCTAGTTTCTTCTCAACATCACTCTCCATTTAGTAGCTAACACTTACAACACTTACACTTTTCCTTTTAAGAGCTTTTTCCTTTGAAACATCCCTCTGTCTAACTAAAAACACGAACGTTTAATTTTTGTTCTCACTGACTACAAGGAAAGTGTTTTTAATCCAGTTTACCAAACAACACCACACCGTCAGAGGTTTACTAAGGAAAGTACAACCTCCGACTAGCAGCTAAATCTCAGTCATTTTTTTTCTTGGCTCGAGAATATCTCACTTTCCAATTAGCATCCAAGATTTACTTTTCACTTAGTTTTTTCTAACAACACTTTCTCCAGTTAGTTACCTAAAAGTTCTCTTTATTTATTTTCGGAGTTTACCAACAAAGTAAACAATCCATTTTCCCAGTCTGAAGTCAAACACAGGTTTTAACTTTCCAGAACAGACTGCATGGCTCAGACTTTTTTTTTTTCAAGTTTACAAAGCACTAAAACATTTTCCAGTTCACGGTAATGATCTACTTGTACTTTATGGAGTCTTGCATTACCACACTTCTCTGCTCCTAAGTACGATTCTGACTTTCGTTTTCTCATAGTCAGCATTTTGTCTAACCAAAATAAACTCTCTAGGGTGCGGAAAAAATTTTTTTTTTCTTTTCTTCAAAAATAACCCAACCCCAATTACAATACAACTATGACCTGTTCTAATCTTTCTTTTTCTGAGTTTGTTTGACATCAGCGAATTCTCCAGAAGTCTGCAAAAACAATTCCTTTTTAGTTGCTTAAACTTCAATGTCTTTATATTGCAGACAAAAACTGCATTTTCTTGTTTTTAATGTTTGCCTGACAACAACAAAGCCTCCATTTGCAGCTAAGGCTTCTCCTTTACGTTATTATTGTTCGTATCTGCATGTGAATAACGAACTCTCTGGTTGAGAGCAGGCAAATTAAGTTTTCTTTGTTTTCCAGGATATGCGTAACAGCACTAATCAATAGGCAACGAAGACTTTCAATTCTTATTTTGTGAATTTACGGAACCGAATACAATAAATATAGTTAGCAGCAAGCAGTTTTAATGTCCTTTTGTTCTAAGCTTGACTAACAATATCTCTTCTATTAACAGCAAAGATATATTCTTTTTTCTAAGCCTGAGTACCAATATCCCTTCTAGATATCTTCTTTTTCTTCTGAGTAACAATATTCCTTCTATTAACATAGAAGATATCTTTTTTCCAGAGCTTGAGTGACAACATCCCTTCTACTACCAACGAAGATCTATTCTTTTTTCCAGAGGTTGCCGGAGAACGTCCTTTTCACCTCAAAACAAGAAAATCTACTTCCACTTTTACAGAGTTTGATTTTGACAACACCAAAAATTTTTATTTCACGGACGGGAATTCCGACCCCTTTTCTGGAAGTCTGTAAAGCAATATCGCATCCTCGAGCTGCCCACAAGGACTCTTTCATTCCTTATCGACAGCTGACCGACAGAAACGACAATCTCTGCAGTTGGCTGCCTTTGGTTTTTACGCCCCCCTCCCCCCCACTTCTTTTTTTTTTTTTATACACAGATGTCATAGCTGATAGCCGAGATTTTATGTTTTGTAAAGCACAAAAAAATCAGCCACTCAGTCAATACTTGACAACCTACACATTTAGTTCCTTTTTAAAAAAAAAGCAGGACGGTATGCAAGTCTTTTCCTTTGATTTCTAACAAAACTGAAATAATAGCCTCTCACTCGTTATCAAATATTCACAGATTTTCCTTCTCTTTCTTACATACAACGTAAGAAATTCAACTTCTGAACAAAAATTACTTTTCACTTCTTGCAGGCACAGGGAATCTCAACTAATTACCTGCAGTCATTTTACATTTATCTCTTACAGAGACGTTATGGCATCCTTTTAGCAGTGAGATGTCCGCTCTATCTCTATATAATTTCTTTTTACCTGCACTGCTTATCAGAAGCTCCAACTCACTGGTCTGCAAGAATGATTGTATTAACTTCCTTTTATTAGCAGGATAAGTAGTAGCCAGTAAAGTATAAAATTAATTTGTTTGTTCTATAGTAGATCTGACAGTCACGCAATTATTAGATTGCGGGTCTGCTACATTTTTCTTTTAATGAGTGCGCATAACACCCGCTGCATTAAAGGACTGAAACAGACATTCCTTTTTTATTTCAGAATCAGTTTGTCAGTTAGCCAATCACACCTTTATGAATTACTTTTCATTTCTCCTTTTACAGAGCGCTGCAGGTACTTCATTAGCGTTTACCTACATGAGTGCATTGCGTGTGTTATTCCGTAGCAAGGACCTGTTTCTAATCCTGACTGGATGCAGATTTTTTTTCAGTCCTTAAACGAAACTATTATTTACATAAAAGTCAATGACTCGCTCACTCGCTAAACTTCTCCAATTTTGTTTTTTAATCTGATTTTGACCGCCCAGTAACCTCTGTCGATAAAGCTTTCGTTTTCTTTTATAAATAACGAAACAGAAACTGTCAGTTATGAAAAGATCCTGCGCTCTCCACAAAGTATTCTAAAGATGATTCTACAGATGCTATACACGTCTCGTTTGGTCTAGCAGACTCCAGAAGTCCAAATTAGGTCTCTTAATCTCTTCAACATCTTAGACCGAGCTGGCGCTGTAAAGCCAGTTTCATCTAAACCAAAACCATTACGTGAGATGGCTGTCTTTGCCACTGAACCTCACCCATTCCTGTCCCTTCACTATCATTCCAATCTTCTAAGATTACAAAAGGGCAAGGCCTAAGGACCTACGGGCCTCTTTCTTTGGTTCTCTCAGGATTTTGCTACTGAATGGCCACGTATTTTTCCGCATTTAAACTTATTCTGAAGACCGCTTTGTAGCTTTCAGCTATCCCTTCAATTATCAATCTTTTCGACGTAAACCTATCAAACTTCCAATGCAAACCTCAGGAACATTTGTCACTGCTGTATTCATTTTCCTAGCTTTCAGCATGGAATGACAAAGCTATTTACCTAAATTCCTATTTTTTTTTTATTTCACTCATTCATGTAAGTCTATCGAGTTTTCACTACACTGACGCTCTACTAAACCTGATTGTATTTGACAATACATCATCTTGCTATCATCCCATCGGCAGATGTGCACTGAGAATATTTGTTTCCTCAGAGTTTTTCATAATTTTCATCTCAACCCTTCTATTAAATCAAGCTTACTAACCCATGCTTCCAAGTAAGCCTAAAAGCTATGTCAAACTGTCACTTCTTGCACCTCACAGCGTTCTGCATATGTTGTTGGGGATTAAGCCATCTGTAGGCTTAAGCCAGCACGGGCCCTTGCTCCTGTTGGTGTGTTTGGCCGGTAGATGCTGAAAGATCATATGACACTGCTTGAGAAGGATAAATTTTATCCTTCTCAAGGCAGTGTCATATGATCTTTCAGCAATTGGCAGGTAGACGCTGAAAGATATGACACTGCCTTGAGAAGGATAAGATTTATCTTTCACAAGACAGTGCCATATGATCTTTCAGCATTTGGCAGGTAGATGCTGAAATATCATATGACACTGCCTTAAGAAGGATAAGATTTGTCTTTCTCAAGACAGTGCCATATGATCTTTCAGCATTTGGCAGGTAGATGCTGAAAGATCATATGACACTGCCTTAAGAAGGATAAGATTTGTCTTTCTCAAGACAGTGCCATATGATCTTTCAGCATTTGGCAGGTAGATGCTGAAAGATCATATGACACTGCCTTAAGAAGGATAAGATTTGTCTTTCTCAAGACAGTGCCATATGATCTTTCAGCATTTGGCAGGTAGATGCTGAAAGATCATATGACACTGCCTTAAGAAGGATAAGATTTATCTTTTCAAGACAGTACCATATGATCTTTCAGCATTTGGCAGGTAGATGCTGAAAGATCATATGACACTATAAGAAGGATAAGATTTGTCTTTTCAAGACAGTGCCATATGATCTTTCAGCATTTGGCAGGTAGATGCTGAAAGATCATATGACACTGCCTTAAGAAGGATAAGATTTGTCTTTCTCAAGACAGTGCCATATGATCTTTCAGCATTTTAGGTAGATGCTGAAGATCATATGACACTGCCTTAAGAAGGATAAGATTTGTCTTTCTCAAGACAGTGCCATATGATCTTTCAGCATTTGGCAGGTAGATGCTGAAAGATCATATGACACTGCCTTAAGAAGGATAAGATTTGTCTTTCTCAAGGCAGTGCCATATGATCTTTCAGCATTTGGCAGTAGATGCTGAAAGATCATATGACACTGCCTTAAGAAGGATAAGATTTGTCTTTCTCAAGACAGTGCCATATGATCTTTTCAGCATTTGGCAGGTAGATGCTGAAAGATCATATGACACTGCCTTAAGAAGGATAAGATTTGTCTTTCTCAAGACAGTGCCATATGATCTTTCAGCATTTGCAGGTAGATGCTGAAAGATCATATGACACTGCCTTAAGAAGGATAAGATTTGTCTTTCTCAAGACAGTGCCATATGATCTTTCAGCATTTGGCAGGTAGATGCTGAAAGATCATATGACACTGCCTTAAGAAGGATAAGATTTGTCTTTCTCAAGACAGTGCCATATGATCTTTCAGCATTTGCAGGTAGATGCTGAAAGATCATATGACACTGCCTTAAGAAGGATAAGATTTGTCTTTTTCAAGACAGTGCCATATGATCTTTCAGCATTTGGCAGGTAGATGCTGAAAGATCATATGACACTGCCTTAAGAAGGATAAGATTTGTCTTTCTCAAGACAGTGCCATATGATCTTTCAGCATTTGGCAGGTAGATGCTGAAAGATCATATGACACTGCCTTAAGAAGGATAAGATTTGTCTTTCTCAAGACAGTGCCATATGATCTTTCAGCATTTGGCAGGTAGATGCTGAAAGATCATATGACACTGCCTTAAGAAGGATAAGATTTGTCTTTCTCAAGACAGTGCCATATGATCTTTCAGCATTTGGCAGGTAGATGCTGAAAGATCATATGACACTGCCTTAAGAAGGATAAGATTTGTCTTTCTCAAGACAGTGCCATATGATCTTTCAGCATTTGGCAGTAGATGCTGAAAGATCATATGACACTGCCTTAAGAAGGATAAGATTTGTCTTTCTCAAGACCAGTGCCATATGATCTTTCAGCATTTGGCAAGTAGATGCTGAAAGATCATATGACACTGCCTTGAGAAGGATAAGATTTATCTTTCTCAAGACAGTGTCATATGATCTTTCAGAAATTGGTAGGTAGATGCTGAAAGATGATATGACACTGCCTTGAGAAGGATAAGATTTATCTTTCTCAAGACAGTGCCATATGATCTTTCAGCAATTGGCAGGTAGATGCTGAAAGATCATATGACATTGCCTTGAGAAGGATAAGATTTATCCTTCTCAAGGCAGTGTCATATGATCTTTCACCATCTACTTGCCAGACACTGCACCAACAAGAGCAAGGGCCCGTGCTGGCTCAAGCCTAAAGATGAATTAATTCCCCGACAACATGTGCAGAACGCCATGAGGAGCAAGAAGTGACAGTTTGACATAGCTTTTAACTCGTCTTTTTATATTCCTCAAAAGAGCAAAAGTCAAATGCTGCACCCTTTCCAAATTTACAGTACTGTCAGAAAAGTAAGAAACATAGCCATATATCTATGAATATTTAGTGATCAGAATGGAAACTGCAGATTAAAAATATATATATATTTTAGCCTCCATTTTAATATCATAATGTTGTGCTGTGATTCATAAAACGCCGATTGTTATGGGAAAGTAAACTAAACGGATACGGATACCTTTGAAAGTTCTTCCAGTTAGAGACAGCTTCACTGACCAAGCAACAGGTATTATTAACATCCAACAGGTAAGTACCAAAGCATAGCCCTCATTACCTTGAGATTGGTTTCTCAAGATAATGAGGGCTATATTTTGGTACTTAGTTACCCCTCTCCCTCCTAGTCGCGTTTCAGGACAAGTCAAATTAAAAAGCAATTCAGATTATAATATCTGAAATGTAGTGAGGTGCCGATCTTACAAATGTCATGCTTTCCTAAAAAAACGTAGTGACTTGTTAGTATCACCTAAGCGAACAAATTTTATTAACTATTTTTATTTCCCCGAGAATCAAATATTCCGCACTAATTACAACTTAAAAGTAAAGTGTGAAACAATATATATAGTATATATATATATATATATATATATATATATATATATATATATATATATATATATATATATATATATATATATATATATATATATATATATATATATATATATATGAGAGAGAGAGAGAGAGAGAGAGAGAGAGAGAGAGAGAGAGAGAGAGAGAGAGAGAGAGAGAGAGAGAGAGAGAGAGAGAGAGAGAGAGAGAGAGAGAATTTAATAAATTAATTTTTTTACTGAGATACAAATTTCCTGCACTAATTGTAACTTTCAGCTAAGCGTATATATATATATATATATATATATATATATATATATATATATATATATATATATATATATATATATATATATATATATATTATATACAGAGAGAGAGAGAGAGAGAGAGAGAGAGAGAGAGAGAGAGAGAGAGAGCCATAATTTTCCTTCCACGAAATCAAATTCCCACACACTATTTTGCACTGCATTTCAAGCACAAAGACCAGCTAAATCGCAGCATGGACGGGCGCAAATCACTGGCGCTCAGCTTTTGGCTAAATTGCTTATTTCAGCCCCGTGCTCTAGTGTGTAATTACGCCATTAACTATCACGAACTACAGGCCGAGACTGCATTGCGTAGTGAAGTTCCTCTTCTGCAGTATTACCCTCAGCCGATAAGGGCGCTGCAGGTACATCATTAAAGAGTTTACCTTCATGAGTGCATTGCGCGTGTTGTTCCTTAGCAAGGAACTCTTCCCAGTTCTGGCTGGATTTTTTTTTTTTTTCAGACGTAACACGAAACTGTTATTTACAAAACTAAATGTGAAGTGCAGATGGGAATGGTGAATACAAAGAGCGAAAGAGATTATTATTATTATTATTATTATTATTATTATTATTATTGTATCTTTGGGCAAACTTTAATTATTGTTCGTTCCAGAATTTATATAAACTGCATTACTAAATTTAGTACGGCTGGATGATAAAGAAGATCTAGGATGCTGTAAGACGTAAGCGGTTAATAACCATCACTATTAAAACACACCACTAAGTACAGAGTTTATTATATAATCTTTTTAGAATATTCTTCCATTAATCCGGCCTTTGACCCACAACTTCTTCTTCTTTTAAATTAACGTGCTTTTTCTCATTTTTTTGTATGGGGTAAGCACGATGACCCACAACATCTTCAGTAATTTCGAAGCCAAGCTATCGAAAGTTAAAACACAATAGGATGATGATGATGATGATGATGATGATGATGAGGAGGAGGAGGAGGAGGAGGAGGAGGAGGAGAAGTCCAAAACTCTCCCTACGTTATAGCAAAAGCTAAACAAAATTAAGCTTTTCAGGCATAAGCTATGGAATAGACTGCTTAGGGATGACTTGTCAACACCTTGAGTTGAGTTGCAAGTGCACCTGGATCTCGAAATTTCCACCTGTGCAACAGCCAAATTATTATTACTGAATCAGTAAAGGGTGAAAAAGAGCATTTTTGTCAACAACCCGGGTTGACTTTCCAAGGGTAAAAATCCACACAACGAGAGTGAATAATTAATAAACTTGCGTCAACAAGCGTATCTTTATTCATTTATTACTACTATTACTATTTACTATTATTAGTATGTTGCATATAATATGATCAAGTGACATTTTCAGAGAATGGTTGACAATACAGCTTGACAATTAATCATATTTTTTTCGAAATAAAAAGTATATCAGTGCTTACAGGTGTGTGCCTCCTTATCCAAAAACAATTCACAATCATTGCTTTTCATATACCAAAAGGCTAGCGACATTGAGAGAATCGACTGCTATTTAAAGAATAAGTAACGTGTAAACACATGGGGTCTCAATCGTTCTATGATTACAAAAAGACAGTACTAAGAATTAGATTCGATGTCAATATCTACAGTAAACTGGTAAGTACGAATAATCATTATGGGATTATTCGCTTCCTAAACACAAGACAATGCGAAAAATAAAAATATATAACCCTGAATGAAAACAATAAGGTCTGGAAACATCTGATCCAATACATTAAAAATTTTTCTCGGTCTTGGAAGAGGTTCCGTCGTGGGCACTTTGGAACATGACGCTGAAGCTGTACATTAAATTCAAGTTGTGCATGAAGCTGAGTCTGTACCTATAGCTAAAGTGGTAATTAAAAGTGCTGGACACAGTGCTGAAGCTGACCTTATCCTTAACAATGAAGCCACCTCAAGTTCGAACTGAACCCAAGGTGAAGCTGCACTACGCTGAAGCTTCACTAATCTGAAGTTGTACCTGGCATGAAGTGCATTAGCCTGAAGTGGAACCCGTACGTAAAAATGAAACTACCTTGAGTTGAAACTGATCCCAATTGTGAGGCCGTACCTCCATCAAGGCTAAATCTGCAGTTGCAACTAGAACTGAATCTGTACCTAAAATTAAACATAAAAACTGTACCTGAATTAATTCTAAATGAAACGAAAGCCACAGCTAAGAAAATATGAAGCTGGAACTAACTAAAAATGAAGCTGTACATAACTGAAGCTCAAGTTATGTATTAAAATCTGGAACTTTATCTAAAACAGAAGGCTGTTCCTAAATTTGGGCCTAAAACTGAACATAAAAGTTAAGGCAGCACCTAAAGTGGAAACAGTGCTTGACCTAAGAATGAAACTGGAGTTGAGCCTAAAAAAAAAAAGGTCCACCTGAAACCGAAGAGTTCAACTGAACTAAACCTACAGTAGATTAATTAAACCCACGGCCATGGGTTGCTTTGCTCTCCCAAAATATCCGCTTATCATTTCAGTCACGATATGCACAGTTCATTTCTCCATGTCACATGTAAAATATTTTAATGGACAAAAATATCCAAATTTTTAAGTTCCGTCTATTGGTGATAAAACATTTTTTGGTTTAGCGGACAATACTTTCATGGTTATACTTTCGAGGTTCGCATGAAAATGGGATCATTACTCGTATATTAACTGCCTACATGGGTATGATTAAGATTCCATTTCTCGCTCAGAAAGATGTGATAAGAAAAAATGAAAAACGAAGGAAAGAGGCCGGAGCTTAACCTCGAAGGAAGCCATAGGTCTGCCAATTAAAGGAGGAAAGATTATAAGAGCCAGGGAAAACATGAGGTGGAGGAAAGTTAAAACATGAGGTGGAGGAAAGTTCCAAATCTTGGAATGCAAGACAAGAAAGTTACTGTACCATATAATCGGTGGATTCTTTTTATTGTTCTATCTGCTTCTTTCGACCTAATTAAAGATATATATTAAAGAGGAAGAAAACCAGCTGCATTATCATCTTTTCGGCAAAATTTCAAAACCACTCTCATTTGATTTTTCTATCGTAAACATCCATTAAAAAAAGCCACTTTCATTTAAACAAATGGTTTTCTTTTTATCCAATACATCCATTTAAAAAAATTGCTAAAAATGGTCATTTCAAAGGCAAAATTGGCTACAAAAAAAAGAATGAACTTCGGCTCCTTATTGATCTTTATACAATAACATCTGATGCATACCCAAATATTTTTTCAGTGTAACAACGATCTCCACATTTAGAATTGCCGTCGTCCAACCCGGGCCCAACCCCAAGAATCAACGGTTCATGTGCAGTATTAGAGCGGAGGATGAAGATGACTTGGTTCAAGTTCAGAACAGTATGTATCGTCCTCAGGCCCAGACCGTCTCTTATTTTGACAATTTTTGACCGCTTGGGTACGCTGGTAAAAGAAATAATTTACGATGAGTGATTTTATAGACACCCACAGAATTACTCCCACCAAAAGCACTTTCTTTCTGCTTTCTTTTTTAAAAGAACTTACGAAGTAATGCGAGGAGAGAGAGAGAGAGAGAGAGAGAGAGAGAGAGAGAGAGAGAGAGAGAGAGAGAGAGAGCAGCCGGAGTCGGGCAATTAGCATACATTAAACGACAACAGATGTGGCACTAAGTGACTTCGTCTTTGATATCCGTGGTGCCACCTCTCCCTCTCCCTCTCCCTCTCCCTGGGTTCCCATCCTCTTCCCGTCACCTGGAAAGAGACGACAGTGAAGGGAAATAGACGGAATTTCTGCCGAGATGTTTTTCCAGAAAAAAAATTAAGAGGAAATAAACATCTCTCATATTAATTCCCAGTCTTGTTCCAGCAGTGAAGTTTTCCCCAGTAAAGACCTTTGGGGAAAGACCGTGTCCAAATGAGGAGGAGGAGGAGGAGGAGGAGGAGGAGGAAGGAAGTGAAAAAAGGAAGAGTAAGAAGAAGGCTGAAGGGAAAAGAGGAAGGAGGAGAGGGAGCTGTGTCACTAATGAAGAGTCAATCTTTTCATTAGGACGACAAAATGAGAAGGCGGGTAATCCTCTTTAAAAAAATCTCTCTATGCATGTCAAAAAATAGGGAATTTAATTCAATACTGGCTAAGCCACGAAATGAGGGGAATAAGGATTTGAACTTAATTCCAAGCCACCAAATGAGGGGAACAAGGACTTTAACTATTTCCAAACACTCTACACACCGAAAAATTCTCTGGACTACGAACGAACTAAATTTCTGTTTTCCCGATGCGTTCTACTTGCTCTACGATTTCTGGAAGTCCCTGTGTCTCTAAGCTATCTAGAAAACGTATTTATCTAAGCTTTTCTTTTGTCCTTCCCTATCCAAGATGTCCAGATTCCATTGCTCTCTATGCTTTCAGAATATCTTCTGAGATATCCTAGGTGCCCAATTCCCCTAAGCTTTCAATTCTGTCAAAGCTTTGCACACATCAACAGTCTCAACTTTATACGAATACATCAAAGGAATGAGTTGCTACTACTCTCTCCATGATTTACCAGAAGCCCTGTTTTCGCTTAGCTTTTCAGACTTATTCCTTCTCCAAGTCTTCATATGGTAATACTTTGTTATTTTTCTCGGAATGTCCCTCTTTCCCTAAGCTATTAGTGTTATCCTTTTGCAAAGCTTTCCAGACGTTCATTTTTCTCAGAGCTACCAGGACGTCCCTCTTTTCCAAAGCTTTCCGGACGTCCCTCTTCTTCAAAGCTTTCCGGACGTCCCCCTTTTTCAAAGATTTCCGGACGTCCGGGAAGTCCCCCCTTTTTCAAGGCTTTCCGGACGTCCCTCTTTTTGAGAGTTTTCCGGACTTTCCTCTTTTTCAAAGCTTTCCGGACGTCCCTCTTTTTCAAAGTTTTCCGGAAGTCCCTCTTTTCCAAAGATTTCCGGACGTCCCTCTTTTTGAGAGTTTTCCGGACTTTCTCTTTTTCAAAGCTTTCCGGACGTCCCTCTTTTTCAAAGTTTTCCGGAAGTCCCTCTTTTCCAAAGATTTCCGGACGTCC
>NC_089756.1:44771261-44778761 GCF_040412425.1 Macrobrachium rosenbergii | reverse complement strand
AGGTGGTCTCATCATTTATGTTATGTTTTAACACTTTACTAACATTTTATCTGTCTGTTAAGAGAGGTGGTCTCATCATTTATGTTATGTTTTAACACTTTGCTAACATTTTTATCTGTCTGTTATGAGAGGTGGTCTCATCATTTTATGTTATGTTTTAACACTTTGCTGACATTTTATCTGTCTGCTATGAGAGGTGGTCTCCTCATTTGTGTTATGTTTTAATAGTTTGCTGACATTTTTATCTGTCTGTTATGAGAGGTGGTCTCACCATTTGTGTTATGTTTAATAGTTTCCTGACATTTTAATCTGTCTGTTATGAGAGGTGTTCTCATCATTTGTGTTATGTTTTAACAGTTTGCTGACATTTTAATCTGTCTGTTATGAGAGGTGGTCTCATCATTTTTTGTGTTATGTTTTAATAGTTTGCTGACATTTTTATCTGTCTGTTATGAGAGGTGGTCTCATCATTTATGTTATGTTTAACACTTTACTAACATTTTATCTGTCTATTAAGAGAGGTGGTCTCATCATTTATGTTATGTTTTAACACTTTGCTAACATTTTTATCTGTCTGTTATGAGAGGTGGTCTCATCATTTATGTTATGTTTTAACACTTTGCTAACATTTTCATCTGTCTGTTATGAGATGTGGTCTCCTCATTTGTGTTATGTTTTAATAGTTTGCTAACATTTTTATCTGTCTGTTATGAGAGGTGGTCTCATCATTTATGTTATGTTTTAACACTTTGCTAACATTTTTATCTGTCTGTTATGAGAGGTGGCCTCATCATTTTATGTTATGTTTAACACTTTGCTAACATTTTTATCTGTCTGTTATGAGAGGTGGTCTCATCATTTATGTTATGTTTTAACACTTTGCTAACATTTTTATCTGTCTGTTATGAGTGGTCTCATCATTTATGTTATGTTTTAACACTTTGCTAACATTTTTATCCTGTCTGTTATGAGAGTGTGGTCTCCTCATTTTTGTGTTATGTTTTAATAGTTTCCTGACATTTTTATCTGTCTGTTATGAGAGGTGGTCTCACCATTTGTGTTATGTTTTAATAGTTTCCTGACATTTTAATCTGTCTGTTATGAGAGGTGTTCTCATCATTTGTGTTATGTTTTAACAGTTTGCTGACATTTTTATCTGTCTGTTATGAGAGGTGGTCTCATCATTTGTGTTATGTTTTAATAGTTTGCTGACATTTTAATCTGTCTGTTATGAGAGGTGGTCTCATCATTTATGTTATGTTTTAACACTTTGCTAACATTTTTATCTGTCTGTTATGAGAGGTGGTCTCACCATTTGTGTTATGTTTTAATAGTTTCCTGACATTTTTATCTGTCTGTTATGAGAGGTGGTCTCATCATTTATGTTATGTTTTAACACTTTGCTAACATTTTATCTGTCTGTTAAGAGGTGGTCTCATCATTTATGTTATGTTTTAACACTTTGCTAACATTTTTATCTGTCTGTTATGAGAGGTGGTCTCCTCATTTTGTGTTATGTTTTAATAGTTTCCTGACATTTTTATCTGTCTGTTATGAGAGGTGGTCTCACCATTTGTGTTATGTTTTAATAGTTTCCTGACATTTTTATCTGTCTGTTATGAGAGGTGGTCTCATCATTTATGTTATGTTTTAACACTTTGCTAACATTTTTATCTGTCTGTTAAGAGAGGTGGTCTCATCATTTATGTTATGTTTTAACACTTTGCTAACATTTTTATCTGTCTGTTATGAGAGGTGGTCTCCTCATTTGTGTTATGTTTTAATAGTTTCCTGACATTTTTATCTGTCTGTTATGAGAGGTGGTCTCACCATTTGTGTTATGTTTTAATAGTTTCCTGACATTTTAATCTGTCTGTTATGAGAGGTGTTCTCATCATTTGTGTTATGTTTTAACAGTTTGCTGACATTTTAATCTGTCTGTTATGAGAGGTGGTCTCATCATTTGTGTTATGTTTTAATAGTTTGCTGACATTTTAATCCGTCTGTTATGAGAGGTGGTCTCATCATTTATGTTATGTTTTAACACTTTGCTAACATTTTTATCTGTCTGTTAAGAGAGGTGGTCTCATCATTTATGTTATGTTTTAACACTTTACTAACATTTTTATCTGTCTGTTAAGAGAGGTGGTCTCATCATTTATGTTATGTTTTAACACTTTGCTAACATTTTTATCTGTCTGTTATGAGAGGTGGTCTCATCATTTATGTTATGTTTTAACACTTTGCTGACATTTTTATCTGTCTGCTATGAGAGGTGGTCTCCTCATTTGTGTTATGTTTTAATAGTTTGCTGACATTTTTATCTGTCTGTTATGAGAGGTGGTCTCACCATTTGTGTTATGTTTTAATAGTTTCCTGACATTTTAATCTGTCTGTTATGAGAGGTGTTCTCATCATTTGTGTTATGTTTTAACAGTTTGCTGACATTTTAATCTGTCTGTTATGAGAGGTGGTCTCATCATTTGTGTTATGTTTTAATAGTTTGCTGACATTTTTATCTGTCTGTTATGAGAGGTGGTCTCATCATTTATGTTATGTTTTAACACTTTGCTAACATTTTTATCTGTCTATTAAGAGAGGTGGTCTCATCATTTATGTTATGTTTTAACACTTTGCTAACATTTTTATCTGTCTGTTATGAGAGGTGGTCTCATCATTTATGTTATGTTTTAACACTTTGCTAACATTTTCATCTGTCTGTTATGAGATGTGGTCTCCTCATTTGTGTTATGTTTTAATAGTTTGCTAACATTTTTATCTGTCTGTTATGAGAGGTGGTCTCATCATTTATGTTATGTTTTAACACTTTGCTAACATTTTTATCTGTCTGTTATGAGAGGTGGGTGGTCTCATCATTTTTATGTTATGTTTAACACTTTGCTAACATTTTATCTGTCTGCTATGAGAGGTGGTCTCCTCATTTGTGTTATGTTTTAATAGTTTGCTGACATTTTTATCTGTCTGTTATGAGAGGGGTGGTCTCACCATTTTGTGTTATGTTTAATAGTTTCCTGACATCTTAATCTGTCTGTTATGAGAGGTGTTCTCATCATTTGTGTTATGTTTTAACAGTTTGGTGACATTTTAATCTGTCTGTTATGAGAGGTGGTCTCATCATTTTGTGTTATGTTTTAATAGTTTGCTGACATTTTTATCTGTCTGTTATGAGAGGTGGTCTCATCATTTATGTTATGTTTTAACACTTTGCTAACATTTTTATCTGTCTGTTATGATGAGAGTGGTCTCCTCATTTGTGTTATGTTTTAATAGTTTGCTGACATTTTAATCTGTCTGTTATGACATTTTAATCTGTCTGTTATGAGTGGTCTCCTCATTTGTGTTATGTTTTAACAGTTTGGTGACATTTTAATCTGTCTGTTATGAGAGGTGGTCTCATCATTTGTGTTATGTTTTAATAGTTTGCTGACATTTTAATCTGTCTGTTATGAGAGGTGGTCTCCTCATTTGTGTTATGTTTTAATAGTTTGCTGACATTTTTATCTGTCTGTTATGAGAGGTGATCTCCTCATCTGTGTTATGTTTTAATAGTTTGCTGACATTTTTATCTGTCTGTTAGGAGAGGTGGTCTCATCATTTTTGTTATGTTTTAATAGTTTGCTGACATTTTAATCTGTCTGTTATGAGAGGTGGTCTCCTCATTTGTGTTACGTTTTAACAGTTTGCTGACATTTTAATCTGTCTGTTAGGAGAGGTGGTCTCATCATTTGTGTTATGTTTTAACAGTTTGCTGACATTTTTATCTGTCTGTTATGAGAGGTGGTCTCATCATTTGTGTTATGTTTTAATAGTTTGCTGACATTTTAATCTGTCTGTTATGAGAGGTGGTCTCCTCATTTGTGTTATGTTTTAACAGTTTGCTGACATTTTTATCTGTCTGTTATGAGAGAGAGGTGGTCTCATCATTTGTGTTATGTTTTAACAGTTTGCTGACATTTTTATCTGTCTGTTTATAAGGTGGTCTCATCATTTATGTTATGTGTCTGTTATAGTCTCATCATTTCGTGTTATGTTTAACAGTTTGCTGACATTTTTATCTGTCTGTTTTTTGAGAGGTGGTCTCATCATTTATCTGTCTGTTGTGGTCTCATCATTTATTATGTTTTAACAGTTTGCTGACATTTTTTATCTGTCTGTTATGAGAGGTGTTTTTAGTCTCCTCATTTTTGTTATTTGTTTTAATAGTTTGCTGACATTTTTATCTGTCTGTTATGAGAGGTGGTCTCCTCATTTGTGTTGTTTTAATAGTTTGCTGACATTTTTATCTGTCTGTTGGTCTCATCATTTATGTTATGTTTTAACACTTCTACTAACATTTTATCTGTCTGTTAAGTCTCCTCAGAGGTGGTCTCATCATTTGTGTCATGTTTTAACAGTTTGCTAACTAACATTTTTATGTCTCTCATTTGTGTTATGTCTCATCATCTGTTGTGGTCTCACCATTTGTGTTATGTTTTAATAATTTGCTGATATTTTATGTGTCTGTTATGAGAGGTGGTCTCATCATTTGTGTTATATTTTTTAATAGTTTGCTCAGAGGTTTTTATCCGTCTGTCTCATCATTTATGTTATGTTTTAACACTTTGCTAACATTTTTAGAGGTGGTCTCATCATTTTGTGTTATGTTTTAATAGTTTCCTGACATTTTTAATCTGTCTGTTATGAGAGGTGGTCTCATCATTTATGTTATGTTTTAATAGTTTGCTGACATTTTTATCTGTCTGTTGGTCTCATCATTTTATGTTTTGTTTTATCATTTTGTTTTAGATATTGTTATGAGAGGTGGTCTCATCATTTGCTGACATTTTTTTATCTATCTGTTGTTATGAGAGGTGGTCTCTCATTTGTGTTATTTGTGTTATGCTGACATTTTAATAGTTTGTCTCTGATTTGTGTTATTTTATCTTATCTGTTATGAGAGGTGGTCTCATCATTTATGTTATGTTTTAATAGTTTAAATAGTTTGCTAAATTTTTATCTGTTCTGTTGTTAGAGGTGGTCTCTCATTTGTGTTATGTTTTAATAGTTTGCTGACATTTTTATCTGTCTGTTAGAGGTGGTCTCATCATTTGTGTTATTTTTAATAGTTTGCTGACATTTTTATCTGTCTGCTATGAGAGGTGGTCTCCTCATTTGTGTTATGTTTTCAGTTTGCTGACATTTTAAGTTCTGTTATGAGAGCTCATTTGTGTTATGTTTTAACAGTTTGCTGACATTTTTATCTGTCTGTTATGAGAGGTGGTCTCATCATTTGTGTTATGTTTTAATAGTTTGCTGACATTTTTATCTGTCTGTCTCATCATTTGTGTTATGTTTTAAGGTGACATTTTTATCTGTCTGTTATGAGAGGTGGTCTCATTTATGTTATGTTTTAATAGTTTGCTGACATTTTATCTGTCTGTTATGAGAGGTGGTCTCATCATTTGTGTTATGTTTTAACAGTTTGTTGACATTTTTATGTTTTAATAGTTTTTAGTTTGCTGACATTTTTATCTGTCTGTTATGTGGTCTCTCAGAGTTTGCTGAGCATTTTTATGTCTGTTCTCATCATTTGTGTTATGTTTTAATAGTTTGCTGACATTTTTATCTGTCTGTTATGAGAGGTGGTCTCATCATTTGTTTTAATAGTTTGTTATGTTTTAATTTAATAGTTTGCTTACATTTTTTTGCTGTCATTTTATCTGTCTGTTATGAGAGAGGTATGTCTCATCATTTTTTGTGTTATGTTTTATTTGTGTTATGTTTTTAATAGTTTGCTGACATTTTTATCTGTCTGTTATTTATGTTATGTTTTAATAGAGGTGATCATCATTTGTGTTAAGTTTTAATAGTTTGCTGACTTTTTATCTGTCTGTTATGAGAGGTGGTCTCATCATTTGTGTTATGTTTTAATAGTTTGCTGACACTTTTATCTGTCTGCTAAGAGAGGTGGTCTCATCATTTGTATTATGTTTTAATAATTTGCTGACATTTTTATCTGTCTGTTATGAGAGGTGGTCTCATCATTTATGTTATGTTTTAATAATTTGCTGACATTTTATCTGTCTGTTATGAGAGGTGGTCTCATTATTTGTGTTATGTTATAACAGTTTGCTGACATTTTTATCTGTCTGTTATGGGAGGTGGTCTCATCATTTGTGTTGTTTTTATAATTTGCTGACATTTTTATCTGTCTGTTATGAGAGGTGGTTTCATCATTTGTGTTGTTTTAATAATTTGCTGACATTTTTATCTGTCTGTTATGAGAGGTGGTCTCATTATTTGTGTTATGTTTTAGTAGTTTGCTGACATTTTAATCTGTCTGTTATGAGAGGTGGTCTCATCATTTGTGTTATGTTTGAATAACTTACTTACATTTTTATCTATCTATTTATTAATTTTCTAATTCATTTTCTCTTTTCTAATAACTGGTATCTTTTTTCTGTATTTCCTATGACCTTCTGTTACTTCTTTCAAATAAACGCCATATTCTTTGGAAGCCCCAGTTTCAGGTCAATGACCCCATTGGGCTTGTTCCGTGTGGACAGGGTTCATCTTCTGAATAATAATAATAATAATAACAATAATAATAATAATAATAATAATAATAATAATAATAATAGCAATAATAATAATAATAATAATAATAATAATAATAACAATAATAATAATAATAATAATAATAATAATAATAATAATAATTGTGAGATAACCCCATCAGTTCTGCAATACTGTTAAAATATATCGAGTAAATGTACAAATAATTAGAACACCTAAATCCAAATTTACAGTTTCAAACGAAAAATAACAATCAAGAAGACGGAATAAAAAAAGGACAATGACAACTCCAAACATGGAGAGAAGGTGCAAGATAGTCTGTTAACTCTTCGTGCAATGTTTAAAAAAAATCCTGAACATCGGAATTCTGCAACGGAGTAGTGCAACTGTTTTTTTTTTTAGATGGAGGTAAATATCAGCAGTCGATAACACTAAAGGTAATCGTGATCGGCGGAGGCTCGTTACGACTGAAATTTATCGGCCAGTCACAAGCAAGATAGAACCTACAATATCGGTTGCAGATATTCACTGTCATCTCTTAAAACCAGCCTTTACTTAATATTATCAGGTAATATAATTTCTATTCAAACTAAAGGCGACTTCTAAAAATATGCCACCGATTTTAGCTATACATACATATATACATACATACATACACAGACAGACACATACCACACAAACACACACAAACGTGTATATACAGTATATATATACATATATATATACTGTATATACACGTCTGTGTGTGTTTGTGTGGTATGTGTCTATGTATGTATGTATATATCGATGTATAGCTAAAACCGGTGGCATGTTTTTAGAAGTCGCCTTTGGTTTCAACAGAAATTATATTACCTAATACATACTCGAGATTGATAGACAACGATTTGCACACTAACATACCTTGAATATTCATACACAGCTCTA
>NC_089756.1:44731261-44766261 GCF_040412425.1 Macrobrachium rosenbergii | reverse complement strand
TTTATTTTTCAATTAATCCTTCCTTTGTTTTGGAAGAAATCAAAGACCAGAGAACGGCCTCCTTTCTTCTCCTATCTTGACTAGCTATTTTACATCACTACTTATACAAATCCAAATCACCTGTTGATCCCTGTACTCTCTCTCTCCCTCTCTCTCTCTCTCAGCAATTAGCCTCACCTGGCTGAGGAGGTGAATCCGACAGAGACTAAGACTGAGTTTTCCTTGGGTCTGTTGGCACCTGCGTAGTCTTTATATATAGAAACTCTTAATTCAAACGCACCTTGAACCTGTTGCTGTTTGGTTTCAATGGAACCTCGTCCATTCCAAGCTGATTCTATCGATGTGATTTATCTGCAATCCGTCGAGGGACACTACTAACTATTATTATTATTATTATTATTATTCCACAGATTCTCACAGAATGAATACATCGCAAGACGAAAAATATTAAAGCTCATTGAAAGCCCGCATTTTTGCTAATGAATTCTCTGCAAATACCAAAACCTGTGTCTAGTGGTGATATCGGTCACAAAGCTCTTCGTCCGACTTTTAAAACTGAATGAACGCGCACTCTTTCCCCGCTTGAATTAAATGCATATTTCAAGAGCTCGCGAATCAGACCAGATCCACTTTTTAAAGGTGGGAAGCACTTTTGACTCCCACTTCCGGCAGCCTCCTCCCACTCCTGGTTTTAATGCGCATCGAAATGACCTGGAATGTCTCCTGGAAGCTGAGTGACGTTTCCAAATCATTTGCTTTAACCCTCTCTCTCTCTCTCTCTCTCTCTCTCTCTCTCTCTCTCTCTCTCTTTGCATTTCTGATAGATTTTGTCTCGTATAATTTACGAGGTTTAAAACGTATAAATCAATAACTTACGTTAAAAAGGCGGGTAACCGTCTGGAAGAAATGACGGGGAAGTGTCTGGAAAATAACATGGAGGCCTGAACATCCATATTTCAACTGTATCTCCTCTAATGAACAAATTCGACACCTTTACTATATAATCCAATCATTCTGAAATGTTATTACTGTGGCCTATGAATTATTATTGGAAACTTTCTGAGGTCTTGGTTTTCAACATATGTTGTAATTTGTTAAAATAATAAAACAAAGTAATAACTGAGTAAAATGGGAGTTAGAAGTAGTTAAGGCGCAAAGGACATTAAGCAAATTGGAAGGAGTGAAATACCCACACCTCAAAAGCTGTCGTTACACAAACAAAACTTAATCAATCAAGATACACCCAGATGAAGTTCCTGAAAACCAAAGAGTTCTAGCTATTATAGTTCCTAAGTCATTTGAGAAGGAAAGCCAAAAGTCTGGCTATGAAAAAGGGGCCGAAAAAGCCAAAAGTCTGCCCACGAAAAATAAGTCAATATATAAAATAAAATTGGGGAGGGGATCACCAACTGTTAAAGTGCCTACCATCCAAATATCTACAAAATCCCTTAATATTAACATTCTGACCTTTAGGTTACTCTTTGACCTTCAAAATTTGGTCGGGGTAAAAACATTCCGGGAATAATCATGAACCCACAATGAATGTACCTATTAAATTTCATCAAAATTCAGAGGAAAATAAAACGTTTACAAGGAAAATGGTGTTTTAGGGTCGGCGTGGTTTAGCGGTATTGCAGGCGACCTCCACTCTGTGGGTCCTGAGTTCAAGTATTGCTCAGTCTGTTGTAGATATTCACTGGCACGTAATCTTACATGTCCTCAGTCTGCTGTAGATATTCACGGTCACATAATCTTACGTTTCCTCAGTCTGCTGTAGATATTCACGGGCACATAATCTTACGTTCCCTCAGTCTGCTGTAGATATTCACGGGCACATAATCTTACGTTTCCTCAGTCTGCTGTAGATATTCACTGGCACATACTCTTACGTTTCCTCAGTCTGCTGTAGATATTCACGGGCACATAATTTTACGTTTCCTCAGTCTGCTGTAGATATTCACGGGCACATACTCTTACGTTCCCTCAGTCTGCTGTAGATATTCACGGGCACATAATCTTATGTTGCCTCAGTCTGCTGTAGATATTCACGGTCACATAATCTTACGTTTCCTCAGTCTGCTGTATATATTCACGGGCACATAATCTTACGTTTCCTCAGTCTGCTGTAGATATTCACGGGCACATAATCTTACGTTTCCTCAGTCTGCTGTAGATATTCACGGGCACATAATCTTACGTTTCTTCAGTCTGCTATAGATATTCAGTGGTACATAATCAGTCTGCTGTAGATATTCACTGGCACATAATCTTACGTTTCCTCAGTCTGCTGTAGATATTCAGTGGTACATAATCAGTCTGCTGTAGATATTCACGGGCACATAATCTTACGTTTCCTCAGTCTGCTGTAGATATTCAGTGGTACATAATCAGTCTGCTGTAGATATTCAGTGGTACATAATCAGTCTGCTGTAGATATTCACTGGCACATAATCTTAAGTTTCCTCAGTCTGCTGTAGATATTCACTGGCACATAATCTTACGTTTCCTCAGTCTGCTGTAGATATTCACAAGCACATAATCTTACGTTTCCTCAGTCTGCTGTAGACATTCACTGGCGCATACTCTTACGTTTCCTCAGTCTGCTGTAGATATTCACGGGCACATAATCTTACATTTCCTCAGTCTGCTGTAGATATTCACGGGCACATAATCTTACGTTTCCTCAGTCTGCTGTAGATATTCACGGGCACATAATCTTACGTTTCCTCAGTCTGCTGTAGATATTCACTGGCACATACTCTTACGTTTCCTCAGTCTGCTGTAGATATTCACTGGCACATAATCTTACATTTCCTCAGTCTGCTGTAGATATTCACGGGCACATAATCTTACGTTTCCTCAGTCTGCTGTAGATATTCACGGGCACATAATCTTACGTTTCCTCAGTCTGCTGTAGATATTCACTGGCACATACTCTTACGTTTCCTCAGTCTGCTGTAGATATTCACTGGCACATAATCTTACATTTCCTCAGTCTGCTGTAGATATTCACGGGCACATAATCTTACGTTTCCTCAGTCTGCTGTAGATATTCACTGGCACATAATCTCACATTTTCTGAGCGCTAGCGATCACGGCTATGGGGACGCAAAGTTCCATCTGCTGAGACAGCATCCAATGCCTTGCTCCCCCAGGTCTCACTTAAGTGGAGAGGAGTCTCGGGCGCCGATCGTATGAGTATGTTGTTCCGTCTCTAGCACTGACCTGTCCCTTGCCTCTGCTGTTCATATGTGACCTTGAAACCTCTTGATTAACCAGTGACCTTCAAAAATTGGCAAATATCATAAATGTTTTGAATCACCAACTCCAAAGTATCTACCAACCTGGTTTCAGGGACATCAGAGAATAATAGCCACTGTCAATAGAATATCTGAGAAATAACAAAAACCCATAACTGAGCTGAAGCCCTCAAAAGTAAGTCAAAGTCAAAAAACCAAAAGCAAAATTTTTGAAAAATATCGTCATTTTCCAAACAGAGGCCTCTAGCAATAACAGTTTCTGAGATGAAAGAAAAAATGGAAAACCTGTCCTTTAAATTTACCGCGACTTCGAAAAATAGGCCAATCTTTAAAAAATTTATCAGAAGCCAATAAAAAATCCGATAAAAAAAGCATCGGAGAATAATAAAAATAATGCAACATATTCGCATTGCAATTTCAGTAACTGATGTTGGTAAGACGGAAAAATGAAGAGAAAATGAGAAATAAATAGGAGTTATGAAGCGGAAATGGTAGAGCAATTGCAATTTCGAAACGAAAATGAGGTTCAAGACTAACATTTTCGGAACCTGGAGGATTTTAATGCAAATTCCGGATAATGAAAGCAAGAAAATGGTATCACTACTTGAAATAATAAGTGACAACGAAAATGATATGATAATTTTATTGTTTTATTAGTACTGTTGTTATTAGCAGTAGTGATACTTTCAGGGTTTCTATCATTAGTAATGTTATCACAGCAATACTAACAGCAGGCAACAGCAAAACGAACATAGATAATTTAAAATCCTAAAAAAACTGTATTGGAGTATGATAACGAAGTAAAGCGATTTTGAAGAGAGTAGAAAGTTGGTGGAAAACGATAACGTTAAAAAAGCATACATGAACGAGAGAGAGAGAGAGAGAGAGAGAGAGAGAGAGAGAGAGAGAGAGAGAGAGAGAGAGAGGGGGAGCTGCACTTTTTTGGCCGAATATTTGCAAGTTCATTAACCGGAAAACTGCGTGGACGCTATTGACGAAAATGGAAGGTTCCAACGACCGGACGCGATGGAGCGCCGCCGCCGACAAAATAAATGCGTGTGTTTTGGGTTTTGGCTTCAAACTGATGTTCCAGGACCTGAAAGGGGGACCGGAAGCAGCCCTTGGGAGAGATATACGTGTATTTTTTAGGTCTGAACACAAAACTGGTCCTGGAAGCAGTAAGATTTCTAATTAAATTTCGTGTGTTTTTTGGTCATGAAGTTCTCATATCATCGGGATATATGTATGATGCTCGTTATGAATAATAATAATAATAATAATAATAATAATAATAATAATAATAATAATAATAATAAACACTATTGTATTTCACAGTGTTAAAAGAGTTTAACTATTTGTAGCGTCTGGTGCAAATTAGACCTTATTTTCTTTAGGAAGGTAATGGATTTAAACTGATATAAAAAAGAAAAAGGTGATTATGGCAGGACCACTAGCTCAATTTGTGACCATTTAAAGATTTAAATTCTCTAGTCACCAGACCCAAATTAACTATCTCTCTAACTATTAGACTCAAATAAATAATCTAATATCGTTACTATATAAAATGTGCATAATTCATGCAACATAACTACTCATACACTAACATATTTCATATATATTTTATATATATATATATATATATATTTTATATATATATATATATATATATATATATATATATATATATACACATGCATATATGAACTATCTATCTGTCTATCTATCTATTTATATATATAATACACACACACACACACACACACACACACACACACACATATATATATATATATATATATATATATATATATATATATATATATATATATATATATATATATATATGTATACAGAAATAATCAACACACAATCACGTGTGGAACAGAAATAAATTTCTGATTCACATCAGGATCGAACCAAATTGAAAGACCTGGGTTCGATCTCGATGTGAGTCAGAAATTTATATATATATATATATATATATATATATATATATATATATATATATATATATATATATATATATATATATATATATATATATATATATATATAGTATATATATATATATATATATATATATATATATATATATATATATATATATATATATATGTATAGATCTGTGTGTGTGCGCGCGTGCGCTCATGTCTTTGCCAAATACAGCGTCGACATGGACCAGTGTGAGGGTAATGGCAGCAGCAAGGCGAGACTGCAACTTGAAGCTCAGACTTCATTCAGTATTTGTAGCTTTTGACCTTCATGAGGCAACAGTTGCGATATAAAATAGATTGATTCCATCCTCGATTTATCACCAGACGCTTCTCCATTAATGAATTCATGCCACAGGGTTCGCCAAGTCTTCGTCTGTCTATCACGACGCAGTTCGATGTCTTAAGACGAGCTTACGAAAAGACGAGACGCCATTTTTTCTTTTTTTTTTAATTTTCTCTCTTGTTATCTCTCTCCCTCCAAACTCTTATTTCCTTTCTCGTTCAGCCGAGGCTTTTTAGTTTTCTTTAAAAGAAAACTACTGAGATGGCTTTTTGTCTGTCCGTCCGCACTTTTTCTGTCCGCCCTCAGATCTTAAAAACTATTGAGGCTAGAGGGCTGCAAATTGCTATTTTGATCATCCACTCTCCAATCATTAAACATACCAAATTGCAGCTGTCTAGCCTCATTAGTTTATATTTTATTTAAGGTTAAAGTTAACCATGATCGTGCGTCTGGCAACGCTACAGGACATGCCAACACCGGGCCGTGGCTGAAAGTGTCATGGGGCGCGGCTCATACAGCATTATATGCTGTACAGAAAACTCGATTACGCCGACGACTTCGTCGTATTTTTTACTTTTGTTTTCTATTTTCCCCACTCTTCCCAAAATTCAATGCAGGGACTTGCAACAATTCTTTAAACTCTGGTTAGAGTGACAATTGGTAGCAATGACGACCCAGAATCCAGCAAAATGAGTAAGCACTGTAATTAACTCTTTACAATACACGACAGTCTACCTGACACCTTATAAGAACAATTCCAGTTTAAGATAAACTCTTCTGGAATATTCTAAGAAGTCTTGAAATCAACCATGGCAGTTTCTGGCAACAAAGATTTGTTAAAAAGAGGACTAGGTAACGACTGTTATTCCTATCAGGTATACAGAAGTATATGTATGTACCAAATAAGGCCACCCACACTAAAATTTCCACACGTAAATATTCGTGGGAAGTTGGGGCCAGTCAGCCTCCCTCCTTTCAACTGTATTTTACAGAGTTGAAGAGTTTAGCTATTTGTAGCGTCTGGGGCAAATTAGATGTCAGATTTAGTGGCCTTTCGATAAATTACTTTTTTGTTGGCCTGGGCCACTGTGTCATCGTACATCCATAATCAAATGGGGGAGTTAATCAAGGGTACACTCGGTCAAGGAACACATTCTTGCCTTTCGTCAGCTTCAGTTTCTCTTTCGGAAAGGTGCGGTGGACAGGCAGAGGTACTAGATACTTGTTGGATTATCAGCGAGATGCTTTCCTCTCCGACTGATACTTTTGTATTAAGGAAAATTTGAAAATTTTCCCAGTAAGGGGACTGAAAATTTTCCCATAAAGAGGCAAAAATTAATATTTTCCAATAAAAATGGGAAAGTGAACATTTTCCCAAAAGAGGGAAAATTAAAATTTTCCCACATAGAAAAAAGAATATTTTCTCGGTAAGGGAAAAACTAAAATTTTCCCAGTAAGGAAAAATGAAATTTTCCCAATAAGGGAATAATGAAAATTTTCCAATATAAAGGGTAACTTTTAAATTTTCTCATAAACAGGGGAAAATTACAATTTTCCCATAAAAAGGCGAAAATTACAATTTTCCAATAAAAAGGAGAAAATTTACATTTTCCCATAAGAAGGGGAAAATAACAATTTTCCAATAAAAAGGGGAAAATTTAAATTTTCCAATAAGGGGAAAATTATAATTTTCCTATAACAAGGGGAAAATTACGATTTTCCCATTCAACAAAGGGAAAATTACAGTTTCCCCATAAAAAATAAAGAATACTTTTCCCATAAAAAGGGTACAAATTAAATTTTCCCATAAAAAGGGGAAAAATTCAATTTTACCTTAAAAAGGGAAAAAAGAACATTTTCCCATAAAAAGAGAAAATAGAAACTTTCCTATAAAATGAAATTTCCATTAGAAGGAGCTACTGAAAATCTTCCCATTGAAATGGAAAAAGCAAACTGTCGCGTGTTAACCGATGAATTAAAACCAAGAAAAATTACAATATGAAAACTTTCCCCTTGGAGAGGGATAATGCAAAAACTTTCCAATCAAGACGGGAAAGGAAAAGTTCCACATGAAAGTGGAGTTGAAAACTTTCCATTGAAAAATAAAACAAGTAAAAATACGCCGAAGTTTCTTCGGCGCATCGAGTTTTCTGTACAACGTATAATGCTGTACGATACTTTCAGCCGCGGCCCAAGAAACTTAGCCACGGTCCGGTGGTGGCCTCAGCCACGGTCCATAAAACTCTTAGCCAGGCCCATGAAACTAAGCCACAGTCTGGTGGTGGCCTGTGTTGTTGGTACTTATAGCAGTGCCAGAAGTACGATTATGGCTAACTTTAACCTTAAATAAAATAAAAACTACAGAGGCTAGAGGGCTGCAATTCGGTATGTTTGATGATTGGAGGGTGGATGATCAACATACCCATTTGCAGCCCTCTAGTCTCAGTAGTTTTTAAGACGGACAGAAAAAGTGCGGACGGACAGACAAAGCCGTCACAATAGTTTGCTTTTACAGAAAACTAAAAAGGGCATAACTACAAAAAATGAACCATTAACATCCGAAAAATTAAATAATAATGAAATGCAACGTTACACAACCACTAAGAAATCGTTTCAACGTTTGACTTTGCCTGTAAAGGGCTTGTCAAAAGCGGAGGCTGAGAAAATTGAATGGAGAATCTTTACATAATAAAACGATAGTTTACTAGTAATAATATTCACCTTTAGACGTTGCTGAGCCAGGGGTGAGCATCTCTCACCACTGGGCCCAATACAAGTATGCTAAACGAAGGTACCTACGTCAGAGCCCTAGAACAATCCGTAACATCCCCTAGGCCTGGGACTTGACGTCTCTACCCTCTCTTGTATGCCATCATATTTGAAGGAACAGGTACACTGTTATTAAGGTAAACGACAGTTCTGAAATACTGAATTTGGTGTAGAATATCAAAAGACACTTCTTTTCGAAATTCTTGAACTACTCCTTTAAGAGAGAGAGAGAGAGAGAGAGAGAGAGAGAGAGAGAGAGAGAGAGAGAGAGAAAATCAAGTCTAAAACATTACATTATGTTCACTAATGCTGGGTCATGGGGATCTCGTAAAACCATGGCACTTCTATTAATCGCGCTATTGTCATGGGATGTAAGATGAGACTCAGATTTATTAACTTGATGGACGCAGGGAGAGGAGGACGACAGACTCGTCATGATCTGCAATAAAACCGAATTTACTGTTGGTTCTCCAACAACTGCCTTTTAAGACAACGCAGCTACAGTGTCAACGCCCTCTGAACCTTCAATAAGAGATGGAGTAACATCCGGGAAACTGGACTTTTAGTTTTCTGTAAAAGAAGACTGTTGTGCCGGCTTGGTCTGTCCGTCCGCACTTTTTCTGTCCGCCCTCAGATCATAAAATCTGCTGAGGCTAGAGGGCTGCAAATTGGTATGTTGATCATCCACCCTCCAATCACCAAGCATACCAAATTGCAGCCCTCGAGCCTCAGTAGTCTTTTTATTTTATTTATGGTTAAAGTTAGCCATAATCGTGCGTCTGGCAACGATACAGGACAGGCCACCACCGGGCCGTGATTAAAGTTTCATGGGTCGCAGTTCATACAGCATTATACCGAGACCACCGAAAGATAGATCTATTTCGGTGGCCTTGATTATACGCTGCACAGAAACTCGATTGCGCCGAAGAAACTTCGGCGCATTTTTTACTTGTTTCCTTAACTGACAATTCCCCTATAAACTGTCATACTTTTACCAAATGCTTCCCACACACCAACTATTTTTTTGTTAATTAACCACAGCATTCTACCTTATCTACATAACTACTCTGGTTTCTAAATTCATATTAAGGACGTTTCAGTCTTGAAATCATACCAAGGAAGTTCCCAGTACTACCTGTATTTACAAAAGTAAGTCGAAAAGTAGAATGTGGACATGAGATCAGAAGGTCCCCTTTCATACTCAGTTTTATCATTTGAATTATGTGCTAAAAGCCTTCAAAGATTTGGTTAATTCTTTGAGACTATAAGTAAAATGTATACGACGAATTAAACAAAATGATACTTTTCATAAAGATTTTACACGATTTGCGTACGAAAATCATTTTTAAAAGTATTAGAACAACACTACCGAAAACGGCATCTGCATTAAAGGGAGAAATAAATCTCATTCTAGTCGCTGGTTTTATAAATCCCAAATTCAACGAAATTCTGTATATTACATTCCATCATCGTTCTTTTGCCTGTGTTTTCCAAGTTTCCCTGGTACCTCTCAAGTGAATGATTCATGATAAGGCATTTCCTCTCTAATGGCTTCAACTGCATGCAAGAAGCGCAAACCTATTATTTAGGGAACACTTGGGTTAAGAGGGAATTCTGAGCATGCACTAATAAAGCACGCTATGTCTTTTATATACTCTCAAGACTTAACTTGGGTCAAACAATGAAGCTCAAAGGAGGAAAAAATAGATAATACGTGAACAGAACTTGTACATAATAACCTATATAAAACAACTTTCTCCAACCATCACCAAGGGTACGGAAGTTGAAATGAAGGTTTTATTTCAGGTAAATGTTTTACTAGTATTCTCTTTATATAAGCTGTACTTGCTGCTTTCCTTGATCCGTATAATATTCACTTGCTATCTCCAGGAATTAAGGAAGGATTATCGCCCGTTTCTCACAGGAACATAACTTAAATATATCGATTCATCGAACTATATCACGGAGTTGCTAATACCAAAGTTGATATAATAATAATAATAATAATAATAATAATAATAATAATAATAATAATAATAATAATAATAATAATAATAATAATAAATGCTCCATTTCGCATAAAATACACTAGTGTGAATTTCATACCTTGAGCTAATATTGACGAAGTATTTCTTATAACTTTTCAGTAATATTTGTATAATTCGTCATTAGTACCATCAAATACCAAAACCCTTCTATAAGCAATTATATCTACTGCATACAAAGGTGCATCAACAGACGCAGCAAATCATGGTGCCAACGTGCAAGATATGTACAGACGCATTTATGTACAATATGCACCGAGGTATATAAGCAGAGCATCTCCTGGTAACTTCATGTATATTATGTCCACCAGCATACATGAAAGGTTAGTTGTGGTGCATACATGAAAGGAAAGCCTGGAGCATGCATGAACAATATGGCCTCGTGCATAAACAATGTGCTCTTGCACATACATGTGCAGTATGTCCTTGTTTACATATGTACACCATGAATATGTACGGCAAAAGGAATAACGTACGTCCACAGAAAACGCAGAATTGAGTGCAACAGGAAAAATTAATAAAAGAAGAAAAAACGAGTTTACAGTGTCCCGGATGTGGGGACGACATTTCTGTATCGGAAAGTTTTGGTTCGGTTTCAAAGCTCTGAATTAAAAATGAATGAATAATTCTGAAAATATCTTTTTTAAACGTTTGGATTTTGGCTCGACATATATGGTAAATTACTACTGAGAGAGAGAGAGAGAGAGAGAGAGAGAGAGAGAGAGAGAGAGAGAGAGAGAGAGAGAGAGAGAGAGACTGGAACAGTCCATGTACCTACATATCCTTGGAGATCATTAAGAAGTCGAAGTTGCAGAGATAAACAAGAATTATCTGAATTTTGGCTCGACATATATGGCAAATTACTATTGAGAGAGAGAGAGAGAGAGAGAGAGAGAGAGAGAGAGAGAGAGAGAGAGAGAGAGAGAGACTGAAACAGTTTATGTACCTAAATATCCTTGAAGATCATTAAGAAGTCGAAGTTGCAAAGATAAACAAGAGTGACCTGAAATACATATTACTACTTTAAACTAACAAAACTCGGTTGGCCCTAGGCCTCATCAGATCCCTGAAGGTTGTTGCAAGTTTCAAACAATTCTTTTTCCAAAGGGCAGAGTCTTTAACCCTTAGCTTTATACTCCTTCCATTTGGGGTTGACATCTGAGGGAGATTCCCTTATAGATATTAATCTACAATGGATGGCTGGTATCCTTCAACTTTATATTTGATGACTCCGACAGACTTAAGAAATTGAATAATTTCAATGATAGCAGTGAGAATAATGTACGACTCTTAAGGTAAACGGTGCAAGGATGTTACGGTACTCGGCAAAATAACAACAAAAAAATACATTCTAGAAGAGGACATTGTCATATATGAAAATAAACGTAGATACAAATATATGGATATCACCAAGTGGCAACAAGTGTTGGCTTGGTCTTAAGGCTAATGGAGCTTAACATATTCCTGAACACTACATAAAAAACTTTCCTTTAAATGACCGAATCACTGTCCTTCAAGTGCACAATCTTCTGTTATTCTGGTCTTGATACTGATAAAAAAGAAGCAAACACACTTGCTCCTGTCACTATTCAAAGCGAACTACATTCTAAAAAGAAGAGGATTAAATGTAATTAATAAATCTGTGGAAGAAGCCATTATTTATAGGAGCAACAGTTCCTGCAATAACAAAATTAGGATCCCAAAGTGGAGTTCTAAATTCTCTGCAGAGAACCAGTCCATTAAGAAATTCATTCCAGCATGTTCTCACCTGCACTCCCTTGCGAAACATCTGCCAGTATAATTAATGATATTAATTAGCCTGATATCTAATTAAAGATCATTGCTACCATAACGACTGCGCAAGAAACTGAACCAAGCATTAAAAGAACACCGTTTAAATTCGTCTATGAATACTGCACAAACGGAAAGAGCGTGCAACTGCATTCCTCATTAGGAGTTTTATGGCCAGTCATAATCTGTTTAGAAAAACACACACACACCCACACACACCCGCCCACACACTAGCCATAAACGAAAAGCATCGTAAATCATTTCAAGAAGCGACTGTTGGTTTTTATGAAGGCGTGCGAGGCGGTAACGCGATGACCTGCCCTCACACCAGGATCGACGAAGACAACAAAACGAAGGAGGAGAGTAATTGGGTTAGGCTTAACACCGAAGGAGGCCGTAGATTATTGCAAGCCATGAGAAAATGGGGAAGGGAAGAACACCAAGCAATGGGAAGGTCACTGGTACAAGATTACTGGTTCCGACATTTTAAATCTGATGGTACGAATTTCTCAGTGACACAAAAGTACAGTAAAAAATAGGAATAATTACGTACTTGCCTTCAATATCATAATATATTTAGGTCGTAAAGAGATGAGAACGTTATGGGCAAGGATTATTTTGATTAATTGTTGGAGACTAGTCGAACGGCTCTCTCTCTCTCTCTCTCTCTCTCTCTCTCTCTCTCTCTCAAGAGTGTAAATATATAAACAAATGCACAAAATAGTAATGATGCAGTTTTAGGCTCAAGTTTGCTAGGTCCTTGGGGAGCTCCTGCCTACCGCGTACCCATCTGTAAATAGGCACCAACACCTGCTGGGGTAAAGAAAAAGGGCGTTGGGTAGCAAGTTCATCTTTAAAAGATTCCTTGAGAGACTGCGCTAACCCTCCAAAGTGAAGAAAGGCATATTTTCTATACATACAATATAATTATACATGTATAATAATAATAATAATAATATACATAACACACACACACATATACATATATATATATATATATATATATATATATATATATATATATATATATATATATATATATATATATATATATACAATTAAGGGTTGGCTCTTGAAGGTTTTAGTCTGAGAGTTCTCAGCAGAACTTTTGGGATGAGGCTGTTAGACTAGTGTCCTTTCCTGTTCTAGCTCTGACAGACCACAATCGACTTACTACCATGTATCCAGTTCGCTGCATAGGTCACCACAGGCACAAGGTGATTTTATATATATAGCTATATAATATACATATATAAATATATATATAAATTTATATATACATATATATATATATATATATATATATATATATATACTGTATATGTATATATTATATTAAACGTTCTAAGGTGGTGTAAAATATACAGCAAATTTAAATTGAGCAAATTCATTACACACAAAAAAGGTTATATTGCATAACTTGCTCTAATACCTTTAGATTACAAACTAATACCAGTAAATTACATCCTTTCACCATTTCCTCTCTCTCTCTCTCTCTCTCTCTCTCTCTCTCTCTCTCTCTCTCTCTCTCTCTCTCTCTCTCTATATATATATATATATATATATATATATATATATATATATATAAGAAATCATGTGTGTGTGATTTTTGTGTGTGTGTGGGAAAGTTCAAATAGAAACGACAGAGGGCCAAGTACTTTTGTATTTTAACACATCTTTTCAAATCACTTTCTGCCCCGAAGAATTAAAATACACGAAAGTAGTGGCACCCTGTAAGTTTAAGAGGGCATTGTGGCTATAACAATTACATATGTATCTGGTGAATATATGACCAGCAGATTCTACAAATATAATATATATATATACACATATATATATATATATATATATATATATATATATATATATATATATATATATATATATATATATATATATATATATATATATATATATATATATATATATATATAATTTATCATTTGAAAAAATCGAAGGACAACGCTCGATTTTAAACCAACAAAAGGCAAGAGGAGATGTTTGCTCGGGGCCATCAAGGGATTAAAAGCCAACAAACCTGGTAATAGAGGCTGTCACCGGTCATACCTGGATGAAGGCAAAGCGAAATATGAGGCCATCGGCACCTTACTTATGGCGGCCACCAATGAGCTTTCATTAAATTCCATTGCGGCTCTTCGAGGAAGGGATTACCACACAAAGAAGAGATTAAGACCAGACAGGTTCCCGGGAATTAATCTTTCCATTTTCAATGCGCCGTTTGGGGTCACGCCTGAATGATGCACGTTGCGCAAGATGCGGACGGATCGACAGGCAGACAGATACTTACGTCTATTTAGACAGACTTATATCATATGCATATAAAGTGTTTGAGGAGATAAATCTATAAGGTGAGCAAATTCGCATGAAAAATTTCTGGGAAAAATATATATATATATACCTATAAATGTGTGTGTTTGAGAAGATAAATGCATAAAGTAAGCAAATCCGGGCGCAAAATTAAAAAAAAATTTTTATATAAATACATGCAGGAATTTTGCAAGGAATTTTTACCTTATAAAGATATTTATGTTTTATCAAACAATAATAACAATAATAATAATAACTATATATATATATATATATATATATATATATATATATATATATATATATAATCATGAAGCTTAAATGTCGTTTAATATCAATTGCATACCTAGTGTACCGATGGCTAATTATGCCATTTATTTTATCAAACATAATAATATTAATAATGGGTCCATGTCAAGGGTTCGCGTCCCAGTGGTACCTGTTATCACTTATAAATTCCCCTTCGGTGATATATATATTTGATATTATATCATGATTATATATAATACGGTGTGATAAAATATATCATATATATATATATATATATGTGTGTGTGTGTGTGTGTGATAAATGTTTGTAAAGATAAATGCATAAAAGTACGGAAATTATGCAAAATCTATATATATATATATATATATATATATATATATATATATATATATATATATATATATATATATATATATATATATATATATATATATATATATATATATATATATAAAATAATAATAAACTTTTATTCTAATCTAGGAATATACTGTGATGAGGATGCTAGCCTCATGTATTAATTCACATACATACTGGCTTTTTCTGCTAATCAACTAGTCATTTTTATTTGTAAAACCTGGTTATTCACAACATAAGTTGGCGCAATTAATTGTGAGACCCAAAGAAAAAAAAATAAAAGACAATCAGATGGGCATACCCACTTGCTCTTATTAAGTTTCATAAGTTAGAAATCAGAGATGGTCGACTTTATTTAAAGGAGGTCAATTAACCAGAAGCTCCAGGAATTGTTTCTACTGTATTTGAGCAATTAAAGTTATTTAAGGTGTTACTGACCTAGTTCGGTAACGGACATACTTAACCGAAAGTTTTGCTGTAACAATAACGCAGATTGCGTAAGTCTGAATCTTACAGGTAGCACGTGTATATAAATATAAAGGTGTTGGAAAATACACAAGCTTTCCATGGCTGAGTCGATAGCACTGTGAATGCCAGTATCTGGAAATGTCATGTCGAGGCTCCTTTAAGATGAAGAAAAAAAAAAAAAAATCGACACAATGCCGGATGCAAGAGGAAAGTTGTAACTGAAATTAGGGAGTAGATACGAGCAAAAATGTTTATATATATATATATATATATATATATATATATATATATATATATATATATATATATATATATATATACATATATACTGTATATATTTGTATTTTATATATATGTATATATATACATATACGTGTGTGTGAGTGTGTTTGTATAATAGAACATGCATGGTCCTTGACAAACATAGGGTTTAGTTATAAACATATATGAACAAATAAGTATGTAATAAACGTATGACTATACTGTACATAAATGCAATTATAAAAAAATAAAAACTCTGTCGTATATCTTGATACGCATACATACACGTATGTACTCTAATCTAACAAAGTGCAAACAAGCACGAGTGCAAATACAAATATGCCAGAGCAAACACACCGTCACCAAAAACAAACATGCAGGCACGCACGAATAAACTCAGACGCACACAAAGTCGCCAGGAATGACAGTATCTCCCGGACGGGGTTGAAAAGACAGGAGTAATAAACTGGCGAGAGCCGAGATTATTAAAAGAAGAGGAAGAAAAAGAAATAGGCCTTTTCCCCTTTATGCCTTTCGTGGCTTTTATCTGTAATGGAAACGTCGGCTTCTCGTTCTGGTTCTTCCTTTGATATCATTGTGGGTTTAAAATGCATATTTCTCTATTTTTCTCTTCTCCTCTTTGAGATTGTCGGCTGAAACAGGAAGCTTATTCTGAGTGAGGGGATGCCAGAGAGAGAGAGAGAGAGAGAGAGAGAGAGAGAGAGAGAGAGAGAGAGAGAGAGAGAGAGAGAGAATTCTCTTCTATGGTGTACTGAAAGGCAAGGCTGCCCAAAGCCCTCGAGACTAAAAATTCTATAAAAAAAAGTACGAGATTTTAAAGCTTAAAGCCCCAGGTTTCTGCAGCATCAACTCCTTCGTACGGCTACAAGCAAAGCTTGTTACCAGTGAACAGATGCTCCTTAACACACTACGCCATTTGCCTACATCATCCATGGAATTTTGCTTCTTGTGGACATTTAAGCTCCTTCCTACCCAATGCCTCTTTACCGCCATCTATACAGTACTAAGTCTTCTCTTTTCCTTCAACCCTAAACTTGACAAAAACTCTCAATCTGAAAGACTAGTCCATGCAGTTAAGCATATATAAAAAATTTTCTCTCTCTCTCTCTCTCTCTAGGAAACAACACAACAATATATACATATATACAGTATATATATATATATATATATATATATATATATTATATATATATATATATATATATATATATATATATATATATATATATATATATTATATATATATATACATACATTTTCACCATACAGTTGTCCAAATCACATTTAGTGATTGAAGGAAGTTTGCTAGCCTTGAAATTCCCAGCATAAATCCTTTCAGGATGAGGACACCAGTCTCAGGACTTTTCTGTACTGGCTGCGACCTACAACATTAGACTAACTACTAAATACGTAATTCAATGAAAAATTAAAACCATCCCCTAAAACGTTGCACCATTATGGGATTGAATTCCTTTCTCTAGCTGGTAAGGCTGTTGTTAACTATATTATATATATATATATATATATATATTATATATATATATATATATATATATATTATATATATATATATATATATATATATATATATATATATATATATGTATGTATATATATAATATTTGTGTGTATCTATCTATCTATATCTATATCTTTAATATCTCTCTCTCTCTCTCTCTCTCTCTCTCTCTCTCTCTCTCTCTCTCTCCCTCTATCTCTCTATCTCTCTCTCTATATCTCTCTCTCTATATATATATATATATATATATATATATATATATATATATATATATATATATATATATATATATATATATATATACACACTCCCTAAGGTTAGTAAATCTAAAATGGTATATATATACACACATATATGGCAAATATATGTATATACGTGCACGAATGTTGCACGTGTTTGTTGTTCATTTGTCATTATGAGATAAAAAAATAAAATTGAGCGTTTTTAGACTTGCCATGAGAAAACTATAATTGACGTTCCTCGTGAAAATAACAACATGCCCCGTAGAGAAATCGGCTGATAGAGATACAACCGCAATCTCTCAAGGGCTACGTAGTTACTATAAATACATCAAGTCTTGCAATAATCATCAACTGTCTCGGTACGGTGCTTTTTAGATAGCTCGAATTGCCGAAAGTGTAATCCACATAAAAACGTCTGATAATAGAGAGTAACAAATAACAGAATGTTACAACAGAGAGAGAGAGAGAGAGAGGAGAGAGAGAGAGAGAGAGAGAGAGAGAGAGAGAGGTATAACAAAGGCACACTTGAATAAAACAGGAATCCAACCTAGCTTCGTAATGACCTGTGGCGTGACGAAGTGCATTCATTACAGCAAATGACCTTGCTTGGCAAGACTGCCTTAAATTGCATCAATTTTTTTCCCTGTACTTATGTCGCTGGCAAGAATCACATGTGAAACTATAATTACTGCCTTGGCTAAGGACAATGAAATAAATCTGAAGCTCTTTACTATTATTGTTTATACTGTGTATACTCTTACGAAACAAGGCATGGAGCCATGCACTTGCATGGAAAGATTACATTAAAAAGAATAACTGTAAGTCAAAACAGGAAAACTGAACAGAGTAAAAGAAGTTGAAGAAAATATGCTTCAATCTACTGTAAAAAAAAAATAAATTAGATACTTGTGCAGAGATGATATAAACCTACGTAAAACACTGAAAATAACTGACATAGTTACCCAATATTTACTGTCATTTGCGTTTCTTGCAAAAATAACTGGAAGCTGCCGTTTGCTCTAAATATACGACGGACAGAAAGAATAAACAAAGCAAAAAAATAAAAGTAAAAAATGCGCTAAAGTTTCTTCAGCGCAATCGAGTTTTCTGTATAGCGTGTAATGCTGTATAAAGCTCTCAGCCGCGGCCCATGAACCTTTCAGCCACGGCCCGGAGGTGGCCTGTGTTGTTGGCACCTACAGCGGTGCCAGACGCACGATCAAGGTTAACTTTAAGCTTAAATAAAATAAAAACTACAGAGGCTAGGGGGCTGCAATTTGGTATGTTTGATGATTGGAGGGTGGATGCTCAACATACCAATTTGCAGCCCTCTAGCCTCAGTAGTTTTTAAGATGTGAGGGCGGACAGAAAAAGTGCGCGGACGAACAGACAAATAGCCATTTCAATAGTTTTCTTTACCAGAAAACTAAAAAAAGGGACACAGAACCAAAATTGTGTCAACATTAGAATCTAATCGAATGTTTATTGAAACATCTCGAATCATTAAAAAAAGAAAAAGAAAATACAAGCTCGAACATGAGTCTCCTCACAGCCAGTGACCATCTAAACAGACAACAGACAAACCCGCCCAAAAACATTCACCCTGGCAGGGCCAAAAATTCATTCTGGATTAAATTTCCTCATCTTTATTCTCATATTCTATATAATCCTTGACCTTTTATTTTGGGCCTTAGAGGAACATACAAAAACGCATGAAGTCAAACACATAACCTTTCCTTCACATTCTACTTTTAAAAACATCAACCAAACATTTTTATTAAACATCTGACAATCTTGAAAGTAACTTGAGAACGCATATATCTGTCAATGTACAAAAATAACATGTAAATAATGCGCCGAAGTTTCTTCGGCGCAATCGAGTTTTCTGTACAGCATATAATGCTGTATGAAACTTTCAGCCACGGCCCATGGAACTCAGCCACAGTCCGGTGGTGGCCTCAGCCACGGCCCATGAAACTCAGCCATGGTCCGGTGGTGGCCTGTGTTGCTGGTACCTGTGGCTAACTTTAACCTTAAATAAAATAAAAACTACTGAGGCTAGGGGGCTTCAATTTGGTAATTTGATGATTGGAGGGTGGATGATCAACATACCAATTTCCACCCCTCTAGCCTCAGTAGTTTTAAGATCTGAGGGCGGACAGAAAAAGTACGGACGGACAGACAAAGTCGTCACAACAGTTTTCTTTTACAAAAAACTTAAAATCACGCATCCCCATTAAGAACTGTACCCACTTACAAATCCAATCAAATATTTCTTTTTTCATCCATAAGTACCCCATCAACAAATCCCAGTGAAATACGTCATTAATTTTGTGAGATATCTTTCAGTCTGACAGACAGACATATTGAATTACAAGAAACTTGTGTCGTGACAACAAAAGTCACTGGCGCCAAAAACAGATAACGAAGAAAACCTCATGACTTTTCTGAGAAGTCTTTAGGGCCATAATAACTGTTGCTTCAAGCTCTTCGTACTGTCACCAAAACACGACACAATACCTGCAGCTCCCCGCGGCACTGTTGGGATGACTCTCAGTGCCCAGGCCCATGCCTTACTACATACACGGTTTTGCTTTGTGTGTTTCAGAGTAAATTGTTTCTATAAAATTACAAAAATCTATGATTGATGATAGGTAAATAAATATAAGTAATCAATCGTTGGTAAAGAAGTACCAATGCTATTCGTCTCTCCTGAGCAACTGAAAATAAAGAACTTGAGCAACTGCAAATCAAAAACGAAAAAATTCTACATAAGAGACCTACGAAACTGCAAATCAGAAACCTAATCAGCTACAAATCAGAAACCTAATCAACTATACGTTAAGTATACCTTAGTTTAACCAGACCACTGAGCTGATTAACAGCTCTCCTAGGACTGGCACGAAGGATTAGACTTATTTTACGTGGCTAAGAACCTATTGGTTACCTAGCAACGGAACCTACAGCTTATTGTAGAATCCGAACATTATACAGAGAAATTAATTTCTATCACCGGAAATAAATTCCTCTACTTCTTCATTGGCCGGCCAAAGAATCGACGCGGGCTCAGCAGAGTGCTAACCGAGAACGCTACCGACCCGTACAACGAGGAACTTAATCAACTATAAATAAGATACCTAAACAATGAATAAGATACCTAAATAATGGCAAAAGGAAATCTGAGTAATTACGTATCAAAGATCTAAGCCATCACTAATAAGAAAGAAAAGCAACTGTAAATAAGAAAGCTAATCAATTAAAAATAAGAAACCTAAGCAATTACAAATAAGAAACCTAAGCAATTACAAATAAGAAAGCTAACCACTTAAAAATAAGAAACCTAAGCAATTACAAATAAGAAAGCTAACCAATTAAAAATAAGAAACCTAAACCATTACAAAGTAAGAAACCGAAGCAAATGTAATTAGAGACCCAATATTTGTTTGCAGATACGAGAGCTATTCAGCTACAAATAAAAAACTAGGCAATTGCACCTACGAGACCTAAGCAATTGAAAATAAAGTACCTAAGCAATTATAAATAGGCAACCGAAGCAATTCCAAATAAGAGATCAACAATTGACGAGGAAAGTAACGCCTGCATAAAATACCATCTAAACAATAACATTAAAACCCGCCATTTCACGTTACGGAAATACTCCTCATGGGGCCGGATTAGCCAAGATGCACACACACACACACACAATGCACTTAAGAAATCCATTAACAATCAAAGACTGTCTGGAATCGCCATTTCCGGAAACTGGTGAATACGTCATTCAAAGAAACACATTAGTGGGAGCGCAGGAATGATCGTACAATGGAAGCATTTTTGCCAAGCGTAAATAACGCTGTCTTCTCTTCGGCAAAAAAAAAAAAAAAAAAAAAAAAAGCTTCAAAATTGGCCACACTCGAGGAGGAGTAGGAGGAGGAGGAGGAGGAGGAGGAGGAGAGAGGGTGCTCTTGGCCTCAAGTGGTCCTCGAAACTAAGAGAACAAAACTCACAGGCACAAAGTTACGTAACCGCCTGCGTACGCGCGCTTACGCACGCAAACATGCACACACAAAGGCAAAACCAAATCAGAATATTTGGCCATTGCATAACGACACAGCACAAATAAATCGACTTACATAATCACAAAGCACATAATGGCGAGTACAGTAAAAGAGAAATAAGAAACAAATACAGCAAATGTGATTAAGAATTCCTGGAAAATACAGCAAGCAAAAACATTTCCCAGACACAAAAAACCTTTTCCAGACAATCATAATACTTAAGGGATCAAGTTTCTCAGACGCTGCTTGTGTGTGTGTGTGTGTGTGTGTGTGTGTGTGTGTGTGTGTGTGTGTGTGTGTGTGTGTGTGTGTAGACTGTATAAAAAGCGAAAAAGCGAAAAGGTCATCTCCCTTACCGTATGAATGGCGAACAAGAAAAGGGGTATTCATCTTTCGCTTAGAAAAAGAGGCCACCGTCAGGTAAAGCCCGCCCCTCTGCTATCCAATGTAAACCCCCTCCCCTTATGCAGGCCCTATCCCCTGCCCCTACCCCTTCCCTAAACCCAATGAACCCCTCCTACCTATCCTCCAACATGTATCCTTACAGCCCATTCGCTCGATTTCCAAACACCCCTTTTGGTGGAAAAAAAAGGGGGGGGGGCATAAAGATTCCAAACAAGACCTGTTTACATGGTTATAACAATGCAGAGTATGTCCGTAGATGGGGAGCGCTTTTGGTTTCCTCTAAAGATGTTTAAAAGGATGATTATTCTGCCCTCTTCCGTTAGTTAGGCGCTACGGTGGGCCTCTATTCAGTGATCTATGTACTTAATGTAAGCGATTCTGTGGGCTCTCTCCCTCCCTCTCTCTCTCAATCTTCTTTAGTTGTCTTTTATTGTCTTCATTTTTCAGTACTCATACTAACTCTCTCTCTCTCTCTCTCTCTCTCTCTCTCTCTCTCTCTCTCTGTCTTCCTTAGTTGTCTTTTATTGTATTCATTTTTCAGTACTAATACTACATATTGCTCTCTCTCTCTCTCTCTCTCTCTCTCAGTCTTCCTTAGTGTATTCATTTTTCAGTACTAATACTAACTCTCTCTCTCTCTCTCTCTCTCTCTCTCTCTCTCTCTCTCTCTCTCTCTCTCTCTCTCTCTCAGTCTCCCTTAGTTGTCTTTTATTGTCTTCATTTTTCAGTACTAATACTAACTCTCTCTCTCTCTCTCTCTCTCTCATTCTTGTCTTTTTTTCTTCATTTTCGACAGTACTAACGCTAACTCTCTCTCTCTCTTTCTCTCTAAATATTCCTTAGTTGTCTTTTATTGTCTTCAATTTTCTCTCTCTCTCTCTCTCTCTCTCTCTCTCTCTCTCTCTCTCACATACACAGACACACACAGTTATTTGTTCTCGTTTCGGGCCGCCCGAAAAATGTGAGCCCGTAATGACGTAAAGATAACTTAATCCGAGAACCACCAGTAATCTATCTTTATATCCGTCAACCTACCTACGTCTTCCTTTATACAAAATTGTATTTCTTGATAACGGGACTTTCTGTCTGTCTGTCGGTCTGCCTTTGTGTGTGTGTGTGTGTGTGTGTGTGTGTGTGTGTGTGTGTACTATTTTACCTCAATTTTCACCCTCAATAATATTTATATGTTATTTCTTGTTAACGGCACTGTGTGTGTGTGTGTGTGTGTGTGTGTGTATGTGCCCTCCTTCACCTCAATATTCAACTTAAATAATATTTTTTATTTCATTAGTTATATTAAATTCAAAAACGTCCGAGTTTCTCTCCAACTACCTGTGCGACCTCTTTAGTGGAATATTGATTCCATTAGAAGCAATCAATAGCCTGGATTTCTCCTCATGGTGTTCCTTCCAAAGGAAGAGTTCAATAAAATATTGACTTGCAGTGGCTCAACTTCCTGTTCTGGTCTCTCTCTCTCTCTCTCTCTCTCTCGGTCTTCCTCATTCACTTTCTGTTTTCCACATTTTCAACGACACTAATACTCTCTATCTCTCTCTACCTCATATTTATTTTCTATTTTCACTATTTTCATAACCACAAATGCTTATTCTCCCTTTTCCTCTCTGTCAAGGTCTTCCATATTATCTGTCTGTTTGTTTATCTATTATGTCTTTTATTGCTTTCATTTTCAATAATACTAATGCTAACTCTCTATCTCTCTCTCTCTCTCTCTCCCTTCCTTATATGTCTTTTTGTCTTCATTTTCAATGACACTAATGCTAACTCTCTCTCTCTCTCTATCTTCCTTATATGTCTTTTTGTTTTCATTTTCAATAATACTATTGCTAACTCTCTCTCTCTCTCGGTGCGCCTTTCCGCTTGTACTGCACCAACCTACTTAGGCTCCTGGGAAATTTCAGCAATGCCTGGTATCTTCCCTGACAGGGCTGAACTACTATCCATTCCAGGGATCACGAGTCGTTTTTCTCAAATATCTTTCAAACTAATTATTTGATCGAAATGGTACTTTGACACAGTGTACAAGACACCTCCCGCTAATTTTTGGTAATATACTGCATTGTCAAATGGTGTTAGTTAAGTCGTTTACTCTTGACTTTTAAAGGCAAACGCTTAAGTCAGAACACTGATCTACGCAATCAAACGTCCGCTATCTCTCATAGACAGGAATGGGGGTGGGCGGAGATGGGGAGGCCAGGAAAGTGGGTTGAGGGAGGGATGAGGAGGGAAGGGAGAGGGAGGGATGAGGGAGAGGGAGGGAGGAGGGAGGAGGACGGGGGATGGGGATAAAGGACGTTCGAATGCATAGTTTGGCGATGCTTGGCAACACCATGTAAGTCAAGAATAAACGCCTTAACTAAAACTATTTGACAATGTACTTATTACCAAAAACTAGCGGGAGGTGTCTTGTACACTGTGTCAAAGTACCATTTCGATCAAATAATTAATTTAAGAGATATTTGAGAAAAACGATGACTCAAGGTCCCTGAAATGGATAGTAACTCCCTGTTTTATCCCAGTTTGGAAATTACACGAAGAGTTCAACGGTACGTTTCTAACTTTAATTATTAAAATTAAATCAACATAACGCTTACAAAGTACATGTAAACAGAACTTTACTATTACATTGAAAAGGCTGAAATAAAATTGAAATTTCATGTAACGTTGTTAAGACTGGACAACGCTGAATATAACATGACGATGTTAAATTTGAAGAGAAGTGAAATTTAACTTTATGTTAAAGTTGAGCACAAGACTGAAGATTAATATATCGTTGTTGGATATAAGCAAAAACTGAATTTAACATAACGATCTTAGTTTTGAACTTAACTGAAATTTATCATAACGTTGTGAATGTTGAACACAAAAACGAACTTCAACATACTGTTGGTAAAGCGTCTTAAGACTTACAGTACACTGTAATGAACGTAAATAAGATATGTGACGAAAAGAAAACAAAACTAAACATGAGCTAATTTTAGATTCTCAACACTTCAGCGACAGTCAACTCAAAACTCATCGTAAGTATGAAAAAGGAATAAAATACGGGGGAGGACGGTGTGTTTTATGACCTGGAACCCATACAAACAAACATGTTTTTAATGTCTTCGCTATAAAAGGGTGAGTATATTAAGGCACTTCGTCTCACCGAAAGGAAACCAACGAGAATTACGGCGGTCGCTTCCATATCAGGGCACTGGGAGAGAGAGAGAGAGAGAGAGAGAGAGAGAGAGAGAGAGAGAGAGAGAGAGAGAGAGAGAGAGAGATAAATTGTATTTAGTATCCTCTTTACACACACACAAAAAAAGATATTGAATAGAAAGTAAAATGAATCACATTTGTATTTTTTTTTATTTTATTCACCATCGCGATGTTTTTATAACTAGAACAACAGTCATTCAAGTACTATTCCCTAAGTGCAAGAATCTGTGCTGGCATAGCAACAATTACAACTCAAATTTCGAGAATACCTTAAAATTCAAACACACACACATTTTACATATATACATCAACACACACACACAAACGCATAACCACACACACACACATATATTAATATATATATATATATATATATATATATATATATATATATATATATATATATATATATATATATATATATATATATATATATATATATATATATATATATATATATATATATATATATAAATATATATATATATATATATACAGTATATATATATATACAGTATATATATATATATATATATATATATATATATATATATATATATATATATAATATATATATATACACTACACACATACACACACTCGTATTCACATCGATATATGAGCATGTGCATTGTATAAATAGTTTTCATTGTTCGAACATCCCCAGTAATTCAAATTTCACAATCTCTTGACACAGCAAATAAGTTGCGAACCATTCATCAGGTTCTGTAAATATTCATTAATGAGATGTGTTTGTAAACCTTTCACAGCGTTCAATGACTTTTGATAAGATGTGTATTTCGCAATCACAGTCGACGGAGAATGAAAATGGCTTCGTATGAAGTATTATCGATACGTAATCCTAATAAAGTATGCGCGAGTGAGTAAAAATAACTGAAAAATAAGCGGAGCTCTGGGGACCAAATGAAGCCAATGTGTATTTTGCACAGAATTTTAATCAGTTCAGTGAATAACATTCCAAACATAAACACTGATTTAGTAACAGAATTATTGTGCCTTGTCTATGATCCATAATTAAGTTGTCATAGACATTGGGACCTGTCCCCCACTGGCTGTCGGCCTAGGAAACAGGAGATCAGCGCCTGCCCTATGAGCCTGTGGAGGCCCAGGAGGACTTAACTTTAACTTTCAAGGATATAAATTTCTCAAAAATGCATTTCACTTGAGCAAATTAATATGGCTTTAATAGAGACGGTAAGCTAGGAATGAAAATATTCATCAGTTAAAATTATATCATTTAAACTAAATAGACAAAAACTATCTTTTCTAGCAATAAAGTTAATTTTGCAACATTCATGACACAATTAAAAATATGAAAACTCACGGAAAATGATTACTTTGTATCTACTCAGACTAAGAAGTAAATCTCAACTATATCCCTAAACAAACATGAATTAAAAAACATGTTAGCAATTTCTGTGATATAACAGATCAATGTAAGTCATTCTGAAGGACTTCAAAATTAAAAAGAAATCTATCAAAAGTATAACTCTAAATTTTCTTGACTCTGTCTTAAGTACATAACATGTATGCCTTTTTCGGTTTCATAACAAGTATATTTTAACATAACTTGTTCTTATAAACTGCAATACTTAGCTGAATGCCTTCAGTGAGCTCTACCGTTGAACCATGTACGTTTATAGTCCATAATATATAGGATATCTTGCATCCAGCTGTCTTGAATAACATCAGTATGCCGACTTAAAATAACTGATGTGGAAAAACGCTGAAAAATTCAGTTAAATGAAAATGGTAGTTTTATTTTCTGAAATCTGTGATGTAAATCAGCTACTAAAGACCTAACGGGTAAACCATATTCAAAATATTCAGAATAAAAGCATAAAAAATTTACTCAAGATAGACAGATCTCCAAAAATCTCGACAAGGCTTTCTTATTATAGCGATTTTTGCGTAACTGATTAGTACAAATTTTAAACCGTTCAATCTATACATATGCTGCACTGAGTCTTAAGTTAATGGAAATGCGGGTCGAAGGTCAACAAATTCAGGAGGTACTTGGTAAACCCTGGCAGTAATTGGTGGGTACAAGGATGGGAACACCTGTCTTGGAAATCAACGTAGGTACTATGCATAAAATCACGAGCAAGAGCCTGTGCTTACACAAACCCAAGTCAGTCTCACAACAGCAACAGGTTCTTCGATAAACACGAAAAGACTTGTCTAATTTATTACATTAAATTGATTAGTTTATTAATGTCTCCTGATTTTACAATTATTCGCCGAACTGAAAATAGAACAGTACACTTATATAAATGTCTAAGCCATTTAATTATTTTTCTATCGTCCATAAAACGTAATATGAAAAAACAAAAGAAAACCGAAAACAAAAAAGGGAAAGACAGTCTAATATGAATAGAAAAATAAAATGTGAAACAACTCAAAACATCAAGAGTAAGATTTACGTAAACAACTCAAAACATCAAGAATATGATTTATGTAAAAGAGTAAAAGAATAAAGAAAGCACTCCAAATTCTACTACTTTACTTTATTTCCCTTTCCATAATACTCGTCTTACTGACCCACTCAGTTAATCTTTTTGACGCCAGTTATTACCACCGGCAAAAGAAGGTATGTCTTCCACCAGGGGGGCGAAAGTTAAGCCCCCTAAAAACCATATTTCTACAGACTCTCTGACATGGCAATGATCACCCACAAGGCTGTAATTCAACTTAATGGCATCGAGGAATGTATGAGTCAATGCCCCGCATGGATTTCGGGAGAGGGGGCCACAAAATGCAGTCATAAATTCCACTAGATACATTTCGGTACCTGATTCAGTTATACCTTTCTTTCAACTTCGATACTTAGATTACTGAGATATGATAAATGAGCATGGACGTTCTCTCTCTCTCTCTTCTCTCTCTCTCTCTCTCTCTCTCTCTCTCTCTCTCTCTCTCTATATATATATATATATATATATATATATATATATATATATATATATATATATATATATATATATATATATATATATATATATATATATATATATATATATATATATATATATATACATATACATGTATATGTGAATATCTCTTGATGACTCATTGGTCAAAGTCGTATTTTCGTTAATTTCCAATCAGACGGTAGTTCGAGTCCCACTGATGACGAAGCACTTATCAATTAAAATTCCCCTTGAGTTTAAGTTATCCCCGATGTAACTGGATATTAAAAGAAATATGTGGCATAATAATATATATATATATATATATATATATATATATATATATATATATATATATATATATATATATTTATATAGTTCAAATTTCTGTCTTCCACATTTGAGGACGTGGTTCCTGAGGGTGGTTCCCTTCCGTTTCTAAGCAATAACAAATCGAATAACGCTGCTCGTCCCATGTCAAGTCCACGTAATATTCGATGAACACAGGTGTAGACTGCGTGTGCCAATTTTTTGTAGGTCCCTTGGCAAGTACTTTATATAGGGCATTTTAATCATATTGAGCGTTAGGCCAACAATAACCAACTCATTCCGAGTTCACTGTACACATAAACGTGCTTATTTTGACTTAATATTTAAAAAAAAATAGGAAGAATGTAAAATGTGGCAGTACGATATGTTATTATCATGAATAATGTCCAAAGTGTAAAACTAAATTTAGATTCCATAAACCCATATTACTTTCTTATGAAGTACAACTTAAGCACCAAAGGAAAGGTCTTTCTGCAGATACCGCAAAGCTGTGGAGGATAAACTCAGTCCGGCTGACAAGCAGCGCAAGATGTCCAATTGAGTCATTTCTCTTTAGATTGTTATTATTTCAGTAGATGAAACCTATTCACATGGAACAAGCACACAGGGCCATTGACTTGAAATTCAAGCTTCCAAAGAATGTTGGTTTCAACTTCCCACCGCAGACCCCACACTGCAGCAGTAACTGATCATGACGCAGAGGCAGTGATTTTTCATCGCCCTGGTGGAGACGCGAACCCGCGACATATGAGTGGCACTCCACGACACTAACCACTATACCAACGGACCAGGAAAAGATGCAAGAGCAAGAAAGAATAAATAAATGAATAAGTATTTAAGAACAACAGGGATATCAACTTAATATTTCTCATCCTTTTCTGCTTTGCTTTCTAAGAATTGTAGATTTCCTCGAAGTCACATCGAAAGAATAATGCCTGAAGATTACTTCAGTTGTTTCGTGGAAACTTAAATGCCTCTGGAAGCCGAACAATATAAGGAGGAGAGAATCTGGCGATGGCTTCATTCCCATATGGCAAAGACTACCTTGCTGAAGACCCAAGTTGTTCTTAGCGGTGACATGCTAGAATACGTTTTGACGAGGCATGAAATTGAACTAAATTCTGGTATTATCTCTTCTTTCTTTCTCACTTTCTCTCTATGCACCACTGCAACCCACACCACTTAATTCACTGCTTACGTCAACAGAAGCACCTCAGATTTGCAAGAAAACGCACCCAAGCGGTTCCTCTTCTTTTCAGTTCGGCGATCAAACGCGGGTCCCTCGGTTGTGGGCCAGGTGTGCTACCAGTTCCACCTCGAGGGACTGAGAGAGAGAGAGAGAGAGAGAGAGAGAGAGAGAGAGAGAGAGAGAGAGAGAGAGAGAGAAAAGAGAGCACTAGCGGATCCAGAAAAATTTCATGGGGGCCCACCAATTTTCATATTATACATATATATACCTGTATGTATGTATATATATATATATATATATATATATATATATATATATATATATATATATATATATATATATATTTCTTATTTATGTTACTATCTAAATCTTCAATATTATTATTTTGTGATTATTTTTCACGGGGGTGACACGTGCCCAGGTCCCCCCCAAGCAATCCGCAGAGAGAGAGAGAGAGAGAGAGAGAGAGAGAGAGAGAGAGAGAGAGAGAGAGAGAAGATGAATATATGGTTGTGCCTTCCAGTGCAATGGCTCTCTGACATGCGATGGCCTCCTTTCTTAAACCAGACATGACGCCTCTACATTTGTTTCTTGACACAGTTGTCGTTAATTTATTACTGTCATTATCACTTGTCGTTACGAAGATCCAGAGGCCCTTCATAGTCTTACTCTTTGAGCCTTCAGTCTTACTATGGGTCACTGTTGATTGCACTAGACCGGTAAAGTTAAATGCAAGGTTTAAATAACTTTCTTTATAACAAGGAAAGATGGTTATCACTACAAGTAATTCTCCTCCCTTATCCGGGTTTGAGATCGCTTTCTGAGTTCAAATTCTGACTTAATTTACAACAATACATATGTCGCCTATGGTCGGTGTGTTTATCAGTATTGTCCCCTGAGAGTATATTGTGATTTTTAGCCAACTGAGTTTTGAAGGCCACTCCTACCTTGACACCGGCCTGTGGGTGGATATGTAGTCTCAAACTGTTGTGTATGTTCGTCAGTACTGTTCCCCTAGTATACATAATTGTGACTTCTAATACTCTGTATCAGTCCTTCGTCAATGACTCGGAAATAAAGTCGAAACCGGTCAGGACCTATACACCGTCTCTTATCTTTCACCTGTAATGTATATATATGATATATATATATATATATATATATATATATATATATATATATATATATATATATATATATATATATATATATATATATATATATATATATATATATATATATATATATATATATATATATATATATAACGTATAAATATGAGAAATATTAAAGTACTATGCCGTACTTCTCAGAAATGTGAGGTAAAATCCACATGTTAAAAAAGCTTATAGTGTATTAAAAATATATATGTATAAAGCTTACAGCTTTCCTTCAACTACCATGGACTTGGTTTAATGAACAAGACCACAGTAGTTGCATTAAAGCTCTAAGCTTTGTACATATACACTATACGTTTTTTCATCTTTTAGTTCATTCTAGATCTTACCTCATATATATATATATATATATATATATATATATATATATATATATATATATATATATATATATATAATGTATATGATGTATATATAGATATATATATGTACTTTTTCTTTGCAAAATGTTTCTGCAACATCTCTTTTCGCGGTCTGCCTAATCTTCTTCTTCCACTCGCCTTGGCAAGCTCTTTTTACGAGCTAAAACCCCTGGTCCACGAATCTCGGAGAATGCGACACGGAGACCTTCATACAAAATGGAAGGCAGTGATGGCCTGGACAGTTAGCGGGACTCGCCCATTACACATATAAACACTTTACACTCCGCCGAACAGACCCTGATGTAAAAGGAAGGGATGTGGGGAGTGCCGTTTTACAGAAGGGATTTCAGTGGTATCCAAAAGTTATTTGGTACACAAGTGGTATCCAAAAACTATTTAGTACACAATGGTATCCAAAAACTACCTGGTATACAAGGGGTATCCAAATACAATCTGACTGCCAGTGGTATTCAAATATAATCCAGAATGTAAGTGGTATTCAGATATCATACAGAATTTAAAGACATTTGGTATGTAAGTGGTATCCACATACAATCTGACAGTAGGTAGTATTCAGATATAGCTAAGAATGTATAATCAGGAATGTGAGTGGTATTCAAATATAATCGGGAATGTAATTGGTCTTAAAATTAATCTGGAATGCAAAGTAAATAAAAAAGGAGTATCCAAATAATATGTAAAAGGTAACTGAAAACAATTAAGCGTTATTCAAATACGCAACATTTGATGCAAATGGTAACAAATTCCATTAAAGAATGTAACTGGTATTCAAATACATTCAAGAATGATGGTGGTTCCAAATATATAAATGAACGCAGGTATTACTAAAAAAAAAATTCACGAATGTATGTGGTATCCAAAAACATTCTTGAAGGTCAGTGGTAACCAAGACGTTTTGGAATGCGCTATCTAAATGTCATCAGTTAACCTTGCCCTAACAATCTCACATGCCTTTATGAAACATTGATTTGTAATAAAACTGCCTAAATTACTGCATTGCATACCTGCACTTCAGCGTTTTTACGCGAGTGTTAACTTCCATTATTTAAGCTAAAATGGCAAATGTAGTTGTTTCTTGAAGTATTGTCAATTTGCAAAATGTGTTAGGTGATAATTACCTCCGGTAACTCAATGTCTGTGTGTTGATGAACATTACATTTTCCTAGTTTTTTCACACATAATTAAGATCATGTTCATAAGAATAACGTACATTTCACCTTTTCGCGTCTACACAACAGATAAATATTTATAAAAGATAAATATCTAACACCGAATAACGAGCCTAGAATGCAAGCTACAAAACCCAAGGCACTTTCTTGACATTCGACAGCACGTGACCTCAATCCACTCATATCTGGTTATTAAACTATTTGGAAAATAATTGTCGCTGTACGAGCGCAATGCGAAAATATTTGACGTTTGACCTTGTAGCTCCTTTGACAAAAACAATTATAACTAGAAAGGGAACGGGGACGATTACCTCTGCAAATGCCGGAGGAATTTATCATAAAATGATTAATTTTTTCAAGCTCATGGTAAAGTGATGAATTTAGCCAAAGCTAACAGAATTTTTTACTCCTAAATCAAATTACAACTCTTGAACCCATGATATAAAAAAGAATGAGAACTGTTTTTGAAATCAGATGACTATTTTAAGCCGCTTCCTCTTAAATAGTACAGAGATAGATTCAGGATGGGTATGTAACAATTTAGACCTGTTTCAACAATTAAGGCCTGTTTCTTTTAAAACCCTCGTAGCCGCTGCTAACCCAGGCATACAATTACGTTCCTGGTTGTTACTCGAATGTGGTGGGTGAGTGCATTGCGCTAGTAACTCCAGTCTAAATTATCGAAAACTGGAAAGTTAACATCTGGATGCATTTCCCCACCGAAGGGAGAATGTCTAAAATACCAAAAACTGGAAAGTTAACGCCTGGATGCATTTCCCCAACAAAGGGAGTGTCTAAAATACCGAAAACTGGAAAGTTAACACCCGGCTGCATTTCCCCACCAAAGGGAACAATGTCTATAATACCGAAAACTGGGAAGTTAACACCCGGCTGCATTTCCCCACCAAAGGGACAATGTCTAAATTACCGAAAACTGGAAAGTTATCACCTGGATGCATTTCCCCACCAAAGGGAACAATGTCTATAATACCGAAAACTGGAAAGTTAACACCCGGCTGCATTTCCCCACCAAAGGGACAATGTCTAAATTACCGAAAACTGGAAAGTTAGCACTTGGATGCATTTCCCTACCAAAGGGACAATCCCCATTAAAGAGAAAATGGTGGGTATCTGAAAGACAATGACATTAGTAACACTCGAAATAGCTTGTGGAATGATAGAGAAACAAGTGAGAACGACCGACAGACAGACAACACGGAATACACGACCATCTGCAGTGCAACGTCGTTGGTGGAGGTGGAACGTTAAACTCGCAGGTTTTGGATATTCTGGAGGAAAAGAAAGACGGCTAACCCACACGACCTAGCTAATCCTATTTTAGGACCTCCCAATCCTCCCAAAATACATACTTTTCTTTATTGCACTGAACGGAAGTCACACATTTCATAATGAAGTCCATAAATGAAGTTATCACTTTTTTGAGTACCAACTGAGAAATGGCTTCTCTATTCAGCTTTACTGCAGAAATTTATCATTCCTTGTAAATTTCTAAGTTGTTTGGTCTCTACCTTTATCCTTCTCTTTCACGATCTCTTAGATCATTTGTTCTTATCGATATATGATTTACATAATTTGTAATGTAAACCAGGAGATCAGAAGGAAAAACCTATGGTAATCAATTAATTTTTACCTTGATGCAGCTTGCCCACAGTCAAAAATTATGGTCATATTAGAGATTCAAAACGGTAAGTCCCGGACCTATGTACGTAACGTACCTTCCCGAAGCACCTTCGTTCTGTATACTTATATACAAGAGTAATGTTCTAACGCATTTTTCGAGAAAGATAACCTCTGCTACACAATCGAGTCATCCTCTATCACCTTCCAAAATCTGTCCTTTACCTTAATGCTTTTCAAGTTTTAGATGTTTATCTGGATATGAATGGATGTATGTATGTATACATACATACACAAGTACATAAGTACATAGGCCTAAATATATACATGCATACGCATATACATGTGGGGCTATATATATATTATATATACATATATGTTATATATACATACATATATATGTATATATATATTATATATAATCAACGCTTACATTAACGACTCCATTATACTTTCGAAAAAGTTTATTTCCCCGCAAACCCTTAAAGAATGCCAAATAAAAAATTAAATGAAAAATTCCTCCCTTCCCAAGCCGGACAGTAGAGTAATATACACAGGGCGTTTGCTCAAGAAATCCTTGAATAGCTACACTCAAACTGTACTAGCTAAGAAGTCTAATGAGAGAATGAAAAGCAGCTACACACTCTATCTTCCAATCCATCACAGATAACAAAGAACGCCACTAATGGCTACGGTAGACTTTCTTAAACATTAAATAAGGGCGAGTAAAAAAAAACAGTTCAAAAAAGAATACAGCAGAAAAAATTTGACGAAATATCAGAACGTAAACTCCCTCAAGACACCACGAGGCCGGGTTGGAGGGTGAGGGTGAGGGTGAGAGAGGGATGTTAAGGACGAGGAGAAAAGGTTAAGGGGAAGGAACAGGATGGTAATGG
>NC_089756.1:44718761-44728761 GCF_040412425.1 Macrobrachium rosenbergii | reverse complement strand
TTTTTTGTTTTTTGGTATTTGACGATAATAGTAGGTTCCGGTCGAACCGTTATAATTACGAAAAAGATAAAATGCAGTACATCAGCCTTAATGACCCCTGACAACTACGTTGCAATGAATGCACGCGGCTATTTCTGTAAACAAACGAAAGATTTCATTATCGCGCTATAATAAAATCCCGGTAACTATACGCTTACTGGAGACGTTTACTGATTTTAGTTTTCTGTAAAAGAAAACTACTGTGCCGGCTTTGTCTGTCCGTCTGCACTTTTTTTTTTCCTCACCTTTTCTGTCCGCCCTCAGCTCTTAAAAACTACTGAGGCTAGAGGGCTGCAAATTGGAATGTTGATCATCCACCTCCAATCATCAAACATACCAAATTGCAGCCCTCTAGCCTTAGTAGTTTTTATTTTATTTAAGGTTAAAGTTAGCCATAATCGTGCTTCCGGTAACGATATAGGATAAGCCACCACCGAGGCGTGGTTAAAGTTTAATGGGCCGCGGCTCATACAGCATTTTACCGAGACCACCGAAAGATAGAACTATTTTCGGCGGCCTTGATTATAGCTGTAGCGGATGTACACAACACTTGATTGCGCCGAAGAAACTTCGGCGCATTTTTTACTTGTTTTATGCAGGATATTGTTTCAATAACCGAAGTATACGTTTTGGGATTCCGAATGAAAGTAATAAAATATCAAATAGTATGCATAAAAGTGTATTTACAAATTGTTTTTCAAGCAAAGGCTGTGTGTGTGTGAGAGAGAGAGAGAGAGAGAGAGAGAGAGAGAGAGAGAGAGAGAGAGAGAGAGAGAGAGAGAGATGAAACAAAACATAAATGACCTACTTAGGTGTCGTTAAAAGAGCAACAGAAGAACGAAGAAAAGCGACACACGGTCGACGCACTCTACGAAGGCACAATGGCACTCCTCAGTGCCACCCTTTAAGAGAATAAAAGGGCGAGAGGGACCACTGACAGAGCCTGGGACCATAACCCGCCAATCGCTTTCCCGCCGGAGGTTTCGAGGAGGTGAGGCTCGATTGCCCTACCTCCTCCTGTGAAAAAGAAGACCTTTGTGTCAAGCTATTTTTTTTTTGCTTTTTTTTTTAGTCACTATACAGAAGGTGTATTTTTTTCCCCTTATAGTCTTCTTTCGTCTTTTGTCTTCACGCGTGGCTTATCATTCCGTAAACGCGGCTCTAAATGCATTTAACGCTCCAGAAAGGATTACGCGAATCATACTTGACTTGTAATTCTGGGAAATTTTGTCAGTCATAAATTTCAGTAAATCATAAAATTTTTAGTACTCTAGTTTGTTAAGTAAAGTAAATTATATATATATATATATATATATATATATATATATATATATATTTTAGAGCAATCAGCATTCTTATAGTTAAGAATGTTAACTCAACAATCTGGATAAACTATATAATAATAATAATAATAATAATAATAATAATAATAATAATAATAATAATAATAATAATAATTTGCATAAAACAGCCATCCTTTTTAATAAGACCTGTTTAAAAGAGGGTCTATTCCTTCAAATAATAATAATAATTCAAATAATAATAATAATAATAATAATAATAATAATAATAATAATAATAATAATAATAATAATAATAATACGAACAAGCTGTCAGGGTAAACAGAAGCACTACACTTCGCATAACAAAATCTTCAATTGTATTATAAAGCATATCAGACACCCCGAAATAGTAGTTTCGGTCTGTAAAAGTTCCTCACAACGACAATGGTATAACATTTCCATGCTGCAAAAAGAATTTTTCGTAACGATATTAAAATGATCCTAGTATATACTACGACAGCTTTCAGGTAAGCTGGATAACATGATGCTGAAACGCGCAAACAACTTTTGGAAGCCAGAGATCAGGTTACATATCCAAACAATATTGTTCTATATTTCATCCTTATACAAAAGACTACGAAATGGGCAACTTAGCGCCCTTTTTCTCGAAGCCAAAGCCAAAGTCAACGTCAGTCCCATACCATCGAACTACTTTGGTACTTGCACTGACGTCTTGAGGTTCACACCAGACCTCTTATTCACTTTACTTCCTTACCACACTTACAAGCCACTAAGCTTAAAAGAAAAGCCATTCTAGCTTTAACAAAAGGGGGAGAATAAAGTGGCTCTTGACACCATACAAGACGATAAAGGTGCTTGAAAGTCCTTAAAAAAAAAATCCCACGACAAAATTTGGTTCGAAAAGAAAAGGAAAATTTTTATAAAGTCGCGTCGCAGCGACCACGGTCAATACCGCTGGCTGAAAATCTGCACATGACCTACTTTCGCAGGCCAAAAATAAGAGCAAAAAAAAAAAAAAATCACGAGGCGTATACAAATAACATTTAATCTGATATCTACCTAAAGTGAACGAACCTAAAACTAAAATATATTTATTCTTACAGTTCTGGTGAAAGAACCGAAATACGACGTATTTCATTCAATTAATTTTTAGTGTTTATTTCTTTAAAAAGTGTGTATTAATGTAAAACCTGTCAAAGTCGTGGAATCAAAATGCTGAAAATGAAAGTTACGATCGTGAAAATGAATCATCAACATTCCCAGAAACCTGAACGCACAGAAGTGAGGGAGAGCGTTAACACAAAAATTTACTGACATAATTGTTCAGTCTCAACATTGCTTCAAGCAATATCATGTGGGCATCTAAATTACTGCCAATACGTTAATGATGTATACTGTCAAGCCTGTCAACTACTCCGAAGCTGCAATTAACCACAACTGTTGCACATCAAAGTTCAAGTTGTAGATTCATACCTCTTCAACTAAACACTGATCGAAAGTTTTACGGTCGCAATAATTTTTGCTTCATCGTACGCTATCATCTCTCGTTCACTCATTCAATTCGTTCTGGGTTACATTGTGAGCCATTTCAAATATCACAAAATCTCACCAAGTCATTGGCACGGGTTCCCAACCGGATGACAAGAACAGCAGTGTTCTGTGTAATTATGAGAGAACCATCTTATTTTGGAAGCTGTACAGCAATCCACTTTGTACGTCGTATTTGAAATCCCCCACAGACTCTCGATTACTTACACAGGAAATGCACGTACGGCAACTTGTACTGCTTAAATATCTATTAATAGTACTGGTAATCTTCTTAGACACGAAGACATGTTATTTAGTTGTATTCCACATAGGAAAATGAAAGGTGTTTTTGTGAGAATAAGCCCAACAGGTTCGTCCTCCAATGGACCTCTTCTTGGAGCGTTTATTAAGGAAAGAGACAATGTGTACAATGTATTTGGCCAAGAAAGGCCTAAAATCTTAAACATAGGAAATACCGTTACCAGAAACTAGCAGTTTGAACTAAAAAAAAAAAAACATCCAACAGTAAAACAATACAATAAAATAAGACCAGTATCTGAACAAATGAAAAATACCAAAATATCAAAAGAGGTAACATGTCCATCTGAAACAGCATAACACTAAGCACATATTAACAAACGTATATTATATGATAGTTAATGGATAACATTATCCAATTTGTACTGACATCTCATGACATGTAAAGTAAAAGGATCTAATTTATATAAACCAGGCGATAAATCTATTAATAGGTTTTAAGAGGTACCTAACTTTCACAAAGTTCATGTAGGTATACAACAGAATGCACCGATGATACTTTTGCCTCTTAATATATTATTGAATCCACTGAATTTCTTATAGCACATTATAAGAAACCAAAAAAAAAAAAATACTATTTATAAGACCTCAAATACCAACGGGTAAATTAGGTTACACACATGAACCATGTAGAAATGAGTAGGTCTCAAGTAGAACCAAAAAAATCTCTCTTGGAAACACATAATGCGTAAAGCTCTGAAAAGTAAGTTTTATTAAAAAACAAAGTTTTCTAATCACGGGATTCGCGTAGAAAACCGCTGCAGATTCTTATAAACATTTACATTACAAGACTGGTCTTATGTAGTACAGATGTTTGCCTCTTTAAATAACAAACTAAACAAGCTGTGCTATACATAGCAAAAACAAGAGAAAAATACACTCTCTCTCTCTCCTCAAATATGCAAAACAAAGACGAAAATTACATGGTTTGACTCTATCTCTCTATTTTTTTCTCTCTAATTCTCTCAAATATACAAAACAAAGACGAAAATTACATGGTTTGACTATAACTGGTATTTTTTTAATTGTAATTCATCTCACATATTTACTAAAATAAAGAAAAAGCACAGCACAGCAGAAATGTTGGTTATATCTATATCTATATCTATATATATATATATATATATATATATATATATATATATATATATATATATATATATATATATATATATATATATATATATATTATATACAGTATACATAAATGTAATATATAAATGCAACGCCACGAAGGAAAGAGAAACGACGGAGTGGTGCTAGGCCTTTCGACTTATTGTTCTTTACTTAGCATTTCCTTCGTGGCATTGCCTTTATATTTATATTCATCACGATCCCTACTTTCTTGATTCAGTTACACAAACACAAACACACACACACACACACACACACACACACACACACATATATATATATATATATATATATATATATATATATATATATATATATAATGTTCTTTTTTACTGGATTTAGTTAAAATACTTGCTCCCTTAACAGGTTATTCATCCAGAATCCTGATGGTCCAGTGTAATTGAAGGTTGCCCAGTAAAATTCATTACGTCTCATTCATTAACCTTAGACAAGTTGTGCCATCTACGCACTTTACTGTAATCATAAAAGCAAAAAATTACGGAACGTGCTGACTAAAACAAACAGCTAAGGAACACTGGCATCAGGGTCTAGTAATAAATCTGTATTCAACAGTTGTACTGGATAGCTGACGGAAAGTCTTACATGCGAGCATCATCTCCCAATCAGACTCTGGGTTTGTTAAGAGCTGGTGCTGGTGACTGTATGTTGACACAGCTGCCTTGCAAAAAATAGTTACCGCTATCAGACTTATAATCATATCAAAACTTCATAGCTCATACAGACATCCCCAGGCAGCAGATGCTAAATCTTAATGCAATCCACCAAACCGATGGAAGCCCAAACTGAACATATCGGAACTACAAGCGTGACAGTTAATTGCAAGTAACAGGAATGCTGAAAATATCATAAACTTATGCACTCATAAATCTTTAGCATTCATTTAACGTTAAAGATAGCCGGTTTGCGCTAGTACAGTGGGGGATTATATATATATATATATATATATATATATATATATATATATATATATATATATATATATATATATATATATATATATATATATATATATATATATATTTTTTTTTACACGTTACAAGTTATCCAGTTCGAAATGATTTAGGGTCATACGATGTAGAGATAGACACGGGAGATTACCTTAGCTGACATTCTACGCATTCGTGCACACACGCATATATAAATCCATATATAGAAAGACAGATAGATGGACAAATAGATAGATACACACTTGGATATGAAACAGGTGTAATGTAATATTCGCTGCATTTTAAGTCATCTTACAGGGTAGACTATTCATTATTGATTTTAATTTATTAATATTTACGCTTTATTCTGTAAATCTAGACGTGAGACAATCCGTTCAAGCCAGGGTCCAGGCCGGCACTGAGAACGCGTGACGCGAGACACAGATTTCCACAAGTATTTCTTTACATGAAGTTTATCATCAATAGTTTTCCTGGCTGACAAACCTCTTCCGCCAAGAGGTTATTTTATCATAATAGCTATATAAAATCTAAACAAACGCTCATAAAATATCGCATGCAAAAATAATTTACATTCATAAGCAGCGAAAATTTTAAGTTTACGTTTATAATAAAAACGTTAACATTTAAATATATGCAATAAACTTTCATATGCACATGTTTACGATAAACGTTCATAGTTACACCTCGCACGTTTACGATAAACGTTCATAGTTACACCTCGTATACAATAACCCTTGATCGTTGAAGCGCTAAACCACTGTCCCTCTTATAAACCAAGTTCGAATCCTGGGGTGGGCAGAAATTGTCTGCATTTCATTCCTGCAGGCGAAGTCAATGTTTAGATTGAAAGCGTATCCTAAAAGATTAAGGAATCGGGAAGTGATGAGGTCATTGCTGGCTGACCGTTGAGTTGACATTAATGCCCTGTTATATCAGGTACGCTGGTCTAGGCGAAGCCGCTTCCAAGGTCATCACTGTTTCGAGTTATTTTTATTCCCAGGACTAAATAAATGACTGTAATGCTACATATAACAACCATGTATGCCATTCGTAACATTCAAGTAAGAATATCAATGTACACAAGAAAGCAAAATATTGCGCACTGAGAACCAAACTACTGCCCGAAAACAAAGATCTTAAGGCCTCATTTATGTACAGTGAAATCGCGATACATTTGAGAGAGAGAGAGAGAGAGAGAGAGAGAGAGAGAGAGAGAGAGAGAGAGAGAGAGAGAGAGAGAGAGAGAGAGAGAGGTTATTGTTAAATTCCATGTCTTTTCATGTTCCTAGCAGTGGAGGTGAATGTCTAAATACTGAAATTGATCCACGACCCTACCACTGAAGAGAAATCCATAAATCCCTTTATCTGTCCTTGTTTTTATATCACTGGAAGTGACCGTTTAATCTCTAAAATCTGTCACTGCTCCTACCACTGGAGGTAAAGTTATAAATTGGTGAATTGGTACTTTTTTTTTTCTCAAGAGAAGTGAACATCTACATCCCAAAATTTGTCATTCTTAATATCTCGGGAAGTGCATCTACCAATTCCTTAGTTTGTCCTTGTTGTTATCGCTGGAGTTGCACTTGAATTAGTTTATTCCTTTGTACTTTCCAGTGAATTTCTAAACAGTTTAATATGTCACTGGTCTTTCCAGTGGAAGTAAATTTATAAATAATACAATTCGTAATTTTTATTATAAGAAGACGTCTCTTAAATTTCTTAATTTCTTTGTACTTTTCGGTGAATTTCCAAACAATTTAATTTGTCACTGGTCTTTCCAGTGGAAGTGAATTCATAAATAATCTAATTTGTAATATTTCTTATCAGAGTACGTTTTATCTTTTTAATTTCTTCATTTCTTTGTACTTTCCGGTGAATTTCTTAACAGTTTACTTTGTCACTGGTCTTTCCAGTGGAAATAAATTTATAAATAATCTAATTCGTAGTTTTTCTTATAAGAGGACGTTTTATCTCTTAAATTTTTTCATTTCTTCGTACTTTCCGGTGAATTTCCAAACAATTTTATTTGTCACTGGTCTTTCCAATTGAAGTGAATTTATAAACAATGTAATTCGTAATTTTTCCTATCGGAGGACGTTTTATCTCTTCAAAGTTCGGCTGTTTATGTTGAGGAGACCGAGACAAACAGCGATTTTAATCAATCACGGCCACCTTAAGAAAAGTCTGCGAAGGGATCTTCTCAGTTAAAACGAATCTGTCTCTCAAATTGAATGAACCAAGAAGTGCAAGGGGAGGAGGAGGAGGAGAGGATAAAGTCTGATGGTGAAACATGAAGAAATAATCAAATTGTCGGCTTTACATTTTAATCAGCATTCGTTGTATTATGGTAAAAATCAAAATAGTTACTACCTGTGGACAAAATCTTCGGATATAAGAGCAATGAAGTTGGTGCAGACATGAGAGTAAAGCCATGACATCTTCGAAAGGAAGAAGTTCCATGAAAGGGGAAATGTAAAAACTCCAAAAATATAAAAACATTCCCGAAAGAATTTATTCCTGCCTTGTACGTCCAACGCGTCCCATAAGAAAACGAAAGACGTAAAACAGACGACAGAGAATAAAAAAAGAAAATGGGAAAACACAAGAATATTGTGAATAACATAGGGGACATAAAAAGACACGGAACTTTTTATGAAGAAGTAATGACCTGACACAGAATCCGCTGGTCTGTCAATACGGGATCAAGGCCACGTGCTAATGAAAAAACGCTGAAATATTTTCACCTCACTGATTATCAACTTGTAGATCTTGAATACCCGACGCGAATCGATCCGAATCCAAGAACTGGAGACCGAAAAGGGAGACATGAAAGAGGTCGCACCTTCATGTCAGGCAATCTCACCAGGTAGAAGAAGAAGAAGAAGAAGAAGAAGAAGAAGAAGAAGAAGAAGAAGAAGAAGAAGAAGAAGAAGAGGAATACGAGGAGCTGGTCTTCCAGGGACAATGGTGATAAACGAACAGCTTGACAGGACCGTGAAAAGGAGTAGAAAAATGAGGAGAAAAACTCACGTCAAAAGTAATAGACAGGGATCTCCAGAGACAAAGGAAGGGCATTTCCAAAAATCCAAAGGGAGGCGATGTACAATCACCGAGAGCTAAAAATTAACAGCGACAATATTTCATGGGAATTTTTACCCGAAATCTCTCAAGGGAATTCATGTTTGCAAGGAGCGAATCTAGAAAAATATATAAAAGTGACATGAGATGCTTGACCGAGAGAGAGAGAGAGAGAGAGAGAGAGAGAGAGAGAGAGAGAGAGAGAGAGAGAGAGAGAGCAAATCATAAATGCATAAAATTTTAAATCAATCTCCACCTAACCTTTATTCAAGTATGTCTTTATATGATGGGGCATTTGATATTGATAGCATACGGTGAGGGGAAATATCCACAGGTTACGCAAGCATTACTGAGTTTCAGAAGAAAATTACATTATGAAAATAATAAAGCATTTCTGATCACAGATAATTTGTCTATGAATACTTCAACTTTCAATAATATATAACTGCACGCTATATAACTATCAATTGTAATATCAGAGTTAAAACTATCAAAATAATAACTGTACCTTTTTTCAATGTTTTTTTTATTGTTATCACGACTATCGAAATAAAACAAGTAAAAAATGCGCCGAAGTTTCTTCTGAGCAATCGAGTTTTCTGTACAGCGTATAATGCTGTACGAAACTCTCACCCACGGCTCATAAAACTCTCAGACGCGACCCATGAAACTTTCACCCACGGCCCAGTAGTGGCCTCTGTTGTTAAATAAAATAAAAACTACTGAGCTAGAGGGCTGCAATTTGATGATTGGAGGGTGGGTAATCAACATACCAATTTGCAGCCCCCTAGCCTCAGTAGTATTGAACATCTGAGAGCAAACAGAAAAAGTGCGGAGGAACACACAAACTGCCATCTCAGCAGTTTTCTTTTACAGAAGATTTCTTTGGGGGAAACACGTTCTTGGAGATGAGTAAGCCCATGTTCTTGGAGATGAATTCCGGAGGCTTCTGGGGCTTCCGAAGGCTTCAAAACGATCTCCAGGCTCTGAAGCCTTTGGAAACGCCCATTGGATTCTCCAGGAAGGCTTCAGGAGCCGAAGACTGCTTCAAAGGATCCTGGAGTGGTGAAGACGTCTTCAAGAATACCAAGAAGCCTTCAGAATTCCCAGAAGCCTTCACTCGTCTTGGGATCTCTCTCTCTCTCTCTCTCTCTCTCTCTCTCTCTCTCTCTCTCTCTCTCTCTCTCTCTCTCTCTCTCTATATATATATATATATATATACATATATACATATTTTTATATACATATACATATATATATATATATATATATATATATATATATATATATATATATATATATATATATATATATATATATATATATATATATCGAAGTCGAAGGCAGTTGCTTTAAACCTGATGAACAGCATCGAGTTAGGGGAGAAGGAGAATTCCTTTATTTCCTTTCAATGTGTTTTATGGCGCTGACGTTTCAGGAACATTTGTCCCATTTTCAAAGCTATAAATTAAAAAGGTTTAAAAAACGAGGAAAAAGTTTTTACAATAAAGTATAAAAAGAAACATACCAGGAAGGAACAATGGTTACCAAATAGTGCTGAAGGCAAGAGGTGAGTGACACTCAGGGTCCGTTTTGGTTCTAACGGACACTCATAAGAGGTATAGTGGTGTT